>NC_090935.1:1043626227-1043954360 GCF_040938575.1 Ambystoma mexicanum
CTGGCCACAATCGCCAGGGAGTTAGCTGCTTTCACCGTTGAGGCCCCCACAGAAAGAACCTTCTTACGAAACACGTCTTGGCGCCCTGCCTCATTATCTGGAGGGGTAGAGCATTTATGTTGGGCCTTCGCTTTTCTCGTCGCCGCCGACGACACCACCGAGTCCGGTGTAGGTTGAGCCGAAAGACACTGCTTTAAATTTCTTTTCAATGCGGCCTTTGACAGCCGGCTCAGAAAATGGGTGACGCATGGTTTGGACACCTTCTTTCCAGACATGGTCTAAAATGGGTATTGAGAATATTGAACGTCAACTCTTGCCCATATGGTCAAAAAGAAAACAGTCCTTTTTTGTTTCCATTTCCACATCCGACACCCAGGATGGATCCCCAGATGGTGACAGGGATATATCTGACACTGACCCGTGGTCAGATAGGGAGTCCGAAAGCTCACCTTTCTCCTGGACTGCTGGAGTAGTTGGAACCCCGATCGATTTGGTCGGGCGGTGTGAAGGGCCGGGCTCGTCGACGTGGTGTGTCGACGGTACCGGTGGAAGCCTTTCGTCCAGCGATTTTAGCAGCGAGTGTAAGGAGGACAGTACCTCCATGGACAGGGTCGTCTGAGAGTTTGGAGGTTGGGTAAACACCTGAGAGCAGGTTGCTCCTGATGGAAACCCGGGTCGTAGACCGAGGTCCTCCGGGCTCACAATTCTGAAGCCGCTTTCGCCATGTGTCAGGCAACCCCATATCAAATACATCCGGTCTCCAGGCCAGAACTTCCGTCGAGGATGACATCGTCGCCGAGGTCGTCGCTGAGGCGATGACGGGTGAAATCGACTGCGTCAGCGGCAGTGAAGACACCGACTGGTTCGTCGTCGTCGACGTTGGGCCTGCAGGTGGTTTAGGTGGCGCCTTCACTGCGCTCTCCCTGCATTTATCCGAGTCTCTACTCGTGGCTGATCTATGTTGATCACCCGAGGAGGATTTAGGCCTCTCCTTTCCTTTCTTCGACGACGTGGACGAAGATGTCTTTCTTGCAGAGTCTTTAGAAGAGTCCCTAGAAGAGTGACTTCGTGGGACGTCCTTTTCCACAGGTCGTGACTTCTTAGCCGGGGGTTCCGACGAGGTCGAGCGCCGAGGGGCTCCTGATGTTTTCGCAGAGGCCACACTGCGCACCGAGCCCACCTCTGACTGAGGGTACGCTCCCGCACCGTCGTTTAACCAGGATACCAGCCGGCGGTTTCGATCCTTCAGGGTTTTCTGGGAAAAAACCTTTACATATATCACACAGGTCTGCCGAGTGGTGAGGTTGGAGGCAATAAATACAGTCTAAATGGCCGTCCCCCTCAAACCTTCTTCAATCCGCACGTGGCACACGGGCGAAAAAGAGGTTTACCCGACATTCCGAAAAATTAACAAACTCACAGGAGTTTCGACAAGTCGAAAAATCTAGCAGTAGAGACTACGCGAGGAGATCCCACTATCTTTGGAGACGGTTGAAATCTGAAGGGGAGCCGCGGGGGCGGGCCTCTTATACTGGGACGACCTACGGAGCGTGCGTAGGCAGGTCCTAAAAGGACGTAGATAGGACACAAAAGTGTCGAAAGTTTTCCTATAGGAAAAGGCTATATATGTGTACCGAGGGTTCCCAGTCTGACGACGGGGAATATTCTAAGCATTTGAATCCATGAAAGATCCAATGCTGGAGAAGTGGTGAAACAAAAAAGCCGGCTTGTGTTTCGACCGTAGTCTTTATCATGGCAAAAAGGTTGTCAAGCAGGCTCGTAGTGGAGCAGGTAGGGAGGTCACCCTATGTAGGGTACTGGGTTGAGGCTTGTTTAACTCATCTGTGACTGGTTGAAGCGTCCGATCCGTTTGGTTCCAGTGGTTGATAAAGACTACTGCTCAACAACCTTTTTGCCTTGATAAAGACCACGGTCGAAACGTGCGTGGGCTTTTTTGTTTCACCACTTATGGCACAAGATGCCACAATTGTCATGCTGTATCAGAACATTAAAAACACCATTTACAACAGTAACTCAAGACTGAATTGTCGATAACTTTCAACAAGTATCAAGAGTATCAAATATTGGACCACCAAAAACTGCCAGCGCCCACACCAAAAAAGGCTTTGTCACCCCACCAAGTACCAAACCACTCAGGAACCTTGGAGTTTGGTTCCCAGACAAACCACATGCCAGGCTGGCTGCAAGACCCTAACCTCAAATTGAACGTGCATAAGGGACCAGCTGTGCCGACACTAAACTCCAAACCCCTTGAAACTACTGTATTCATAACCAGCCGACACGTGTTTCGAACGTTGATCTTTTTCAAGGCTTGTGTTCCCGTATGCTTTGCATCCACCATATGATGTCTATCAGAAAACCCAGGTAAATACCCAGAAATCTATATTGCTGTGCAATTGCACCTGTTATTTATTAAGCAAACTTCCTTTTCGGCCGCAGCATCTGCATTACCTGCAATTTATTCAGCGAACTGCCTTTCGGCCGCAACGTCTCCGTTAGACGCTGCGGTCGAAAGGCAGTTTGCTGAATAAATAGCAGGTGCAATTGCGCAGCAATATAGATTCCTGGGTATTTACCTCTGTGTTGCGACTGAGTCAAAATGGGTAACTACTCAGAAATCTATATCGCTACCTAACTGCGCCTGCTATTTATTCAGCGAATTGCCTTTCGGCCGCGGCGTCTGCGTTGATCCCATAGTAACATTTACATTGAATCTGAAGGGAGGATTAAAAACTCCTGCCGCAAGGCTGAACTAGTCGACATGTGTTTCGCTCGCTAAAGGTCTAACTTCTGACCTTCAGCATGTGCTTCTTCAATGACTTCTGAATTGGATCTCTGATACAATGGTGCACCTCTGGCATATTGTTAATGACCGGACAATATGTTAAAGGCACCGTTGCCCATAGATCCAGGCAGTGAACGATGTGTCCGGGACCAGTCATTTGGTAGGGCGGCATTCCCTGTCTTTCTGCACTTGATAGCGCATTGAAGGCTTCTTCAATGCATTCCATCATGAAGACTTTGATTCACCCATACATGCATGGTATGCAACTACGCACATATATGAATCAATGACTAGTGCCATTTACTCATGAAGTCAAGCGTTTAGGGTGGTGGGTAATTGTGTAACTTAGTAAAAACGATGGGTTTTATAAGATGGTAGCAGGCAAAACTCGTAACAGGATTACTCTTAGAAATAGGCATTCTATTTCCATCATCACTATTAAAACAATATCCACGTGCTTATTTGTAATTAGAATGTTACATTCAAGAAATGCAATCAGGGACATTTTGCCATGTTGTTGACAACCGGTGCATGCCAGTCCAAACCCTCAACAAAAATGTAAGCAGCATACTAAATGGCCACCTCCGTCCCAGGTGCCAGGAGTGGCAGGAAATGCCACACTAACAGCACTGCGCTTGTCTGGGCTAATTGCATGTTTTCAGAATAGGGCACATCGCCAGACAACTGAAGGGCTGAGTCACGCATTAACGTTTAACCAGGCACACGACCCAGTGTGGCGACCTTGCACAAATACAGAACATCCTTTGGCAGGAGATCAACTCTGGTGGTGGGCCGGTCGCGTGATGCAGGAAGGAGGACATGACATCATGTTTTCCCTCAGAAGCCCCTTAGCTGAAGTGTCCATAGTCCTGCGTCAGTGGGCTACCGGACTCAAAACAAAGTGCAAAGTGCAGGAGTACAGCAGCCACTGCAACAACAAATAACAATGTGGCTGAATAACGAGGTTTATGCATTTTATGACTTGATCATACGTTGTCATGATCAGCTATGCTACCTTGGGCATGCCTGGGCATGTCATGTCATGTTGCATTGCACTCTGGTGTTGTATTGTAGCCTGCGACCGAAAAAGGGACGGCTAGTAAGGGCTCCATGCTGTCCCCTAAAGGAAAGCCTAGGAAAAAGGACACAGACGCCAGGGTTTTATAATAAATACTTAATTAAATGTTTGTGTTTGTGAGTATTTGTTTTGATTTTGAAATAATCCATCCATCTCTCCATGGGACTGGATGGAAGGTTGAAGGCAGAAGCAACGAACAAAGAAATAGATTTCCCCTGCCCGAGAATGGGCTGGTCAGTGAAAAAAGAGACAGAAGACCTTTGGGAAGAAGGAGAAGAAGCAAAAGACAGAAGGGGAAACGAAAGAAACAGAAACAGAGGGGAGTAAAATGAAAATAACACCATGCGGAGGGCGGGGGCTTCCTTGCGATGCCCCCCAGTGCTCAAGGGCATAGTGGCACTGAGCTGAGTGTGTGGGGTGACCCAGCGAGTAAACTGCATGGCAGGAGCACCCTGTCTGCCTGCCGGACCATGCTGGGTGGCGGGCAGCCCGGGGGTCAGACCAGGCTGGCCCAGTAAGTACAAAGAGCCCGGGAAGAATTTGCAGGGCTGTCCGAGCAGAAAATGAACTGCCCAGCCCAGGCCACATGAGGGAGGCAGCCCAAACAAGGCAGCCCATCATGCCCAAAGCCGGACCGCCTCATGGCCGGTGAGGCGGTCCCTTTGTGAAAGTCCTCACGAGCCGTTCTTGCCAGGTGGCACAGGAGGTGAAGAGCGTGTAGCCGGTGAAGACAAGTGCAGGGCTGCCTCACAGGTCGGCCTGATGAAGAGCGAGATGCTGCAAGTCCCGGGCTGCCTCCTCGTTGCAGTCCAGTTGAAGACAAGCCACGGCTGCCATGCGGATCAACACGGGTGCAGCTCCAGCAGGCCACCCACTGTGTCTCTGCAATGCAGAGGGGAGAGGAGCATGGACGCGGGTGCAGCTGCGAAGACAGCGGCATGCCCATGGGAATGGGGTGGACGGCTGAAATAAAGATGTTGCCTGGGGTGCAATAGTGTCATGGGAACCGCCCTGGAAAATGAAGCCACCCTGAAAAGTTTGATGTGGTTGCGAGTGCAGTTGTGATGTGCGGGTTGACCAGCCCA
Organism: Ambystoma mexicanum; assembly: GCF_040938575.1. Classification (NCBI taxonomy): domain Eukaryota; kingdom Metazoa; phylum Chordata; class Amphibia; order Caudata; family Ambystomatidae; genus Ambystoma; species Ambystoma mexicanum. The sequence continues at coordinate 1,043,631,197 of NC_090935.1, forward strand.
TCTCATTCCATAGCAGTGCTGCGGGTCACAGAGGTGATTGGCAGACCCCCACATAGCCAAGGGCCACCCAGAAACAGTGGAACAGTGCAGGCCATGCGGTGGTGAGGATGGTCAGCGAAGCCAGCCAGAAGAAATAACAGTGTGGCCAGGCCCTAGTACCATCAGGGGAGAGAGTTCCATTCTGCTCATCCAGCTGGGGAGAGGAGCAGGCTATGAATGTGGCAGTGAAGACTGTGGCGCACCCATGAAAACAGGGATGCTGCTTTAACTAAAGATGGCACCCGGGGTGCAGCGGTGAAAGCGGCAGCGTGCCCACGCCCATGGGAACGCCACCTGAAGTAAAGATGGCACCTGGGGTGTGACACAGATACAGGTAGCCCCCACTACAAAGAGGCCACCCAGAAAAGTTTGATGTGGGCATGGCAGTGATGGGTGGGTGGGCCTCCAGCCTACGAGGCTCATTCTCAAGATTTAACAGTTGCAGCGGGTCAGACAGTGATGGGGAAACCCCCACATGGGTAAGGGGGGGGCACCCAGAGACAGTGGAACAGCGTGGGACATGCAGTGTAGAGGGTCACCCCATATGGTAGATGGAACCACCCAGAAGAAACACCAGTGGGGGCCATGCTGTGAGGTTGGCCCCATGTGGTGGACACGGCCACCCAGAACAAAGAACAGTGGGCTCTGGCCCCAGCGCTATTAGGGGACCGAGTCCCATTCAGCCCCTCCAGCCACCAGAGACAGCCCTATAAGCTACTGAAAAGGGGTGACTGAATGCAGCAGTCACCCCCCATTGTCGCATAATGTGTTATATTGTATATGTTGTATATATTTGCTAGAGGCCATCCTCTGGCTCACACCCCATTGGGTGGTGTCAGGAATTTGGTACGGTGTGTTATGTCAGACCCACCCTGTGGGTCTCCCTGACACCCCTCCAAGGAAGTTTGGGCTGATGGAGCAGTTCCCCATGCAGATGGACCGCACACTCGGGAATGTTAGAAAAGTAATAAGAGGTTAGAAAGGTATAAAAGGGAATACGTGATTTTCTTTTTAATAAATAAAGAGGGGTCCCCATTGGGGTCCCTATAAAATCCACCTTGTTGTCTGTGTCCAGTTAATACAATATAAACGTAGGGTCTAGCCCATCTCCTGTCATCTCCAATTTTATTCTGCAGGTGCCGCACCCCTCCCAATCAAGCTGGCCTGGGGGTGGCCGGGATGTTTCCCATGGAGACTGTCCCTTGTCTGGGCTGAGGGGGGTGTGCACCCTTGCCTGGACCAGGGCTGGCAACCAGGAGCTACACTGTTGCATTGTGGGTTATGGGCGTGGGATTTTGCCGTGGAGTAAATCAGTTCTGTTTCTCAGTTGTTGGCTCTGTTTATGCTTCACCAGGCCAACCTTAATATTGTACAGGATGTGAAATGGTCACTGGATCAGGAATAGCGGATTGTGAATCAAGCACAGAGAGAATTATTTGTTTCACCATTTCAAGTACCTCAATTATTTAAAATGTATTTTCATTACACCACGTCCTACTCTTTCTCGTTGCAGAATTTACCTCCTGTGGTGTCACAACTCCAAGTCAGGAACACCTTTTTTTAAAGAAAATATTTTTCAAAACTGCCTTCGTGTCCTGGGAGGTATAACACCTTCCATTTTGGAGCAGTCCTCCTGTTATATTAACACCAGTAAGGGAAACATCCATCTAATCCCTAGGGGGGGAGCGAGTCGGGCTTAAGTACTGGGTCATGAATTAACTCCTTGGTTCAAAGAGAGGGTAGCAATAGTGTACACCAGGGTGAAGTGTAGGTACATCAGCAGCCAGCAGACCCACAAAACTGAAGACCCAGTCACAATAAGAATAGGTGAGGGTATCCACGCCAAACCACGACAATTGAGCAAGCACAGCAAGGACTACAATGCTGCTGTGTCCCCCTCTCTATCGGGGGCCAGCGCGGAATGGTGGAGCATACTTTCTGTATCAAGGAGATGCACTGCCCAGCCAATAGGTTCCAGATCACCCCATACCTACTCTGAGGGCCATGAGTTACATATTGTGAAGGGCCAACAATAAGAAGGGCACATGCTCTGAATCAGAAGGTACAGAGAACAACAGTGCATCACTAAGGGGTAGACCCTGGCATGCCTGGTTGTGGTCACCCTTATAGTGCAGTGTATTCCTAGTTTAGACCAGAAACAGACGAACCCAATGCATCATCTCTCTACTAGGCCTTTGTGGTATTAGAGAAGGCACTAAGACCAGCTCCTGGGCACCGGACATCACCTGGTCAGCAGGGTCTCCCCTTGGTAACGAGGAGAAAGGCATAGCATAGCAATTTGCTCCAACCACCATATAAGAAGCAAACGGCCTCTTTCCCACACAGAGACTTGCTATAGGCACATTCGCACGGCACCATCCAAGAAGCTGACCCGTGGCATTCATTGGTATCAATCCCGTCAGATCACATCTGCTGGAGGGTGACAGCAGCGGGGTCCTGCGATCCCATACCGGGCTAACAGTCGCAACCTTGGTCTGCCAGACCGTCCATCGGGGCACGGCCCCATGCTTGCGAGTGGTAGGACAAGTCATTCATGTAGGCATTGGATGTCCAGGCTTGCTGTGCAATAGAGGGGAGAGTTGGGCTAGACTCAGGCCTCACCCCTACGTGCTTGCCTAGAAGTCACAATAACAGTCCTCGTGTGATAGGGCTAAACTGTTGATAGGACAGGGGGACAATCATCTTATCAGAGGGGCCCAGGTTCCAAACCCCAAACAGAGAATTTGGCCCTCATTACAAGTCAGGCGTTAAGGGTTTAACGGCGCCGTCGGCGCCGTTAACCCTTAACGCTGATTCACACTTTAATGCCTGCTTTTTGCAGGCGTTAAAGTCCAAGGCGCTTACGGTGCCGTAATTAGCGCCTTCCCCATCCCCATTATGCCCTATGGGGCAAAAATGGGAATGGGGAAGGGCAAATGGTGAATGGGGAATTACCGCCCCACCAACCTTGGAATGGGGCGGTAATTCCGCCATCCACCATGGCAGAATCCGGCATGGACCATGGTGCTAATAGCACCATGGTCCACCGCCAGACTTGTAATGAGGGCCTTTGCCTTGCTATAAAATGGAGTCTGTCTTTGCATAACCTCATCGAGCGAGGCTGGGAGCTGTGCTGCGAGATCTGATGAAGAACCTAGCAGAGCCTGCTTACCTGCAGATGAGAGTCCCTGGCATGTGGCTGGCGTTTCACTTTTCTCCTCCAGAAGGCCAAAGCGTGGTCACAATCGGACACCAGGCCTTGATGGGTGATGCCCTGTTGAGCCCGTCTGCACGCCGCCTCATACTCTAAAACCGTCTGAACCGTAGATTCTCAGTCCTGGTTCTTCCAGTGTGTGTCACACTGTAAAACATGCGATACATGGGATCAATGGGCTCATGTATGGCAGCTCTATGAATGTGTTCACCTCATGGATGGTGAATGCTTGCATGTAGGCAATCAGTTGAAGGATGACCCAAGCCAATATGATATGTGGCTCAATGATAGTTGTTGCAGGCCGGGTTAATGGAATCTCCTTTTGCGGCAGGGTCACCATTTATCATGGTCCTTCCCTGCCACCCCACAGTCCCTCCTCTTCTTCACGGGACACCCCCACAACAACCATAAACCCTTGTCTCCTCACCCCCTCAAAGCCCTCTTTCCTGTGTGGGAGTCACCACTGCCAATTCCAGGGTCCAACCCTCCCACTAGTACGCCACCTACCACCAGTCCTCTTCCTATCCACCCCAAGCATTCCTGAGTTCCTTTCACACACACGCACCCTCCCCGCAAACCGCCGCTAGCCCACTCCTTACCTTGATGCGATTCTGCGACACTCCCTGGTCCTATGCACTGCACCCGGGACTTTGTAAATATGTGCAGTAAGCGCAAGCACTCATTCGCAACAGGCCGGCGATCGGCAAGGGTGGCCTGCTGGGAAAATAAATGCAATCAGAGTGGGCATTACCAGTTATGTCACTCCACCGGCACCCAAGCTATCAAAGCCTTCTACCCCTCATTACCTTCCTGATCTGTGCGCATCTTTCATGCGCACGTTGTCTTTCCCGCCACTTTACCATTACCCATCACTGCTGCTGCAACTTTGCCAGCTTTGCCAAAAACCTGCTCATAGCCTAAGCAATCTTCGTGAAATGTACTTGGTGTATACTTGGTGTATATGGCTGGGAGCTCTCATTGGCACGTGTGTTATCTCTCACATTACAGGGCTTCATTCCGATCTCAGCGCAAACCACTTGGCAGGTGGAAATTTCCACCGGAAAGTAGCGCAAGTTAAGGACATCCGTGTTCTACCTTATTGTTGATGGACTTCAGGCATGACTTTGTGGTGCAAAAGTTGCAAAAACATTCATAATTTGGTTTGCAGCCTAGAAGTCCTAAAATGTAAGAGGGTGACTAATTAGCACATGGAATGATATGTGTCAATTTATTTGGGTGTGCACAGGAAGAAATGCTTAATTGCATGCAATATTGCCCAAGTTCCACACGTAACGTTACTCCTCCATCCCTTACAATAGTTTTTTGTATAACATATGCTGAGCCAACAAGGGATGTTTCGCATCGTTTATCTCATATCATGTTAAATGCTTGCACTTGTAGTTTGTTTCCCCTTTATAATTAATGGTCAGGACTGCCTTACTTGAGATCTCTGAGTTAAGACAGTGTGGGCTTCATTACAAGTTTGCCGGTCCGAAAATAAGGGTGCCGATAAGTTCACTGGCACCCTTGTTTCCCGCTCTGGCAGCTGCTGTGCCCAACATGTCTGACCCTGCCAGGCACAGCGGTCACGGCAGGCAAAGCCATCACGGACGCACCGGCAGGGTTACCGCCGGACCCGTAATGAGGCCCACTGAAAAAGAGACAGTAATAAAACTGCCTGCTTCCAGTCATTCGTTGGCAACGGCAAGTAGCTTGTTTGTGTGCATGAGGTAACTATATCTGCAGTTTAACACAACCAATAGGCTGAGGCCCGCACCTCCAGAGTAACTTTGCATTTACAGAATAAACAAAGGTGTCTGAGCAAAAAAGGCTTGTAACATTCACTATAGGAATGCTTTGGGAACTAAGCACATATTCAAGCACTAAGTAAGGTTTGCATGAGCAAATTCATTCTCTTCATAAAAGACAGATATTTCAATGGGCTGGTTTATTTTTATTTTTCACAAAACATTAGATTAAGGGGAGAATGACCTCATGCCAACAGGTGTGTATTTCAGTGATGCAATCAGAATCCGGAGCGGTGAGAGAAAGGTCAGGGTCGGACTGGCCTATAGGGCAATAGGCCGATGGCCGAACCAAAAACACAAGATGCTGGAGTGGGCCAGTTTTTTGGGTCAAAAATAGGCCACTTTTTTGGCCAATGTGGACCAGTGTGATGAGTAACTTCACTATGTGGCTAGTCGTTTTTAACAGTGTTGCTGAATATTCTTTAAAATGCACAATTTACATCACATTTTCTCTAACCCCCCCCCTCGGGTACTAATCAAACAGTGTCACAAAAGGAATGAATTGCCTTCTGCAAGTGTGGGACACTCATTCATTGGTGCCCGAGACAATGTTATGCCCCAGTCCGACCCTGCTAATGGTTCACAGAGCCTCTCACTCTTGCCAGGAGGAAGTGCAAGAAGCGTGCACTGCCATCAAGGCAACAACCTAGCAACACCCCTGCCCTGCAGTCACCTTGCTCCCATCGCAGCCCACATCCACCAAACTACCACAGGAACCGCACATGGCCTGCATATTATTTGGGAGGCGTGAGCCTGCCCCAACTGGGACCTCCTCCTCCACTTTCACCTCATCACGTCCTTACTTTCCACAGGGCTACGGCTGGGAACTGTTTTTCAGAGCAAAAGGCGGGTCTCTACCTGGCAATTGGGGACCCCAGCAGAGCACAATCTCTAGACTGGGTTTAAATCCCTTCTGGGGAATAGGTCTGAGATGGGCCCAGCCCTCATAATGTGGTTACCCCGGTGCACAGCAGGGTCCAGCTCAATGTTAGCATCAAAAGCAAGAGGCCACAGTGGGAAGACAATGAAAGTAAGTCCTCAAAGGGGTCTCAAATACAGGTTCTTCATTAGCCTTGGAAGGCTGAGCATATTTATAACGTATTCATTGTTTGTTATCCCCTAGAGGTAACATCAAGTTGAGCTTGTCTGGATTGTCGGAGAGCATACTTGACGTTTCGCCCACTATTTTTTTTCAAGGAGTTTCCGTTCAGAGTGTGCGCAAAGTGACCTGCGGGGACTTGTTCCCCTGAATGTCTGAGGATGGCCGGGCAATTCTGCAAAACGTGCTACAATGAAGAGGATGCTTCATTGGGTGGTCCTTTATTGACTCTTGGTCATGCTCTGAGCTCTGGGATACAGTAACTAGAGAAATCGTGTTCAACCCCCTCTCCCACCTGCTTGTGACTCTCCTTAGCATAGGCGTGCAATCCACTGTGCCACCACCCTGTGAACATTCACCACAGGAGCTGATCCCTGCCGCAGTGCTTTGCCACTTGGGTCCAGGAATTGGATTATGACTCCCATGATCCCATACCATTGGTTATGTTGACTTGGTCTGATGGGAGTAATCCAAGACAGCTTTAAAGACAAGGGGCCTCATTATAGGTTTGCTGGTCTGGGATCTACGGTACTGGTAAGCTTGACGGCACCGAAGTTCCCGGACCGGCAAACTATGCGTTGTGCTCACGGGGGCCTCTCTGCCCCCCAGGTCGGACCTGGCGGGCAGAGCGGCACCCGCGAGCACAGCATGTTGGATACACCGGAACCGTTATAAAGGGTGCTGGTGCATCCGACTTCCCCATTCCCGTTCAGCCCTATGGGGCCGAATGGGAATGGGGAGCATCTTTTTTCCAGTGCCCGCGAATGGGCAAATACCGGGTCCACCGGGGCCAGAATGCCCTGTTAATTGCCCATTTGTGGGCACCGGAAATTTTCGTAAGTTTGGCAGCAGCCTGCCGGTTTTACCGGCAAGGCTACCACCAAACTTATAATGAGGCCCAAAAGCTTCTGGCCCCTGGGCGGTATCAGGTAATAATGTCCCCATACATAATGTCGGCGGGAAAAGCCATTGGCAACATTAAATATGGCGATATTACGTAAGGGGATGGGTTGTGGGGATGGCCCAGGCTCCCACTTTTTTGCCAGGAGACATTTTTGGGGGACATTATTACATAGAACCCCCTGGGCTATAGGCAGGATAGGGTAGATTCCTGTGCTAGTGAAGATGTGCATTGCATGCAGTCTTTGCCAGAGGGTATCCCAGAGAGAGGGCAGGTCACTCCTAAGCACGAGCCAGATGGAGGGGAAAGGTCACTCGCCCTGAGGTTTGTTATGACGGTCCGAATCTTCACACTCTATAATGGAGTGTCTAAATATCTCTTCCAGGGATCTCAGATAGTTGGAGTGGTGGATGTTCTTGTACAATAGGGAGCTCAGCTCATACTACTGACTGCTTCCTCCAACGCTGAAGACCTTTTTCCAGTTAGGGAGCTTTGCAACCCAAACCACATACTCATTTCACAGGGTGCACTCAAATGCAGTATCCCCATTTTGTAAATTCACATTCTCCGTATGCCCTGTTCACACTATTCTCAGGCATTGGGCATCATTACGAGTATGGTGGTAAGGCAACCACGGCGCTGGAATCACTACAGGCACCCTTGTTACCAAACCACCATACTACGAGTTCTGCTCGAGGGTGCCCTTGCAGCCACCTGGTCTGACCAGGTGGCCGTACCAGCACCAGCGAGCAGAACTTGATGCTAATACCGGTACCGCCATTAACGGTACCGGTGCTACCACCCTCCCCATTCCCATTGAGCCCTATGGGACCGAATGGGGATGGGGAGTCCCTTATTACCGGCACCCGAGTATGGGCAATTACCGGGTCCGCCAAACTCGGCATGACCCGGTAATTGTCCATTCGGGGGTGCCAGAAAAAAATGGATACCGGCGGCAGCCTCGTAATGAGGCCCATTGTCTCAATATGGCACTGCTTTGTCATTTTGCTGATATGTTGTTTGTTCTTCCGTTTAAAACAAGGCTATTTTTAGTGTATTGTTTCTGAGGAAGGTTAGGCTCAAAATATGAGGTCATCTAGTGCCTAGATGTCCTCTGGGCTATGTGCGCTTTATAAATGTCAAATAAATAAATATGATAGGTTATTTATAACGCGCTTAATACCCAGAAGTTTCTAAACTTGGACCCAGGGATCGAACCTGTGTTGCTCCGGTCTTGCTTCCAAGGCGAGCACATTGCCGCTGAGCTATCCTCCCAAGACCAAATAAATAAATGCACACATCTATATCCTGTAATGCTTTCTTGTTTTCAAAATTGTGAAGCAGTTTAAAACGACCAGGTGTGGTTGTTACACCTCTTAAAAGGTGGGGTGAACAGTGCCCTTGAAGCCATCTGAAAGCAGCATTTTATGTAATGTCTCGCTCTTAGAAGGTTTTTTTTTTTTTTTTTTTTTTTTGCTAAGCATCCTTGTGTTCGTAGAGGGGCAGATTGTCCTGTTCTTTGGTAGGGACGCCACTACTTTAGAGAGGGGGTGGGCACGGATGGGGTGGCAGAAATAAACTGTCCACCACTCACCTCTGACTCAGGGATTACAGTGGTGTAGCAGGTGATGACGCCAGAAGCATTATCTAACGGCCAGGAAGAAGGATCAGGACATTGTGTGTCAGAAACAGTACATTATATCATGAGCTGCAAAATAACAGCATCCATGAAATGAACAAGGCTGGTGTGTCATGGAGTCATTTCTGTGCAGTGAGTAATGGAGGAGCATAGCAGAGTTACACAAGAGGAATTGCCATTGTGTCCTACCACAGCATACCTTGTCGTTGAAGGTTTCAGCCAGTTCATTTTGTCATTTGAGTAAGATACCCTACATACCTTATTGTGAAGAAACCATTTGTTATTTTTTTCCTAAATTTAACCACATCCATGTGTTATTTTCCCAATTTTGAACGCCTGGGACATCTCTCTCTGAGACCTCTCTCTTCAACTTTTACGCTCATCCTCCATGTGTGTGATTGACTTCCAGAGCCCTGGATATTTCATTGTGTCCTAGTCTCTTCTCTCTCTTGAGGATCCGGCAAGGCATTAATTGTCATAAAGCTGTTGCGCTCCCAAGATGGCTGCTTTTGGTAGCATTCATGACCTGGGTGTCCGAAATGGGTCTGGACGCTGCAGGCTCCCCACTTGGATGGTGAAAGGTGAACCACCTCTACTCGACCATCCCCGGGCAGCATTTTCTGGAGCCAATTTACCATGATGGCATTTTCTGCAGATTCCATGAAGTGTGTGATTAAGGGTGATATGAGAGAGTAAAGCATGCATATTCGTAGGCTCGGCAGTGATTCGTGGGAACCTGTCCAAAGTCCCTCGGGAAATCAGACTCAGGGTTTTAGGTAATCGTGCCTAACCCGTGCACGTTGGCCAGAAAAGATGGGCCATCTTCGGCATTTGCCCGGGTGACGGTGCAGTATCAGGATGGTTCTCACACACAGAGGTCAAGGAGAGGTGCTCATCTCCTTTTCCAATGGTGTACTCTGGAGCTTGTGGCTCCATGCTATTTCCATAAGGTGTTTTAATCGCTATGTGTATGTGGTATCCAGCTGGTAAGGTGGCATTCAATCCGAGTATTAATAGCGATACACATGGCTACAGAAAATGACATTTCTGGACCCGATGAGAGCCTGTGGATAAGTAAGCTTGGTCTTAAACGTATGTCAATCATTTAGAAGGAAGAAAGGTTGCATCTTGTGTAAGCAGAGTCATTGTACTTGGATTTGGAGGGACGTATTCCTATTCCCCTAGCCCATCCTTTCTTTTCACATTTCCCACTGCTTTGCTTTGAGAGTAGCATTTCATGCGTGCAGTAGGTGCCATTTCTCGGTCTGTATACACACTGTTGTGTTTTTATTACAGGTATGGTCCACTGTCTATGTGTTGTTCAATGTACATACCTTATGAACGAAGTGTATTTGCATTGTGTACTCCGTGTATATGTCATTTGTTTTTGAAAAGGCGTGTTATGGTAATACATGGAGATGTGTGACTGGATATTCATGTGAACCTATGACCAGCTAGAGCAGTCAAGTGTAGCATTGATCAAGAAGCCCACAGCGTGAGCAAAGTCACTGACAGTGTGAGAGGGGCCAAGCCCAGGGATGGACTGGCCTACTGGAAGGTCTGGAGATGTCGAGGTGGGCCTCTCCATCCTGGGCCTTTATTTCCAAAAGTTCTTATGGGAAAGGGGTCGGGCTTGCTCAAAATGTGTAAAATGGGGCCACTTTGAAAATCATGTCCAGGGCCTCTTTTTGTACCCAGTCCTCCCCTGGCCAACCCAGTGAAGTTGCTGCAGTCTTCCAGCTCGCCAACATGTGTCTTCATACCCATCTCCGCCTGCTAGTGATCCCCAACATCAATCTGTGATTTTACCAACACAGTACCAGAAGGCCAAAGGTTAGGATACAGGGCTATCCTAGCAAAGTCAGATGTAGCACCCTTAGAACTCAGAAGCAATACTTCATTTTAGAAGGGCTTAGCTGCAATCCAATCTTTACTATAAAAGCATTACCCTCAGCCGGTCCAGTCGAGAAAAAAGGTTCAATCGACCGACTTAAATGGTATTGCTTGTCCACAAAGATTCCGCATTAAGTGTGCCATTGTTTTATAGTCTTGTGGATGTTTATTAAAAGAATCTGCTTATTTTATAAGCTTGCTGAATAATTGGCAAGCATATTACTGTTTTGCTTTGTAATGATGATCTTCTGCATTACCCGCAGGTGCCCTTAAAGTGAGGGTTTGAGTCACGCTCCACGACCGTGGAATTTTCAAATCTGATTATGCCTGTATAACCTACTACCTGAGGTTCAATCCTTTTGCAATCATTTGGAATTCACAAACCTCTGACCCCACACCCTTACTCATCTTCATCCCCCAAGGATCGGTCCTTGGAACCCTCTACTCTCCATCCTCAATAAATCTGCCCTAGGAAGACTTATCTCATCCTTTGACTTTCACTATCACCTTTTTGTTGATGACACTGAAATCTTTTTCTCCTTTCCCTCCTTCACCCCAGCCATCTCAGAACGAATTACAAACTATCTCACTGTATTTTGGCACTCAATGGCTCTCTGCTGCCTCATGCTGAACTCCTCAAAACGGAACTCATCTTTCTCCAAGCTTCCAATGCCATACCTACTTTGCTCTCTCCTATCGCTTTCCATCCTAGCCTTCTTGCTCCCTCACCCAAGGCTTGCAATATTGGGGTCCTCTTTAAGAGCGAACTACCACTGCAACGATCCCTAACTGTCACTACCTGTGCTGCTCACATTAAACTCAACATTTGGAAAATGTGTCTTTTTTCACCTACCACTTTACAAAACCTCTAATTTCCACTCTCTTGCTCAGCTGACTACTGCAAAGCCCACTCATTGACCTTCCTGTATACTATTTCCTCCCTCTACACAAAGTCTTCACATTTGCTACCTGCATTTTCTATAACCTGCACACATACTCCCTGACTTCTACTTACCGACAAAATTGTGATTAGCTCTCCATGCACAACCAATGACTTTTCAAGTTCCTTCTCCTAGTCTACAAAGCTATCAATGGTCTTGCTCCTCAGTACCTGCCAGATTCCATCTTACCTTACTCACCACATTGTCTCCTATGATTCTCCTCTGTACTCAACCTCACTGTCCCATACCTTCCCTGTGCCTCCTCTCGCTTCCACTCTTTCTCCCTACTCACCCCGCACCACTCAAACCCATTCTTCATAACAATCAAAGCCAGATCAACTGCGGATCTCTTAGGCTCTCTGCTTAAACTTCACTTACTTGTTAAAGAGGGAGCTCCGATCCTCCCTACCTCTCACCACCAACATCTCCAGGGATGCTTAATGATGGAATTGTGTATATTTAAGTAGTACTCCTCTTCAGTTTGAAGCACTTGCCCCCTTAGGTTAATGTTACCATAATATGTCACCTGTTTTCTTATATGTATTTGGAAAAAATGAAAAAAGAGGTGACAGTGGCTAAGATGTAAAATGTGTAATTAAGGTACTGAGAAGGATTCTAATGTATGAGTACACATTTACTGAAGGTGGGATTTGATTGGGAGTTTAGGCCATAATGTGGCATTTAATGTTGTCATATTTGTATGACACTAAACTTGCTTAAATGAACTTCAAATAGACATTGGAGTGCATGGCAAGTTCATTCTGTGATGAGAGAATATTCCCAAAAAAGAAATGGAATATGGCAGTCTGTGTTGTAATCAGCTACTAGGGCTGAATTGAAAGTGTCGAGGGGCAGTTGGACACAGTACCCTGACTCCTGCCCCATCACCGCCGTCATACTGGAACTGTTGTACAAGAGCTCTGTGTGGGGCACCATGTGTTGTTCTGTACCGCATCGAGTGCACGAGAGAAGATATGCACTTAGACAACCGTACTGAATGTACCCACGTACTGAAAGTGTGGAATGATGCCGTGTGGAAGGATGTCATCACACACCATTGGACATCATGGAGCACTGTGTGAAGCCTGATGAGGGAAGAGTGATGTCAAATAGCAAATATACAAGGCCATACTGAAATGATATGAAAATAATTAAGAGAGATGATGTAACTCGAGTAACAAGAGAAACATGTAGGAAATGATAAAGTAATCATGAATGCAAAAGAACACAAGGTAACTTGCTGACCAATAAGTGTAAAAAGATGCAGTAGCACAAGGTAGAAAAAAACATATAGGAGGTCATTACGAGTTTGGTGATAAGGGGTTAACGATGCTGGTAAAGGTGCTGGAGCAGTCAACCCCTTACCGCCTTATTACGAGTTCTGCTCGCGGGACCTTTACCAGGCGTCCTTAGCGGGTCCCGCAAGCAGACCAGGGTGCTAACAATGGGCCCGTTATTAACGGGCCCGTTCTTAGCACCCTCCCCATTCCCATTGAGCCCTATGGGGGCTGGAATGGGAATGGGGATGGGTTCCTTGAATGAGTCAGGAGATGCTGGAAGAACAGCAAAGACAGTCTGGTTTCTGCAAAGGGCACGGCAAACTGCCCTGCTAGATCTAAAAAATAAAATCACTCAAATCCTGACAAAGGCAAACCCACCCTTCTCCTCCTCCTAGACCTCTCAGCGGCTTTCGATGTTGTAGACCATAAAACCCTGACAGCATACCTTACGCAAGCAGCGTATTTTTCTGATCAAGCAGCTTCCTGGATCACCTCCTTAGAAGGTAGAGCAATGAAAGTCTTCTCAAACATAGCAAATGCAGCACCCACTATCATTCACTGCGGAGTCCCACAGGGATCCTGTACCGCCCCAACTCTATACAATCTCTTTACTAAGCCCCTTTTTGATAAACTCAATGCACTTGGGTTCGCATACACAAATGATTCTGATGATACGCAGATGCTCCTTCCTCTAACAGGCTCATATGACCAAGACGCTACAGCGTTATGTCAAATATACTCCACCATTCAACCATGGATGTCCACAAATGGCTTATGCCTCAATGGAGATAGGACAGAGATTCTTATTCTTGGCCAAACGACCACACTAGCTAAGCTAGACCGTCTCTATTCCAACTTTCGCATCAACATATGCATCATCCCAGTCCTATCTTCTGTTAAGACACTAGGGGTTCACATTGATGCCACATTATCCATGAACAAGCAAGTCAGCACTATTGTCTCTGCCTCCGCCTTAAGTACCAAACTCATTAACGCCATAAAACCCTTTCTAACGAAGGATAACTGTCTTTCAATAGCCAGAGCCACCATAGGTGCTAAGATTGACTATTGCAACGCTCTCCTAGCAGGCACCTCTATAAAAAAGAAAAACATAAACAGACTCCAAATCACCCAAAACAACTCAGTAAGAGCATCTTTAAGTATCCCAAGAAGAGACTACATCTCACATGCTAGGCAGGCAATTCATTGGCTCCCAGTCAAAGACTGCATCACGTTTAAAATCCTCACTACCACACACAAGTGCCTTAACCTTACCGCACCCTCCTACCTTTCAGACACACTATCCAGAACAATCTCAGCCATGCCCACCAGAATATGCTACACCAATCAACTCACTGTCCCGCGCATCAACAGGGCTAAAGCAGGAGGGATAGGCTTCCCATACCTAGCCCCGAAGCTCTGGAATGAACTCCCCACTGCCCACAGAGCAGAAACTTCTCTCCTTGCCTTTTGTAAAAACCTGAAAACGTCCCTCTTAAATTAACAACTTTCCCTCCCTCCTTTTAGCGTCCACTTCACCCATGTCCTATTTAAACTGTTTTATACAAAATGTACAATAAGTATGTCTGTTTACATGTAACTAGGCTCTGTTCACTCTCTGTAACAAGCGCCATGATGCCTTTGGGCTGTTGCGCGCTCTACAAATACAAATAAATAAATAAAACAGCTTTGTGTGCAAAACAAAGAGGAGTCTATGTTGGCTTGGGATCAAGGATCTTATTTTTAACAAATAGCTGCAAAGCACAAAGGGAGGCAGATGGATAAGCCATGGACGACACATACAAGGTAGAGGGAGCAAGTCTCTAAAGGCCATGAAGAGCAATGACACTCAGTATAATTAAATCAAATATCAGTAAATTAGTGGCCAAAATGGACAAAGTTGTGGTCTGTTCACATATGACTCAGAAGTTGAAAACTAAGCCTCGGATCAAGATAGTGATGCGCCTACACTCCCTTGAATGTCTCAGTACAGAGAGCAGTCTATAAGGTCAACTACAGATGGGAGACTTTGGCTCATGGCCGGACTGATGAGAGATGATGGACTAATTGGGAAAGTGCTGAGTAATCTGACGTGATCCAAGCACCTAGGTTTTGTTTCTCATACGTGCTGCTAGCCGAGCCCATAGTCCAAGGTTGGGTGATAATGCCAACCAATCAGTGGGTCTATGGGGCAACCTGCTATAGAATGTTGCATAGACCAATCCTCTGCCATTTGGTTCACTATAATCAGTATTATATGTATTTAGAGGTACTTTGAGGAATGCCTCACAGATAACAGACAGCCAATGTTGTACTAACCCCTATGTGTTCTATAGGTAGACATGTTCCCCTAACCAATTCCTCCTGCTAAAAGTTTTAAAGTTTGCCACATAGGATGATGTCATAGATGACGCATATTGGGGTATAAGACCTCTGTTTAGTCAAGTTTATGTGAGATGTGCAAGCATCAGTCCAATGTCTGCCAGTGGACCCTGCTTTATAAAATTGAGAATAAAGTAGTACTTTGCCATATTTTTTGAGTCTGTCCTGTTATTTGGTGTGAGATCTTTATTGGTATTTCCATCCAGCACAAGAGACGCTTCAAGTTGCTAGAGCACAAAAGTATTTAACTTTAGCAGTTTTATCAAATTGAATGTATGTGCAACTAACTGCCATTTTTTACATAGGATAGTTTTTGTATTTTGCTGAAAATTGTAGACTTGCTAAAATGGAATCATGTTATTGTATCAGATTATGAGCAATGGAATCAATCATTTAAGATGTGTGATCCTTCTATCTATTTGTAATTCAGAATAAACATGAATTGGAACTTGATTAAATATGATCCAAACGCAAACACAAATGTGCACCAAACAACTATAATGGGACAACTAAGTTAATTGTCCCAAGGAGTCATTACCTTACGATCTATTCAGACTTATTGTTATTTATATAACTGCACAGATTGCTGAAGCTGCATCCCTTGAATAAAGGTGGCGTGGTTCAGATCTCTTTTTTATGGGGAGAATGCTGCGTTTCGGCTCCACTGCCTGCAAATACTAGCCACATTTATATACAACGTCCTTTCCAGTCCAAGCAGGAAAAGGCAATGTGGAACCATGATGAACCACACCATACATTGCCATGACCCCGTTGCCGGCTTAGTCTGGGGCAAGGGGGTTGTGCTGGTCTCTAGCAATGTCCAAGAGAAAGTAAAGCATTGCCCGGTGAGGGTCCATCAGATTGTTACAACCAATCTGATTGGCCCTCGCTGGGTCCTTACCCAGGCGACAAAGACTTACCTGACAGTTCCTTTTCTTTCTCCCGTCAGGCCACCATGGAAAGGGAGAAGGGGTTACATGTAGTCCCTTCTCCCTTTCCATGGTGGCCATTTTGTTTGTTTACTTTTTTTAGTTGTTTTAATGGCTGCCATGGAAAGGGAGAAGGACTACATGTAGTCCCTTCTTATCAATCCCTGGTGGGCATTTTTTGTGCTTTTTTTCCTCGAGTCGAGAAATGGTTGCACCGCTGTTTCACGACTTGAGAACAATTGCTATTAGTACTCTGGTATAACAGGGTACTAATAGCAATGGAATCCTCAGAGGGGGGGGCATTACCGGTCAGGTAATGCCCCTGGGGCTATATTAAAGCCCTTGCTTTGCTCGCACTTTTAACTATTGCCCAGGGCCATTACCCTACTGGTGAATCCCCCCTCCTCAGGTTCTATTCCTTAATGAATAAGGTGATGTGTTGTCCTATTTTTCTTAAGCAACCTGCACCCCACTTCAAGCGCCGGCATGATGTTAGCTATATATGTGGACACTGTTTCACTTTAAACTACTAAATGAATTGGAGCTCTTGGTCAAAAATGTGTAATCAATAAAAAAACAAAACAACTAGGGATTTAAATAAAAATGTCCATATTTTGTTTTCCCACTCTCTTCTTCTCTGTTTTCTCTTCCTTTACCTATCATCCCTACTGTCCCTTTGTGCAATCTTTTTAATGCATTGTAAAGAACCCTTTGCTTCGATCCCAACTTCCAGGTGAGTTATAAACATATGCGTACCTGTTGCACACAAAGAATGTTAATGCAATGTATCAAAAAATCGAAAAGTCGAACATCTAAAAAAAGAATATGGGTGCTGGCAGGGCTTTAAGTTGGATGGGTCTCGCTGGCACATAGCCCTGGCCATCTCCCAAAATGCTCCCAAATTGCAGAACCACTTGCCCTATGGGTGCTGCACCCCGCAGGTATCCACTTCACTCAACAGAGATATCCTCTGCTGTTTAAAGGGCTCCCTGTGGGGGCACACATATCATACCTTTTGATTGTCACACCTCTCCTGGTGTTTCTAAGTCACAGTGGCCCCAACACCCTCAAGCAGCCCTTTAACAGACACCTGCAGTTCTCATTAAGAAACAAAGGGTGGGCCAGGTGAACTGCTATCCTACATTTTGTTGCACCCATCTCTACTTTTGTTTCATGGTCACAGTCGCCGAACCCCACAGGTAGCCCTTTTACTGTGGTCGGCGGCTATTACAAAACAAAATGAGAGCCAGGTGCACCTAAAGGTGTGATAGCAGAGCACCCGCCTCTGCTTTTGAAAATGGCCTCATCTTGCTGGCTTCCCATAGTAAGGCTATTCCCCCAGTTTAGAGCCCCCTCGATTCCTCATCTTATGGAATGTCCAGATGGTTGAAAAGGTGAAAAGAAGGGGGCGTTTAAATGTGGTCTGGCCGCCCACTCTTTTACCTTCAGGTGCGTGTTATCACCTCCAGGAATCCGTTGTCATCGGCCTCCCATTAGTACTAATGAGCCCTTAGCATGAGCCATGACTTAACTAAGAGCTGCAGATTTCGATTAGTTTACACTATTAGACACTGTTATAAAGGATTAATAAGAGTACAATGTGTTTGTTTCTAATTCTAGTGCAATTGTCCTCAATCTGGTGGGCTCACAACACATTTTGTGATGTTAGAGAGGTGTGTGGAGCTATGCAAATTATGCACACTTTGGAGTCCAGGGCTTGGGAGTGGCACAGCGCACAAGTGGCCCCCGAGCCCACCGTGAACATGTGGCATCTGTGCATTAGACACATGTTATCAGACTGCAGGTAAAACGTAGCCTCCTCATGCCTGTGCCATTAATGTGTTGAAGGTAATATCGTGCAGCCAGTGCTGGTCATTGGGCCGGCTCTCGGCGGATCCGAGATCCGGCACTAGATGTGTAGCCGGATCTCGGGATCCGGCCAGAGTCAACGCCCAAGCCCATGAACCGCGCTGGAAAAAAGAAAAAGAAAAGAAAAGCGTCCGCGACGGCAGCATTTGCCGTTTACCGCAGCTCTGGCACTGATGTGTAATGCACAAAGCTCACTACATGTACAACTGAAAGGAATCGTTGTACATGTAGCGAGCATTGTGCTTTACACACCAGTGTCAGAGCCGCGTAAAAGTCAATGCTGAGCTCGCGGGCGTTTTTTTTTTTTTTTCTTTTTTTCGCACGACAAAATGAGCCAGGGCTCATCAAGGGGGTCTGGCCTAACTGCAGGGGTCCTGCGGGCCCGTTAGGCCACACCCCCCTGACGAGCCCCAGCTCAATGGGCTACTGGCACCCCTGCCAGGCAACCTTTTGTATTGATCAACACCCTCTCCCCAGTGGGGAGAGGGTGTTGATCTCTGCATTTATATTCTATAGGCTTGCCTGGCAGGGGACAGGGCCTCGCCTATTCAGCCTTAATGGTGGCGCTGCCCCTTGCCAGCTGCGTAGGGGCAGCGTCACCATTAAGGCTGAAGGGGTGAGGCCTCTGGAAACTGAGGCCGTTTTCCTGAAGACTAAAACTCCACGAGTTTAAGTCTCCAGGAAAACGGCCTCAGCTTCCAGCAGCCTCGCGTTTTCTCCATAATGGTGGTGCCGGCCCACGGGCATCTTCTGCTTAAAGGGATGCTTCGCAGGTGCGGCGCCACCATTACGGCTGAAAGGCATTTTTTTCTGGAGCCTGTAGCTTTCGCACACGAGCGAGAGCTTCAGGCTTCAGAAAAAAATCCTTTTCGTGTAGTGGCCGGGGCTGGCAGTTGAGATTAGTGGGCCCCACAGGGCCCCACCTCAAAGGAAATTTTGAGTGAGTGAGCCCCGGCAGGCCCCGTCCGACTTAAAACCCTGGCCGCCGGTAAAAGGCAATGTTACCGTTGTGGGCACTTATTTTTCTTTCTTTTTTTAAAAGTATTTATTTGATCGGATGGCCACTACCAACCCCGCCCCCTCTAGACCACGCCCCTTGTGCCCCCCAACTCCTCCCCCACTCGTGGGATCCCCCACCACATTTTTTCCATTTCCACCACTGCGTGCAGCTCGAGATCGCATCTGCTCGTGTTGGGTACTTGTAGATGGATATTGGGGTAATCCAATCGCCGACTGCCCATACAATGTCCCGCCACTGGTGTCTGAATTCTCTGAACATTGAGCACAAAGTGACTTCACTTCATTTCATATCGCTGAATCCCGCAGTCTTTAGTGAGAAAGAACAGAACAAAAACACCTTGTTCCTGGAGTGGCATGAGTATGAGACTGTGCTTGCCCTAGTCTCCACTAGGTGGCGCATTCGGCTGAACATTTTAGAGTTCCCGGCTCTAGTTCACACGACGCTGTCAGGGCAAACTCTCAGAAGGAAAAAAAAAAAATAGATCCATTTGTCAAGACTTTGACAGACATGCGAAAATAAAACCTTTAAAAATATTTATCTCGATTCCTCAACTCACTAACATTTCAAAGCAAACGCTCGTCAGGTTTCGTGGTCTGCTTTTAAACAAAGCACAAACAAAATATGCACCTGTATTTGTGTTTCTTCCATGTAGAGAACACTTTGATTAAGGTTTCTAAAATCCCCAACTCTACTGTAAAGGATTACGCGTTCTTATGATGACATGGCAGCATTGCAGTGTGTGCTCAAACGCACATGCAGCAGAAGACCCACTGGCGTAACAGGGGCCCCCACAGCCCCCGCGGTTCGGGGGGGCCCGCGGTGTGGGGGGCCCCACCAGCACATGGCTGGGAGGGGGCCCCAGTAAAAAAAAAATATATATATATATATTTTTTTCTAAAAAAAAAAAGTTTCTTTTGAAATTCACTCTGCATTCATAAAGAACATTTCTGTAACAGAAATAATTTCTTTATGAAGGCAGAGTGACTACAAAAAGAAACTTTCTTTTTGAAGTCTGAGGGCCCCCGTACCCCCATGACATGGAAGACCCTAGGCTGGAGGCCTCCATGTCATGGGGTGGCGGGGGGTGGGGAACCCTATGCCTTCAAAAAGAAATTGTTTTTGAAGCCACTCAGCCATCATAAAGAAATTATTTTGATTATGGTTCGGTCCTTAACTGAAATAATTTCTTAATGAAGTTATAGTGACTTAAAAAAGAAACAATGGGGCTTATTCTGACCATGCCGGTCCGGAAACAACGGTGCTGGTAAGCTTACAGGCACTGTTGTTTCCGGACCGGCATATTACAGGTCTGCCTGGTGGGGCTGCCGTGCCCGACAGGTCTGACCCTGCCAGGCACAGCAGCCACGGTAGGCAGACCTGTCACGGAAGCACCGGCACCGTTAACAATGGTGCAGGTGCTTCTGTGTCCCCATTCCCGTGGAGTCTGGGGTTTAACGAAATTACCGGCACCTGATTTCCCAGCCGACGGACTTGAAATAGCACGGTGGCACCGGGAAGTCAGGCCATAGTAATTTTTTATGGGTCTGGCGGCAACCCGCCAGTAGCACCGGCATGGTTACCGCTGGACCCGTAATGAGCCCCAATTTCTTTTTTAAGTAATAGGGCCCCCCTCAACTCCATGAGGTGTGCGTGTATGAGTCTATGGTGAAAGGGTGCACACTCAAATGTATAGCCGGCTGCCTGTGTGTGTATGGTGAAAGGGTGCACACTTAAATGTATGGGTGGCTGTGGGGGTGTGCCTGCATGGTGAAAGGGTGCACACATAAATGTATAGGTGGCTACCTGTGTGAGTGTATGGTGAAAGGGTGCACACTTAAATGTGTGGATGACTGGGTGTGTATAAGGTGAATGGTGTGTGTGCTTGTGTACAGGGGCACAAAAAAAACCTTCATTTCGGGGGGCTAACCCTTCAAATGTTGGGAGAGGCGCTAACTTCACATGCGGTGGGGAGGGGGAAACTTATTTTCCAAGTGAAACACTTGTGTATAGGCGCGTTACAAATACCATATCATATTTGTGTGGGCGCATCCAAATTATTTACGCATTTTAATGAGACTATTCTAGTGCAGATTCAATGTTACAAGCAGTTAACTCTCTCCTATAAGTCTCCTGTTCCCTCTCTACCCTTCCAATCACTCCCCTGGCATGCAAGTACTAAACCCACATCACGATTTCAATCTCCTAAACAATGTGGAATTTGAATGCAGGTACTAACAGTGAAATGCTTTACGTTGGTAATTGCTGGGTTCTTGTTAACAGCAAAAACCAGGTGCCGTTTAAAATCTGTGTCCTGTTCGGTCTGGCAACTGCTCTAAAGGTTAGCCAAGTTGAGTCAATATAGCCCAAAATGTCAGGGGGGGTAGTGCTGAAGTCCAGTCAACTCAATGGTGTTGCGCTACTACTTGTGTTTAATGCCTTGCTTACTCCTAGCCCTATTCTTCCTCGTCCCAGTACTTATATACGAGGCAGTACGTGTGTTTGAGGCACTCTGCCTCATACAAAAGTACTGGGAAGAGGTAGAGGTACATGGAGGTAATGCCTGATTTAGCTACCTGTAATCTTCATCACTCCTAGTCCCACTGTTCCTCATCCCAGTACTTACCTATGAGGCAAGGAGCCTCATACGAAAGCTCTGGGACAAGGAAGAGGGACGCAGAGGTAATTCTGGGCCAAGGAGCTGATTGTGGAGGTTGGGGTGGTGGGTGGGAGGGAGAGTGGATGTGTGGGGGGGCAGGATTGTGTGATAAATCATAATGGTTGTCCATGTCCAGGCTAAGCAGGCATGATATGTGGTATTAGTGGCTAGAGAGGCATTTTGATTTAGCCAGTCTAGTCATTCCTCAGTTTGGTATGACTTTCTTTTAACTGGACATTTCTGATAAAGTAGTCCTGCTAACTTTAATTACCTGGCTAGATTGGCATTTGGGTGCTGCCAGTCTAGCCATTTCTTACTGCGGCATTGTATATTTTTCTGGGCATCTGTGATAAAATGATATGATGTGATTCAAGTCATTTATAATGCGCCTTTACACAAGTGTACACAAGGGAGGGATGATAGAGGGAGGACAAGACAAACGATCTCACTAGGCCTTGTGTCATTGTGAGAACGAGCAGTGCAAGGGAAAAGGGAGCAGGGAAGTGCAAGTGAGAGGGGAGGGGAAAACAGGGCAGCAATGCTCCCAGTAAGTGCAGCCAGGGCAGAGCAGCTATTGGTTGTGCAAGGAGAACAATGGACTGCAGGGTTACAGTTACAGCCCCTAAGTGCATGGTAGGCCCGGAGGCAGTGCAAGGGTGACCAATCAAGAAAGAGCCTGGACTCAGAGAGACTCTGAGGGTAGCCAAGCAGCCAGTCAGTACAGCAGACATGTAGGTCAGGTAGGTCAGCAGGGTGGGAGAGAGAGCGAAAGCAGCAGAGAAGAGGAAAGCTTTTAGCTGCTTCCGAAACTTCAGGTTGTCCGCCTCAAGTTTGAGAGGGGCAGGGAGGCCATTCCAGTTGGAGGCACCAGCAGAGGAGAGAGGTCTACCCCCACTCTCTGCCTGGAGAAATGTCTAAGCCTTAGAGAGTTGGAGGTAGCTGAGTGAAGGGTTAGAGAAAGAAGGTATTTTGGAAGAGAGCATTGGATTTAGTATTGGCACTGGCCCCAGAAAGCCTTGTGGGCAATGCAAAGGTTCTTGAACTTGATCCTTGCAGCCAGTGGAGAGATTTCAGGGCTGGAGAAATACAATCCCAGGGCTTGAGGCCAAGGCTAAGTCTTGCAGTCCTGTTCTGGATTATTTGCAGATGAAGGAGACTAGAGGAAGACAGATTGAGAAAGTGGCTGTTGCAGTAGTCCAGCTTAGAGACAGTGAGCTTCTGGTGGAGAGTGAGAAAGGGAAGAGTCCCTTTGAGGAGGAGCAGCTGGTAGTGGGACTTCTTGGTGATGTCCGAGATGCTAGGAGAGAAAGAGTGTGGCGTTGAAGATGACACCAAGGTTTTTTGCCTCGCAGGAAGGCAAAGGAAGAGGGCCCAAGGTGGTCTGCTATAGTGAGAGAGGAAACACAGTGGCAAGGGTCCCAATGAGAAGGATCTCTGTCTTACTGGCATTAAGGCAGAGATTGTTGGATGCGCACCAATCCTGAATCGTGGATAGACAATCAGGAATGAGCAAGAGAGGAGAGGAGGATGAGGGGAGCCTGAAGGAAAGCTGAGTCATCCGCACAACACTGAAAGTTAGAGGATAAGGTAGAGATCAGGGAGGCCAAAGTGGCCAAGTAGAGGTTGAAAAACCAGCGTGAGAGGATAGAGCCCTGGGGAATGCCACAGGTAGAGAGAGGTGGCGGAGAGAATGGGACCACGATCGACCTGGGAGCGGAGTGGCGGTCCAAGTGGAAGTAGGTCAGTCACTCTAGGGTCTGATCTGTGATGCCCAGGTTCTCACAGAGTCGATTGATCAGGATGGCGATGTTGACCCTGTCGAAAGCAGAGGAAAGATGAAGGATGAGAATAGAAGGAATGCTGGAATCAAGGTTAGAGAGCAGCACAGGTGTTAAGGAGAGCAGTTTCCATGCCTCTGGCAGCTCTGAAGCCAGACTGATGGCCATGGAGACAACCAACAGATTCAGTGTGGAGAGTAAACTGGGAGATGGCAAGCTTTTCCAAGAGTTTGCTCAGGAAAGGTGGAGATTGAGCGATAGTTTTCCAGCAGGTAGGATCAGCAGACTGCTTCTTGAGGAGTGGGTGCACAAGGGAGTGCTCAAAGGGAGAGGGGAACATTGCAGTGGCGAAAGAGTGATTACAGAAATCGGCCAAGGCTGGAGCGAGGGTGTCAATATGGGCTTTGATGGTTCTGGAGGAGCAGCGGAGCACCTGTTTGGACGACACTTTCATAGATCGGACTTGTCTAGAAACCTCGTCAGGTGTTGTCAGAGAGAAAGAGGAAAAAGGAGGAGGAGAGAAGAGATGGCCAAAATGGGCCGAGAGAGGAAGAGGACATAGAGGACAGGATGTCCTGAGATTTAGCAGAGAAATGAGAGGCCAGAGGTGTACAGAGGGCATGGGAGGGAACAGAAGAGGTATAGACCACAACAGGATTGACCAGTTCCTTGCAGATTTTAAAGAGTTTGGCCGTGTTGTTCGAGGCCATGGAGACACATGCTTTATTGTGTGCTCTCTTCTTGATGAGTGTTATTGCTTTGACTGGCATTTTGCTGAAAACAGTCTAGGTATGTCTAAATGTGGCCTGGCATTCTGTACTATAATGTTATTATGTGTTTACACTGGTCTACATTGTGCAGCCAGTTGGAAGCATTAATGTTCCTGTGCACTGTTGGTGACTTGCATGTATTGGATTGTGTTACCCTACAAAACAATTGCAAACACTCTGGCTTTATAGCCAATTTATCTCAGAAAGTGTGCTGTATATTGCATTAAAACACATATTTATATCTTTTTCCTAGTGCAGTGTGCGGCATACCCCTTCAGCAGCACGTTCATGCGTATTGTGCAAGCGTGACAGTCTAGGCCGGCCCAGAGTGTGGCGCAACCCGTGATTTGTTGCCGAGTTGGGGGGCCCCCTCAGCATGGCTCGCAGGGGGGCCCCCACATTTTGTGTTACGCCACTGAGAAGACCGCTGTGTAAAGTTGTAGCTAGCAGGCAGGATTGGGCAACGGATGGATGACATGATCACAATTGGGGGCTCCTTCCGGCTCGGCAGGCAAGTGTACGCTGCTATCCATTTACACGTGCAAGCTTTAATCGTTGCAATTAAGATGGCTGTATACGTGCAGTGTTTCGTTTTGGCTGATGCGTTTAAGAGAAACATTCTATCGGCACCATATCAGATGTCCCTGTTTCTAAAATCATAAAATGACTGTTTTTGAATTTATTCATAGTAACACCTGTTATTTGGAGTGCTACATCCCTGTAAAAATCGGCAGAATTAAGCACTTTTTTGCTGTTCCATTAAATAAGCTCTGATGTCCTATTGTCAAGTGCCCACCACGTGGAAGGACCAAGCTTGACATCCTCTTGCCCCCTTACACCATGTCCTTCATCAGCCGCAGCATCAGTGTCGCCATTGGAGCACCCGTCCTCTCCCCCAGAAGCATGCACATGGCCCTGATTGGTCATCCAGTGGCCAATGTGACCAGCCGGATGAAGAATCAAGGGGCAGAGCGTCCAGCGTCCTTGGCAGGCAAAGGACCGCTTGGCCGGGGTGTAAGCCTCTTCATGTGGGGTCATCAGGCTCACCCTCCTTGTCCTCTGCCATAACTTATCCAAAGATGGTGGTCTCCTACTCGGCACCAACTGGCAGGACTCTGAGGCTCTGCTGACTTTGGGCTCCAGTTCACTGCGGCAGCCACCCACTCATCCTACCTCCTTCCTCTCTGTCCGCCTGTGGGCTGGATCGTGGACGCCCTCACCATCCACATCTGAGTGTGCCCTATGCATAGGTTTGGGGAGCCAGTCCAGTCAATGGTAAATACGAATCTAGCAATGTACCCGTAGCCCAAACAACGAGTGGGTTGGGGTGAACCATTCAACAAACGTTTCTAAGCGCTATGCAAAACTCCAAGGTAAATTGAGGCCTACTAAGGAGTCTTGAAGGAATCTCTTTGGGATATTCCAGAATCATCCGGGAAACGTGAGTTGTGGGGAAGTGATTCACGCAAGGGCTGGGTCAGTGTAAATAAGAGTACTGAGAACCTGGGATTGTTATCTAAATAACACATCAACCTCAACTATACGATAGCTCAGTAGGGTAACCACCTGCTGCTCAGAGCTTCAGGCCACAGGTTTGAATATGAATGTCTCTGACTCAGCCTTCATCCTTCTGAAGTTCATTACATAATGACTGTGCCATTGGGAATATGTGAGGCTCCATGGCTGGTCTGGGCAATTGCATGTCTAGTCAAGGAGAATCATGTGCCAGGTATGCCTGGATATGCGTCACCTTCTAAGGAGGTCAGTGCCATGGGTATTATTGAGGTGTGTAATATCACATTGTGGAGATGTCACGGAGGGGAAACCTCCTTCTAAAGCCACAGGGGCTATGTATGAGTCACGTAGGTTTCATGCAGGCCCTGTGCAACCTTTCAGTCCTCTAAGCTGACTGACATCATTAACACTGAGGTTGCAAGATGAGGGGAGTTCATGGCAGACATGCACTATTAAAAGGCCACTAGGCCTGGGCCCAAATCAGTCACATGTAAGGCATGCATGGTACACACTTTCCTCTTTCTTCCAACAGTTACATATATACCAATCAATTGAGGTCAGTCATTTTTACATAGAGAGCATTAGTGTTCCTCTAGAAAAACAGTATGGCTGGGCGCGAGGCAACCACTGGGAGATGTCATTGAATGAACAGTAACTTCATGCAGCAACTACAGCAGCAGTCTGCAACCTGCAGTTCTCCAGATGACTTCTCACCAATGACTAGGCCTGCTAGGACTGCAGGGGTTTGTAGTTCAAAGCATTGGGAAGAGCCCCAAGTTGCAGACCTCTGAACTAGGGCAATGAACACTCAGTCAACAATGGCTGTCATTGGTTTGACCTCTATAATCTGTGTGATATTTAGAAGGAACCCCTGCTGCTTGTGTTGCAGGCATCACATCATCCTTGCGGTCGAGGCCACTAGTCTTCACTGCTCAATGTGTCTTTGCTTGTGGTAACTTCATACAGTGGACCTGCAGCTGCACTGCCTGTGAATGCATGTTTGTTTCTAGGACACATGGCAGCTGAAAGAGAATGACGCTCTATTTCTGTACTACTTTGATCAAAGCAATCCAAGTATATTTCCGTGAGACATTTAAAGCATATGCTGCACCCACACTTTCACTAGGTTGATGCAGGAGCCATTGTGTTACAACAAATACAGGGGCCATTGTGTTACAGCACATTCAACACAAGCCACGTCCCACCCTGTCTCTCTATGAATGTCATGAAACTGGAATGTATTTTATTTGGTAGATTAATTTTGTAAACAATTATCACAAAGACCTGTTATTCTACTAGGGATGATTAAGAAGACATGCATCTACTAGACATAAAGTTCATATGTTGACTTGAGGATGTATATTTTGTATGTATTTGTATTAATCAGCACTTTTGTATCTGAGGCTGTCATGATTTATTAGGCGGTCACTCTCAACTCAGGATGTTCCTTTCCCCCACAAGCAAGATGGCGCGCACCCAAAGCACTTATATAGATTCAACTTTAGTGAGGCCTGCAACCTATCTCGCACCAACCCCAACAAATACCCTCTGTACCACCAATGAGATAGGAACCAGGCCTGTGTATAGTAAGGATATATATTTATTTAAGGTTTGGCAAAGAAGAATAGCAACCAAAACATCAGCCACCAATGCCTTTGCACTACACAATGTCACATTGCGGTTACTTTGCACAGTAAATTCCATTAATACACAGGGCACGCATTTTTCATTCTGCGCGCAGGTTCGCACAGTGTCCTTCTCGGCGCATGGCCCCTGCAGGATTTCTGCCCACATTTCTATGAATAGGGCCCTGAGACTCCATTTGCTCTTCTGTGAAAACAGTTGTTACAGAGGACCAAATGGCTGAAACTCAGGGGTATGTCGGACATAAACCACGCATGGATACAGATCCACGGCAGGTCAGAATATGATGCTTTGAATGTGCACTTTTCTGGCAGTCACAATAGCCACGAGGACCTGTAGCACATTCCTGACATAATGACTGCCATAACCCATTAAGAGACATCGGTACAATGCTACCCTTATTTAGAGTGCATTTTGCTTCAAAATAGTGTTTTCCCATGACATATTCCGCGAAATAATAAACCAAACATTCCAGCCATTTAGAAGCCATGTTGATTTCCGCCCCTGCACTGCCATGCGTAGGATGAATTCTATACATTATCTGCCTTTGCATGCTGGGTAACGCACTTATCTGGACATCTATTTTCCCAAGCCCCGTGTAAGAATCGTCTTGCATCGAGAAGCACCTTTAATGCCTAAATGCACAGTCCATGTGGGAAGCAAGCCTTGCCAACTTTCGGTGCTTGGTTTCCACGGCCACTGCACGGTGACAGCCACATATTGGTTGCCAGAGTGTCAGTGAATGTCAAAGGGATTTGAGCACCAGGGGAAAAATGCATTTGGTGAACTGTCACTTTCCTAGTCGCATCCTCGCTTGTTTTGGTGCGGAGCAGAACGGCTGCTGAATACACATTGAACAAACTTTCAAATATGCTCATTGCCATTTAGGCAATGTGGATTCTCCCATAGGGCGAGGAGAAATTATTACATTTACATTATTTAACTAAATATTTAACTGTTTATAAAAAGTATGTTCTTAAGTCTCGACTTAGTAATTAATGTAAGTGAGTCACTTTAATATAGAAAACAAGCTGAAGAAAATAGTGCACGTGACGTCAGGTTTCTGCAGGGTATTCGTGACCCTTTTGCTAGGAAAGACCCAAGAAACCCTCCTTGATGTTTGCAACATCGTCTGCCCTGCCGATTGGTAGCTATAGAAACAGACACCGATCTCTGCACTGTGAACACTCTTCCACAGACTCCCAGGCTCATCGTTAGGTTGCCCTTCTCAACATGGCCTCTGTGGCATGCTGCTGTCACCGGGGAGTGCAGGGGATGCTGTGTGTGCATGCAGCTAAGCATGCAGTGCTTTTAGAAGGACCTTTTGGCTACTAGCAAGACCTCCCCTTATAATGGAGAGCCCCCCTCCCCCCTTGGTTGCTTATTTATGGGCGTTGTGTAAAGAGGTAATTGCGAATGTGCTGTCAAAATGCCCACTAGAAAAGGTCGTGGGGTTAGTAATAAAACGACAAAATGTGATGAGGAGTCGTATGTTCCTCCTTCGGTTAAAGCAAATGAGCGGGAAGCTCCTCATAGAGAGAGAGAGAGACAGTTAACAATGACTGCCCTAATTATGCCTTGGTATCTAACATTGACACAGACATGTCACTAGGCCTTTGTACTGCACCAAATCGCTGCTGTAGTTTCAAAGTGTGGATCCTTGTCCCAGGCATTGTGAGTCCCCACCTGGGGTGACCAGAGCTTTTTCTGCATGCAAGAAGAGCACCAGCAGGAATGAAGAAAAGTAAGGATGGGGCTGATGGGACGTTGGAAATGCAGGATGACGTTACGGAGAGGAAGGTTCTTTGTGCAGTTAATGATGGGTGTTGCCCCGATATATATGGGCTGTCGTCTAGTGACAAGAAATGTATAAAAGTATGTGTGGAGTTCAAATTTGCTTTCGGATTCTGAGGCAGATTTGGAGTAATGCATACTATATACAGATTGAGTCATGTTGGGTGTTTTAGGGTTTCAAGAGTGTGCTTAGGCAACCCTGGCAGATTTGTAGGCTAAAATACTTGTGGTGTCTATTTGTGGTGCCAGTGGTAATGTCCCAAAGGTTCATCATGGGACTGCCATGCCAACTCCAAGAAAGCAATCCTAGTCCAAATATAGGATGCATGCCATGGAGAATTCTGACAGTAACATAAGGATGAGGGTGTATATATAATTATGGGTGTGTGTTAGTCCACTACATATGATGTAATAATAATTACAGGGCCTGCAGTAGCGGGCCTCAAGTTATGGTTAAGTTGCTCAATCCGTAGGAAGAGCACTTTTCGGTAGGTTTATAAGTCTGCCCTCCCCTGGATGAATCCTTACCAAACTTTGCAAACAAAACATTTATGGCCCCATCAGATTTATTCTGTGAAGTTTAGTGAGGTTTCTTCAAGGTGTTAAGGATTTTAATCAGGCGAGGCACACCTTAGTCTCAGCCCAGTATACATCACGCAATTGAAATGCTTATGTTTTAGATTAGATCCAAAATTGAGATGGTACACCACTCATATCACACCCCCTTTGCAAATACCCTGGGTCACAATGGACCATGAACCAGGCTGGTTGATCAAATGCAATATTTATTTATTTATTTTAAAATAAAAAAAATCATACCATTTTAATATGGGGCAGCAATCACCAATGGGGTAATAAGAACAATAGGAATGTAAGCAATGCACTTAGTTTAACCTTCTATTGACACAACTACAAAACAACAGGGAATAGGAGCACTTTTTGATTTAAGGTAAGATAACCCTTGAGTTAAATTTCCCCCTGCAATGTTCCCTCAACCCACAAATAATCAATTCTAAGTGGATAAACAGAAGCAGCAGGTAATCAGGAATGACAAATGGAAAACAGAATTAAAATCCGACCTTCCCTCCCCAAACAAGAGAGAAAAATGGATTTTAAACCCTGGCAATGCTAAAAATGACACTCGGAAATGGATGAATAAAGCAATGAATGTGTATAAAACTCTTGAAACAAAAACAATTCTTTACTGGAGCAACATTGCAACGATACTAGCAATCACAAGCATACGATTGAGCAAAAGCATACAATTCGAAATTGAATGCAAGATTTAAAACAGTTTATAATCAAAATGACACGTTGGAAATTTAGCAAACCTTTGCAATTCCCACCTGAATTTACCAAAACGGTTTTTAATAAAAACGGGTGAAATTCTGTGTTGTGTTGGGTGTAGCTATGGATCCTAGGTACAATATGGAAGTGAAATGAGATCTCTAGCTGGTAAATTGAGTGAGTTATGCAAGATCTAGTGAGGTGTGTTTTGAGAAAATGAAGGCACGAAAAAGGAAAAGAAATCAATTTTGACAAGACATGTTTACTCGATACTAGAAAATTCAGGCTAGGCTACCAGACTGAGACACAGTAAGCTTCAGGGTTGACTCACGAATTCAACCCAAGCACCTCTGTGCCTGCCCTGACGGAACCAGTCCGATCAATTGAAAGAGGACTAAGGGTTTAGGATTTCACAGGACAAATTAATTTGTTCCTAGATCATGTTTTTTTTCCTTCCTCCAACTGCAAGCAGCTGTCATTTCCTTCCAGGCAATGGGGTTTCTAGTCTTAATTGAAGGTTTTATTGCCCCTGCACACTTGACAGGTGAGTGTCCCAGGACTGCTATTCTCACAGCCTGGAGCACAGATCAATGTCTGACGAGCATGTGAACTTTCATTGTCCTGTCCCATACAAAGTTTTTCAAGCTGGCGCTTTGCACCTATGTGTCCTGGATTTATGGTGTATCTCCCTTCCTTTGGGAAGTTTCATGGCTGGCAACTGGAATGACTGTTTTTTCTGAGAGTGTTACGCTCACCTGGACCCCACAGGGGTGTCGATCGGACCCGGACAGCTACGGTCTCCGTCAACATGATGCGTAGTGCAGAGATGACTGTCTGGACTGGCCCGCATAGTGTTGTCTGCTGGACCCGAAGAAGTATTTTCCTGCAAATGGAGACAGGGATTAGCCACCTGTGGGTTTTAGTGATGGCCTCCCAACTGTTCTCGCTCTCCCCCACTAATCACCTCCGATATCCCCTTAGTAACCTCACCTTATGTTTGTAAAAGATGAGCTCTCCAACCTGCGTGTCTTGCAGGGGCGCGTAGATACCAGTTACTTCACTGGTATGAAGGCGTTGGGAGAGTTCCGGTAAGCATTGACTCTGAAGTCCCAGGCGGGATTGGTATGTATCAAGTTCAAAGAGTTCAATGTGCCCGATGTTCACTCTTGTCCCCTTCCTTCCTTAAGTTGCAACTGAGTTTGTGAGAAGAAGGTCTCGTAGCTGCTGCTGGCGTTCAGGTAAGAGTCTGTGTTACCCAACGCTGTACGTTAACTATTGCATGCATTAACTTGTTGTTTTTCTCCCTCTTTACAGATGCGGCATATGAAGAAATGGAGAATAATACCGCCGGTGGTAAATCAGGTAAGTCTATGGTGGTAAGAGGTATTTGTTGATACCCTTGGCTCACCTTGTTATTCTTGCGCCCCTAGGTGCCGGAGTACGGCGAAGAAATGATGGAGACAGTGCCGGATCGAAAGATGCTGTGAGCAGTGGTGAGTCTGGCACCGTGCTGGAGCTGGCAAAGCGACGCGTGCTTGACTAATCTACTTTCCAGGTCAGGAGATGAAATGGATCCGGAATCAGGTGAGGAATTTGAAATAAGTTTGTTTTCTAACCTTGTCCTTTTCTTCCTCTTTATTCTTGGATCTCCGGATTCGAGGCGGGCGTGGCAGAAGACTGGATGCTGGCTGCAGGCACGCAGGCGTGGCAGAAGACTGCATGCTGGCTGCAGGCAAAGTGAGAGTCATGCTGCTGGATGCAGAATAACACGAAGCATGTGCTGCTGTTCGGACGTGGTTTAAATAGCCTCCAAAGTAGTCCCAGGAAAGAAGTTCCCCAGGACCACACCGAGTAGAAAATAGTCCCTGTATTAAAATAGTCCCACCCAGGCCTCACGTTGGCTTGGATTTATTTGCAGCATGGTCTGCATGAGGTAAGTAATGTCTATGAGCCTGGCGCCTATGGCACCAGGACTGATTTTTATTATGAGCCTGGGGCCTACGGCGCCAGGACTGAACCCAGAAAGCCCCTAGCTGGGGCTGCTGGTTTTTTTTTTAAATGTCTGGATGCCTGCTCCCGGGGCTGATGGGCTTGATCCGGATGCCTGGGGGTAGGCATCATGACAGCACTCCCCCAAGGCCCCTCCTAAAGTTTTTCTTCCCCTTGGCCCTGGTTTGTCTGGGAAGTTCCGATGGAATTTCTTCACCAACGAGGTGCATGAACGTGGTCACTAGGCTCCCATGACCTTTCCTGTGGTCTGTAACCTTTCCAGTCGAATAAATACAAAAGTCTTGATTTAATCAACTTAGAATCCAGAATATTCTTTACCTCAAATTCAGGTTCTCCATCTATTAGGATGGGGTCAGGTGGTTTGGCAAGTCTTGTCCCGGGTTGAACTGGTTTCAGAATTGAAACATGAAAGACAGGATGGATCCGCATATTAGAGGGTAATTCCAACTTGACGGCCACCGGGTTGATAATGGCCTTAATAGTGTAAGTTCCCAAATACCTAGGATTAAAAGTCCAAGTTCCTTTTAGAGGTATATGTTTTGTAGCCAGCCAAACTTGATCCCCAATCTGATATCGTGGAGCATCGCTTCTATGTTGATCAGTATTTTTCTTATATTTCTCTTTCGCTTGTTTCAAATGTTCTGTTGCCTCCTTAAAGGCTTGTGTAATAGTAGAGTGTAAATGACTAACTGCAGGCATTTCTAAGTGCTGAGGCGAATCGAGTTCTGAGGTTCGAGGGTGATGTCCGTATATGGTATAGAAGGGGCTTTGTCCAGTTCCAGAATGTAGTGAGTTATTGTATGCATATTCGGAAATCCATAAAATATCCTTCCAATTGCTTTCGGTCTGGTGCAGCATGCAACGTAGGTACTGTTCAAGGGTCTGGTTGGTCCTCTCCGTCTGACCATCAGTCTGGGGATGGTGACTGGTTGATAACCTCACGTCGATTTGCGCCAATTGACAACATTTCTTCCAAAATTGTGAAATGAATTTACTGCCTCGGTCAGAGACCAATACGGAAGGAAATCCGTGTATTCAAACAATGTTTTCGAGGAACTCCTTGGCCAAAATTGAAGCGGAAGGTAATCCTTTTAAAGGAATAAAGTGGGCCATCTTGGAAAAAAGATCCACAATAACTAGGATGGTGTTAAATCCATTACATGGAGGTAGATCTGTAATAAAGTCTAAAGTCAAGGTGTGCCAAGGTGTAGGTGGAATATCCAAAGGTTGTAAAAGGCCAGCGGGTTTTTTCTTCTGGCTTTTGTTTGGGGCGCATATGCCACAAGACATCACAAATGACTTTACGTCTTTTCGCCAAGTGGGCCACCAGAACTGTCTCTTCATTTTCGCTTCAGTTTTTGCGATACCTGGGTGCCCTTCCATCAGGGTGTCATGGTAATTGGAGATGACTAGTTCTTGTATTTCCTTGTGTGGTAGAAATAGTCGTCCTTGATAGTAAGGGAGGTCATTGACGACTGAGTAGTCCGGGCCTTTCTTTACCCAGTCCTGCAGGGTTGCTCGATCGAAGAGTTGTTGGATTTTTTAATGAATATCTTCTAGTGTCTGTAGAGTAGTTATGCCAAGAATTATTTGCTCGGGAATTATTGGCACCGGTTCCGGGTTTGCATATGCTTCTCCCATCCCTATTCGGGATAAGGCATCTGCTTTGCCATTTTTGTGGCCTGGTCGATAAGTGGTTCTCCATGGTTTCTTCTCTCCTAGGATGATAAAGCAAAGCGGCAATACACATTCCTAGACATTTCTTCCCCATCATTGATATGGTGGGGTGGCATATACATTTTATAGTCAAAACATTTGCATTCTTATTTTAACCAAAACAAGATACAATTATAAGACATTTTTTTCCAAATCATAATATTTTAGAGACTATATGTGGGATATTTTAGGGTTGGAATTGAATTACTCTGGAGCGGTCCCCTCTGGTGTTGCAGAGGACTCCTCCAGTTGTTGCAGAGTGTGCCTGGGATGGCAAAACTTTAGCTGATTTATATGGACCCACTTATCTTCCTCCTCTGCCAAACTGCCTTTGGGGATGCAGATCTTATAGGCAACAGGGGAGATCTTGTCTATAATTTCAAACGGTCCCTTCCATGTAGGCAAGAATTTTCGCTGTTTGGCCTGGTTCCTTTGGAAATTGTATAGATAGACCCGATCACCCACCTTATATTCATTTCGGGTAGTTTTTAAATCATAGTGGGTCTTCATGCTCTCGGCTGATCTTTCTAGATTCCGCTGAGAATAGGCAAAAGCATGTTGAAGGTGTTTCCTTAAATTCCCCACATACTAATGAGTTGTGGAGGCATTTATCAACGTTTGCTCTTGGGTTCTGTAGAGCAAATGCTGGGGAAGCACCATCTTGCGTCCAGTCATCAACTCAAATGGTGACATTTTAGTTGCAGATGAAGGTGTAGATCTGATGGCCATTAGGACCAGAGGTAATCGGATATCCCAACTTGGCCCAGAATCTGCCACAAACTTTTTTAAGATGCTAACAATGGTTCGGTTATATCTCTCCACTGCTTCAGAAGAAGCTGGCCTGTAAGCAATGTGTAGCTTCCTTTTAACCCCCAGTATCTCCCACATCTTTGTCATTACTTCACTGGTGAAGTGGCTACCCCTGTCTGACTCAATCCTTTGAGGTAGACCAAAACGGGAAAAGATGTGGTTAATCATCAGGGCAGCTGCTGTTTCTGCCTTGCAATTTGGGGCTGGGAGACATTCCACCCACTTGGTAAACAAGCATGTAACGGTCAACATGTACTTGTTTCCTCTAGATGAGCGGATTACAGGGCCTACAAAGTCGATTTGCAAATCTGACCATGGCAGTGTCATCCCCCTCTTTTGGAGAGGCGCACGGTGTGTGAGGGATGATGGCTGAAATTGTGCACACACAAGACACCCCTTCAAGTATTGGTCGAGGTCCTGCCCCATGTGTGGCCAGTATGCAACCTCTCTTAAGATTTCCAGTGTTGTGTGAAACCCCCTATGACCGGCGTTTTCCGCATCATTGGCGTGACTTAACATCAGGCTTCGGAATGAGGTAGGGACCACCCACTGATCATGGCCAGCTTGGGATTTCCTTACCAACAAACCGTCTTTGATTCGGAACCTTTTTGGACATTTCATCAACACTCTTATGTCCTCTTTCCCAATGTAATCGGTATCCGTCAGGGGAAAGTTTTCAGGGTCCTCAAGGTGTTGGTAAAACTTACCAATAATTGGATCCCCCTTCTGAGCTGTAATCAAATCAGCATCAGGGGTCTCCTTACTCCATTGTGCAGTTGAAAGATCATAGTGAGCATTGGTCTGGGACCTAGTGATAGCAGTGACCTGGATTTCCCCCAACAGGGACTTTATTTCTATTAGATCCCCTTGGATGGCCCCAGTTTTGGCCAGCTGATCAGCTAAGTCATTTCCAGTTTTGACTGGTCCCTCTACTTTGGAATGACCCTTGATCTTTTTCCAGTAGATGGTCATCCCATTCGATGTGACCAGATCATCTATGTTTTGGATTAACTTCCCATGTTTCAAGGGTTTGTTATTAGCACATAACATGCCTCTGGTTTTCCAATTAACCAGGTGCTCCACGAACCCGTTCCGTACATAATCCGAATCTGTGATTATGACCAGTTCGTGGAGTTGATGTTGGACAGCAGTGAGGATGGCCTGATGCACAGCCATCAATTCTGCCACCTGACTACTTCGGGGACCAATTTTGTATCCAGCGGAGGGTTCTGGAAACTCCTTCACCCATGCATTCCCTACGCCGGCCACCAGTTCTTTCTCCCCGTTGTTGTCAACATGGTAAGAGCATCCATCCACATAGACAGTGGGCATTCCCTCACACTTGTCTTCTTCGAAGACTTTGTGTGGGGAATTGAGGTATGCCTCCATGTTGTCCTTGATTTTTAGACTTTCGTCCTCGAGACAGTTTTCTCTGGCACAATCATGCAAGTCAGCCAGACCTTGCGCGAGGGGACTCTTCTTGTTTTGGCCATATCTGACCTCTACAGGAAAGCCTTGCATTGACAGAATCCAGGAGGTAATTCGGGAATTACTCACATTTCCGGCCCGGATTCTGTCACTTTGGAGATATTGCAGAGGCTGGTGTAGAGTCTCCACTATGATGTGTTCCGCCTGGATAAACGGGCGGTAATTCTTCAATGCCCACACCGTTGCCAGGAGTGCCTTCTCACAATCATTGAATTTTTCCTCCACAGAGGATAAAGTTTTGCTCGCATAGGAGATTACTTTATTGACCTTGTCATGCTTTTGGTATAATACTGCCTTCAAGCACGTATTAGAGAACCCTGTCTCCAGGAATAACTCCTTGTTTCTGACAGGGTAAGCTAGGCAAGGCGCTTGTGAGAGGCTTCTCTTGAGTTGTCTTACTGCCTCGGATTGTTCTGGACCCCATTTCCACTTGACCCCCCCTTCAAGAGATGAATCAGGGGTCTAGTGTTCTCTGCGTAGCCTTCAATTAACTTTCTGCTGTAATTAGTCAGTCCAAGGAGGCTCCTTAGTTCCCGCAGAGTTGTGGGGTCTTTCAGTTTCTGAAGTGCTTCCACTTTCTTTTCCTGGGGACAGAGACCCTGAGGAGTAATCTCATGCCCCAAGAAATTAACACGGGTTCTACACCACTGTGCTTTCTGAAAGGAAAGTTTTGCTCCGGCGGCCCTCAACTGTGTCAGAACATAACGGATCTCCGCTATGTGTTCCTCCACAGATGAACGTTTGATGAGGACATCATCTACATAAGCCAGGTTATCCCTCGCACCCAGGTCGGGCATGGCCTTATGTAGGAAAATGTTGAATTCATTGCCGGAGTTGAGGTACCCGAAGGGAGTCCGGGTCCAGGTGTACTTCTGGCCCCCAAAGGTAAAAGCCAGTTTGTATTGGTCCTCCCTACTGACAGGCACGGTCCAGTATCCATTGGTCAGGTCTATTGCAGTGAATACTTGTGACCCTTGAATCTGGGCCAGCCCTTGGTCAATGTAGGGCAGAGGCCATCGGGAAGTATGGACCCGTTTGTTGAGCTCCCTAAGGTCGGCGCAGAGTCTCCACTGGCCGTTTGGCTTCAATATTCCCAGCACCGGATTATTGAAGGTGCTGTGTACTGGACGGATTATTCCCCGGGACTCAAGGTTCTTAATTATTTCAGTAAGGGACTCCATGGATGCGAGAGGCAAACGATATTGCTTCACAAACACTGGAGTCATTCCAGGGTCTGTGGGAATTGTTGTGGTGTGGATGTCGGTGCGAACACAGTCATATGAGTCTACCGCAAAGAGATCTTGGAAATCCAAGAAAACTTGTTTCAACTTTTGCTTCTGTTCCAGAGTCACAGAGGCATCAGCTAGGTTGACTCTCTCTTCCACCATCTGCCTGAAGCCTGGAAAGACTTCTGGTTTTGCTATCTCAGCGGCCTCCTCCAGCTGAGTGGAGAAGTCCCTGGTCAGAGTGCTGATTTGGACTGGAGGCTTCAGGTGGGAAATGCAACCCTCATGGACCTGGAAAATCACCTCATCCCTCCCGAAGTCACACGTCACATCTTCCTTACCATAAGGGCAAGAAGTGTACACCAGGAAGTTACCCCCGTGCCGGGTGAAAATCCTGACTGGTGTTGTGTTGTCTTCACTGTCACTGTCAAAACAGTCCTTGGGGATCGGTCCTAACAGTTCATTTCCTAAATCAATGGAGAAATGTCGGTCATCAACCGCCATTCCAATAATGGTGCCTGCGGCTACAGTAATACTCTTTAAGTCGCTGTTATCCACCTCTATTGGAATGGTGTCATGTTCTATGTTGACTAATGGTGTTGGGTTTACCCCCAACCCTTGCTGTTGGAGAGAAGCATTTAGATGTATATAAGCATCAGGGTTTTTCAATTTTTGACCTCTTTTAACTTTCACTCCCAGGGAGAATTGTCGGGTCCTTTCTGGGATGGTGACTTCCTCTTTAATCTGAATTTCAATTGCATAAGGTAGCAACTGAGCTGACCTAAATGCTTTTTCTGAATCATCAAAGCCCATTGGATTATCCGCTAATCGGGACCAAGCTTTGAAGTTTATTAGGTCCAAACTAATGGCGAAGCGATTGAGAATGTCACTGCCTAAGTAAAAGGTGGCAGTGACGTCTCGCACGACCCAACAATTATGGACTATGCTCTTGTTGCCAATGGAGATTTTGAGCATACACCTGCTTGGCTGGCAGGAGATGTTTGGAATTAGGTGCTTCCAGGTCCATTTCCCATTTGTCTGTCAGTTTGAATGTGGGAATGGCTGGATCTTTTGGGAGTTGGCAGAACATGGCTTCGCTGATGAAGCTCTTACCGTTGTTCACACACACTCGAGCGAGAACAGAGTCCTTCCCATCATTTAACTGAACAGGGATGAACAACTGCTCTCCAATTTTCTGAATATCAGCCATGCTCTGAGCTGATTTCACATCTTCCTGGACTGTAGGAGTGGGAGTTTCTGATTGTGGATTAGTAAAGAATTTCAGAGTGTTTCCTTCCAGTGTGGAATACCACCTTAAACTGGAAGGAAGGTCGATTTTCAGAAATAGAGAGGACCTCCCATCACCAGTCTGTTGTCCTACTGCTATTACTGTCACGTCTGGAATTTGGTGGTTTTGGAAGTGAAATTGTACTTGGTCAGATTTTTGTTCAACCATGGGGCAGGTGCTGTTTAAACTAACTTGGTTGACACTCTGTTTTAATTTTATTGGTCGGCTAGTCTGGGTCCAGAGGACCTTGTTTACGCAATCTATTAGGGGTGACAACCTTCTCAGGAGGTCATTCCCTAGTAAACAAGGGGTGCCCTCTGGAGTCACTACTATGACCGGGTGTTTCACCTTGTGTCGCCCAATTTTAATGTCCAAGTCTGCAGTCCCTTCGACGGAAATTTCCTTCCCGTCAAAGTTCTGCAGTTGTCCAGGAAGAGAGGTGGGAGGAATACGGTAATTCTCCCCCCTTCCTGCATTTAGTTCATCAAAGGCCCTTTTAGACAGAAGGGTAGCTTGGGATCCAGTGTCCGCCAGTGCCGAAATTGTACCCTGCCCCTGTACTTGTACTGGGACATAATATCTTCCCTCCTTCTCCTCAAGGGGGCACAGATAATGCACATTTTTGGACAACTGGTGGGCTAACTTTCTGGTTTTGGACATGACGAGCGAAGAGATTTGGGCAGAATTCTGTGACGAGCCTGGGGAATCTGACAGAAAAAGTTGGCAACTGGAAATGGTTTCGGGTTCTGGGCCGCCCCCCCCTTTTTAGAGGCAGTCATCACGATGGGTATGACCCATGGGATTTTGATATTGTCGGTTCGGGGATGAGATGATGGGCAGCGA
Source organism: Ambystoma mexicanum (assembly GCF_040938575.1). NCBI lineage: Eukaryota > Metazoa > Chordata > Amphibia > Caudata > Ambystomatidae > Ambystoma > Ambystoma mexicanum. The sequence goes on from NC_090935.1 coordinate 1,043,671,037, forward strand.
TAGCTCAGTCTCCATATCTCCCCAGTCTGAATTGGCATCCCTTGGGACCCATTTTTCCTTGGGAGGAGTTCCCCCATCTCTGAAGGAGAAGATCCTTTCCCCAGGATCCTCTGAGTATCCCTCTCCCTCAAATTGGAAGATCTGTACCTCCTCCACAAACTGGGCCTGTTTGGGTCCTTTGTTTCTCCTACCCCCCCCCTCTGCTCCTTGGGAGGCAGGCATTCAGGGGCAGGAGATTTTGTTTCCGGTTCCTGGTTTTCCAGGGGCTGTTTACAAGTTGGGAAGGAAGCTTCCTCTAAGGCTTTACACCCCCCTTCCCCTTGTGCCTCCTCCCTGGGAACCGGTGTGTTATCGGGGTGCTGCCCCCGTCATTGTTCTGGAGCACCAGGTCCAGAGTTTGGGGCATTCTGCGGTGGCATGCTCATCTGTGGGTTCTGTTGAGCCCTCAGTATGTGACCCAGATCCCGTGCCATATTTTGGACCTGGCGCTCAAGTTGTGAAACCCGCTCAGGCTGATACGGGGCTCTATTTTCTCCCCTGGGCTGATCCCAGGAAGGGTAGCTATCCCTTCTCTGGTAGTACCCCTGGTTGGGAAGATTTTGGTACCCCTCCACCCTTGGCCTCCCCTCTCCCGGAATGGGTTGTCTGGACTCAGGGAATTGGGGAAAGAAGGATGGATGATTTTGGGGCTGGAAATTGGGTGGATACCTGGGGAAAAAGTTCTGCCCAGGATTTGGTGAATTTCTGCCCTCCTGGGGGAAGTTAGGAGGGAAGTTCCCCGGGTCAGGTTCTTGGCTGGATCCCCCCCCCCCCTTGGGCTGGAGGAGTCCACACATAACCCAGGATTGGTCAGTTTCCCTTGTAGCGGGGACTTACATAGTCAGGGAAGCGGGGGACCCCATTTGTGAGACTACCTCCTCGACTCCCTGTCTGTGACTGGCCCGAGGGCCTTCTGGGCTGTGAATTATTTGGTGCAGGCAGGTTTTTAGGCCCCCCCATCTCCAAATCTAAAACGGGGCAACCTTTACCTCTGCCACCTTGGCAGCAGCAGGGGTGCTGTTGGTTTTGGGGTTTTTCGTTGCATTATTTTTATTTTCGATGGGCTTCTGCACCTCATAGATCCGGGTAGCCTGTTGAATGACCCACTCTAAAGATCTTTTCTCATGAAAATCTCTCACGAGCTGGGTCACTATGTATTTGGGTAAGGCATGGAAAACGTATTGATAAATTCTCTGCTATCCGTGCGCACCCTTCTGGTGGTCTGCGCAAAAGCACGCTTTAATTCTTGCACAAACTCTTGTGGGGCCTGATCCTCCCCACATTGCAAATTATAGGCTGCCTTGCGAGCCTCTTGAGGATTTCTGTGCACAGAAAAATGTTTCAAGATGGCCGCCCTGTATGTGGACCACCTTGAATGGTTTTGATCCTCCAGCCCCGCAAAGAAACTGGAGTATTCTGGTGACAAGGTCCACTTTACATATTGAATACAGCTTTGGCTGTCTTTCAAATGGAAAGTCTCCATCATTGCTCATAGAGCTCCAAGTGTTCCCAAACAGAATACTTGGCGTTCTTATGATAAGGCGTGATGACACTCCTTATTGCCTTTATTTGTTTCAATGGGTCCTTAAGCAAGGCCCTTTTTGCCTTATTGGCCTTTTTGGTTCGGGTAACCCTGGTCCATTCATCCTCTGACTCAGAAGCACTGCTCCCAGAGGTGCCCGTCTGATCTTGCAGGTTTTCCCGGATTCTGCGAGCCTGGGAATGGCTGGCAGACTGTGGGGACCTGGTCTCCTGTGTCCTGTGACGCTCAGAGGAGTCTTCAGATCCCTCCTTGCTACCAGGATTTGCTGGGTATCCCCCCCACTGACCTAACTGGGCAGAGGTTTTCAGGATGCCCTTAGTGGGCCTACTCTCCTGGGGTTCCCCACTAAATTGCACTGTGCTTGGGTGCCCATACCCGGATACCCGCCCATCCATTCCTGGGAGGTACTGGCCTATGAGCCCCATACTTCTAGCTGGATAGTAATCTGCCATCCCCGTGGCCCTGGGCTCATGTGCGCGAGGGGAAATGGGGTGGCAGAGTCCAGGGACTGGGAGAGATGAAGGCCTCTGGTAGCAGGGCTCCTGAGGTTATGCTCGGGAGTTTCTCTTTCCCAGCGAACCTCATCTCTATCCGCCCCTGCTTCCTGTTGCAATGCAAGAGCCTGCGCTTTCAGTTCCTCAGTTAAGGCCTTACTAGACTCTATCAGTCTCTCCTGCATCGCTACCTGTTGCTGGAGCCTATCATTGTGCTGGCAGAGAGTGTCATTCTCTCTCTGTGCCTCCTGATTGGTCCTGGAGTACTGGGCCAGTCTCTTCTGCAGGAGGGATACCTCCTCAGTCCCATCCCTACTGACCTGCTCCTTTCTTGGCAGAGCCTCCTCCACCCTCCTGGTGTGATCTAGCAAGCCCTGATGCTCCTTTTGGAGGTCACCCAGCCCCTGGAGGGCCAAGTGATTTTCTTCAATGTTTCTTTTTAAATGGCAGACTTCCTGGCCTAAGGTATCCCTTTCCTGACCAAGAGCCTGCATTTGTGACGCCAGGTCGTCCCTCTGCCTTTGAAAGGCACCAGCTTTCTGGCGTTCTTCATCAAACTCTGCCTGGGTATCCAGGTCTTTCAAAATCAATTTATTGCTTTCCTCTTTCTCTCTGTCTGGTTGGATTTGCAGAGTGGCTACCTGCTCTGTGCATGCCCTGTTGAAATTGATCTGTTGCTCCAGCTTTTTCTGGCTCTGCAGTAAGGAGTCCAAACTGTCTTGGTGCTCCTTCTGCAAAGCCAGAATTCTGGTATCCTGGTCTGTCTTTTCCTGTTGCAGTATATCCATGTCCTCTTTTATTTTAATGATATACTGCCTACTATAGTTTTCTGACTCCTGGCTCCTCTGCAGCCTCTGCTCAGAAGAGACCAGGTCAGATTGGGCCTTTTCTAACGCCATCTGTTGCCTATTTGCCAGATCTTGGCATTCAGCACATTTGTCCTGCATTGCTCCCATATATAGATACAAATATGCCTCTATCCTAAACATCTTGTCGTGTTCATCTTTAACTTTAGGAGCCATGTATAATTCACTCAGGGCCACATGTAATGGACCCTGATCTCTCCATTTATCTGACCCTGTTTCAGTGACCTGTTGCGCGATTGCCTGCAACCAGACCGTTTGGTCCTGATGAGTCCACTCACCTCTCACAAATAGCTTATGTAAGAAGTGCTCTCTGGCTATTTTCATATCTACCAAGGTCGTCATTCTGGAATTTGAGTTCCTTCCTGACTTACAGAAGTTTGTATTTTATTTTGCAAAACAGACCATTTCCTTAGAGCGTTCCTTTGAGGGATGCTTTCACAGTGTAAAACAGCGTGGTAATCTAACCGGATATGTGTATCTGGTCAGTTGGCACACTGTATTAATCTGCACAAGCGGTAAATCTAACCCAGAATATCCCGGCTCCGAGCCCCCACTTCTGTAAGCGATATTCAATCAACACTATAGCTAAGTCAATGCCTAGTCTGGAATGCTGAGGAAAACCCTTATTGATGTATTTTTATGTCCAGTTCAGTACTCTGGATGACCGCCCTTGTATAACACCCCCCTCTTAGAATCCCCCTGACCCCACTGAGCCAAGAAGTAGGTTTGTTTTGCAAATTAAAAGGTTTATTTGAAAATGTAAACAATATATATATATATATCACACTTTATAATAAATTAATATCTGATAGTACACTTAGACATATGATGTTGATCAATAATGGGTAATCTGGCACTAGCACACTTCTTTACAATCAATGAGGAGTTAGTATAGGATGGATAAAGTAGCAAAAATACTTTTATCTCGTTCCTAGCCCAAACGGTTCCAGAGATACAGACGATTTAATAAAGGTAGATTCAAAGTAAAACTCAAAATGACAGGTGACAGCTTGCAGCTTCAGAATTGACAGGTGACAGTTGTGCAGCTTTACAAATGACAGATGACACGATCTCTAGGAGGCTGTTCTACTTAGGTTAAAATAGTTTGGATTAGATTATTTTAACTAAGAGATTGGTTCTGCACAGTTCTGCTAGGTACTCACAATATCAATTTGAAATAGGGCTCGTCACGGTCTGGTCAGGTTGGACGGGACTTCCGGCGGGTGGTTCTGAAGTCCCGGCTATCTGGGTCAGCTCTGCTCTCTGGGTCTGTCAAGCACCGGATCTGCTCACAGCGGTCTGGTTTGTGGTTCTCTCGGGTTCCGGATACAGCACTGCTTTCTAGATACTGCTACAGGTTCTTGCAAAATTCTTGGCGAAAATTCAACCAGCTCGCCCGGCTGTTGAATAGTTTGGTTGGTTTTGAGGCCTGCTGAAGAGGATTCAGCTGGTGGATTTAGGCCTCTCTGCTACAGATTCTGGAGTTAATTTCTGCTACAGGTTCTGGAGATTGATGGATTTGAAGTCTGGATCTCTGGATGTGAAGTCGTCGGTCAGCATGCTCCGCAGCAAATGGAATTGAATGTCTCTACCTGGTCCAGCAGTCTCTTTTTATGTGTTTTGAAAATGGGTGTGTGCCTGGCCTAGCTAAGCCTGCCCCTCTCTACTTGTCATTGGCCCAATTCTCCCCTCTCCCATGATTGGGGGAAGGAAATGGATTGTCATCATGATGAGGTCTGTTTATGGGTCAGAGAATCCTCCCCTGGTCAATTTGCACACAAATCTATTTCTGACCCAAATACATATTTATCTATGTACCATTTTTCTAATATTACAGGTCCAGTTAAAATATTTTCTGTAGCACCAAACCATCCAATCCCTGTCTTTGTACAATGTCGTGTCCACTGATGACAGAATTCTCCCCTTTTCATCCAGATAACGACCTCTAAACCTTTCCAAATTTTACACAAATGTGCACCAGGGATATGGGTTACAGATGATAAAGTGTTAGATTTTTAACATGCAGACATTTGGAGTGAGACCCTATTTTCCGCTAGCAAACCCCCAGAATACACCACAGGGTCCTAACACCTCTTAAAACGTGCACAGAAAAATCACAAGAATAATGATATTACTTATATAATTCTGACAAGTCCGCACTATGAGTTATCTATCTTTTTAAAATTATGCTCTGGTCAAAAAGGGGTGTGGCTTCCCACATCACATGGTGGAATAACTGGTTTATCCACTTCCCCCAAGCTCAGCTGGCTGGCAGAGGCACTGCCCCTCCCAGTTTCCCCCAAGAGGAAGCCACTTTAGGACGCACCCAATATAACATTTGCCTGAGTCAAGGAAGTTGCATTGTTCTGTCCCTTCCAGTTCCCAGTTGCTCCACCCCTAATCTAATCAGAGAGGTGTCAACTCCTTTTGGTGGGGAAGCAGGATGCAGCTAGGCCTGGGAAGAGTTGCTGAGCAGGTTTCTCCTGTCGGGGGTAGTTGTCAGGCAGAATTCAGCTAAATGTCACTTTAGTTCCCAGTTTGAATCAAACTTACAATTTTTACATATACATTAAATAATTACTTCCTTCAAGTCATTTCAGAATATAGTTTTACATTGTATCCACCTCTTAGCAAGTCTTTCCTTGGCCAGGTTTTGTTTCATTTGTTCAGTTTTACACAAAAGTCTGGTGGTTTTAAAACGCCGGCTTTCTGATAGTGGTGAGTACCGGTATTGCAACCATTTTTGGGATTAAGAAAATGAATTCCCCACAGTTCCGAGTTGCTTTTTGGCAATCAGCATTGCCATTCCCAATGGTTTCAGGCTACTGTGTGTGTAGCCCAATGGTGGTTTTAGGCAGTGCCCTCCTGTGCTCACAACATAGGCAAAAATGGGTGGCAGCCTATTCTTCATGTTTTCCCTGTGCACTCTCTGGGGAGTTCTGGCCATCATGATGTTTTCCATGCCAGTACTGCACAGTTTTATGGTAGGGCTTGGATGCATGGGTAAAAACATCCCACAGTAAATAGCTGGGATGACTTTTGGCAGAAAAAGAAAATTGAATATATGATTCTTATATTGCAAAGAACCGGGAAAGTTTTAAAAAATATGAAAAGTGAAAAACATTTAATATTACAAATTATGGCCACGAAAACATCAATTTACAGAACATGGTATATCAGGGCACAGCAACTGAATCAGGTGTCAGATTATGGTGAGATGTCAAGCTTTGAAACATTGTATAGGGGGGTTACAGGCTTCACAGCTCTTTTTCTGGACACCTTACAATTGCAACAAACAAAATTATGGAGGAACAGGATCGACATACGACTCACATTTTGTGAAGGTCTTTCTGCAAATAAAGAGGTGAAAACAATGTTGTACTATTCCCCGAGATGTCCTCATGATTTACATCTGAAATGGCCCACCTACTTTTTCAAATCACCCAATTATGAAAAGAGCTGGTTGGAGTGTGTTACTTAGATAATCTTTGTAGATCCACTGAATGCATTGTATATAATGGAATTTCCACAGGCTGGATCTGGCGGGGAAGCACTGGAGCACTGGAGAACATGTAGGTACAGTGATTGGATACAATAATAGTGGTACATTTGCATGGCTAAATTACTCCTGGTGGTTCAGAGGGTCCGGAGAGAGATGGTACAGAGAAACACAGGCAGGGGATGCAGGGTAGTGAGGAAGATGCGTACCCCGTCTGTACCCATGATGGTCCACAGATGTGCTCCCATTGAAGGTACAGGGGAAGCTTTGCTACCTGGTGCTCTATTATCTAATAACTGTTCCCGGTCATGAGCACCAATGATAAAATGGCAGATACAAAGTTTTACAATGTGGATGTTAAAGCAGCCCAGATGATAGTGGACCTACAAATTACGCGGATGCCCTGAATGCTCTGTTACCCACAATCTTTGCTCTATTTTCTGCTATTCCGAAAACAGCCGTTCGGCTAGCCAGAATATATCATCGGGAACAATCTATTCCCTACGGGTGCCAGATAACTAAGCTTTGACTGCTTATTTCTGTGAGTTTCCGACCATTGTTTAAAATATCTCTGGGCACTGCGCATGTGTTATTTACTTGCTTGACGGAGAGATGCAAGCTTGTAGAATGAATAGGCAGCCTCCAACATGTGAAATCTACACCCTTCCTCTTTTGGAAGCAGATAACAAAGTCACACATAATATAACAGAAATATGATTGAGCCCGTAATGTCCCAAATACTAGGCAAAATGATTAATCAAAATACAAGAAAACGTTTGTGTATGCCTGCCATCCGATTTAAAGGTAAGGGACAATTGCAAATTCCCAGTTCTGATAAAGAAAAATTATTGAAGTGCAAGATTCAGAAAAGCATGCAGGGGTGTGAGATCACAAATGGTTATGATGGCCAGCTAGATTCAGCACAAGGGAATTCTCACACCCTTAGTTTAAGGCTCCCCGCTCAGACCCTAATCCCCAGGCATGGGGGAGACTAACAAGCCAACTCAGGAAGCAAGATATTAATTGTTTTTATAACTAATTCCAAATACTGCTTTGCATGAGCTATGACTTAAAGTAACTACACCATTGTATGCTCGAATTCTTATATAAGAAACTACTCATGTTTGCTTTCTACATAAAGCCAAATATCATACTATAAGAAAACATGCCCACGCTGGCTCTGCCAATATATGGCAGTATCCCCACATAAGGACATAATCCTGTTGGCTTTAGGTTTAAAAATGCCATGTCGCAATAAGAAACTGGCTGCCCAATGTATTCCAGTCCGCATATCATGTTTGCTTTATCCTAAATGCCCATATAATAGAACTTAACAGGCTTGCTTTATCATATATGTCCAGAATAAAATACCATGCAACAGTTAGCAAGGGCTAGACTGGTGAACCCTAAATGCTAGTCTAGCCAAGTAATAAAACTTAATACGCTTGCTCTATCATGGATATCCTGTAAAAAAAGGTCATGCCACAGTAAGAAATGGCTAGACAGGCTGTCCAAAAATGCCAGTCTAGCCATGTAATAACACATCGGGCCTCATTACGAGTATGGAGGCAGCCATGCCCTAAATAAGGGCATGGCTGCCTCCATACTGGGATCCAATACCGGGTTCTGTGAATGAGGAATTACCGGGTCATTCGGTAATTCCTCATGCATAAACCATTCCCATTTGAGCCCCCATAGGGCTCAATGGGAATGGGGATGGAGCTAATAACGTTGCACGTTAATAACAGGCTCGTTATTAGCTCCTTGGTCCCCTCACGGGACCCGGAAAAGACGTCTGGTTTGACCAGACGTCTGTTCCAGGTCCCGCCAGGGGACCTCGTAATCAGGTATTCCGTAATGAACGGTGCCAGCCCCATACAGGTACCCTTCATTATGGGAGCACCTGCCTTGTAATGAGGCCCATCATCCTTTCTTTTATCAACTGTTGGTTAATAAAATGAAAGGCTGGTACATTTTTTCTGGGAATCTATTAATTGGGCCCACACCCACTCCCCATCCCAGCACAAATGCACACACATGCACACATTCACAGAACACATACAAACACAACATTCACTCAAACACCTGTGCACCCTTTCATCATACATTCACTTGTCCACACATATTTTACATAAAAAATACAAATCGTACCTGCACTCCACTCTGGATTCAGCTCCGCCACGGCCTCCTCTCCTGGCTCCTGCTCGCACATGAGCAGGAACCAGAAAGCAGAGCACTTCCTGGTACCTGCTCATGCACATACAGGAGCCGGCACACTGATGACATGCCAACCAACACTGTTTGTATGTGCGGGGAGGTGCATGAGCACCTACTCATACATACAAATGTCCAGTACCCCAGGCTGCATTTCCAATGTGCCATGCAAGACTGGAAAGCAAATGAATCCATCCTTGCATGGCCCATTGGAAATGCATGGCTGGGGTATGAACTGTCAAGGGGAAACACTCCCCTTGACAGTTCAAACGAGCCCATGTGCACACCCTCAACTTCAACAAGCAGCTGAGCCAGCACCCATGAGCTGGCGCGACTCCTTCAGCGATGGTTTTGGTGGGTCGATGCCTCCTTGCCTGTTATGGATGAGCTGCTGCTAGTTACCATCACTCGTCTTTTCTGTGGGCGCTGATGAGCCATGTGGCTTGGTTTTCCCTTCCTGGTATTGTTGTATTTTCTTGGCAAAAAATTAGGACCTTTGTCCTTCACCTCTGCCCCCTTCCTCTGTCCTTTGCTTTGCGTTGACGTTCTTTGGACTTAAGCATTCACATACCTATCTGGAGCCTTTGCCAGCTGCCTCAGGTATATAATATTCGTATCCACTGGATGTTGGTGTACCTCTGCTACACCATCCTTCAGGAGATGATCACATGCAATCAAATTAAACATGACCTCAAAAGTGGCAGCACCACACATAGATGCTTTAAGGACAGGTGTGTGAATGCTTTGAAGGTCTGTCCACCCAATTTGGTGAGATCTCTTAACCACCTATGGTGTTGTTCTGGAGTCTTGCAGAATGGCATGACGATGGTGGACTTCATTTTGGAATGAAAGGCCCTTTCCAAAGGAGAAAACTGATCGATGACGGTAAGCATCCCACAAACCTTATTAAACCTCTTGAAGCTGGATGTTTAAATACAGTCATTCAAAATAGTGAAATATGCCCTTACCCACCTAATACAGATAGTCTAAGTCTTTGAGTATGTGCTGCCTCCGTTCTCATTGGGTACCACCACTGGAAATCCTTCATTCCACCCTCAGAAAATTTTACCCAGGCCTCCCATTTTTTCTCAAGCTCTAGCTTGTGCAGTTAGCTTTATCCAACCTCTAAAATTCTGTGTCTGTTCTGCTAGGCCATTTGGTATTCTGGGCTTTTTATGCAGTATGAGACGTCATCGCTGAAGGACTCATTGCACTGAATTATAATACGTTGCTAACTTTACATTCAATTGTAAATCCTAAGGCAGCTTTTCTTAAACTCAAGCATTCCATAGATGTGCATGCTGCATGCTGCAGGATTGCTTCCTGCAACTCAGCTCTGAAAGCATGACTGCAGGTAATGCTTAGCATCCCATCGCAATTCAAGCCCCCCACTTCTCCAGTGGGCTCCCCTAGTGAAGGTGCAGATCTGATTCCGCTTCCCTGCACATCGTGGCCAGCTCCCAGACCAGTCAGCTGTTTTCCCTGCTCCTTTTCATCCAGGAATGCAGCCACCCCATACATCAACGAATTGTCCTTCATCTGGCAGAATGGTAACACCCCAATATTCCTCTTACCGATGCCTTTGCTTCTTACCCATCTGGGATATGGAATTCAGGTGCACATTAATAGTCATCCTTGAAGGTTATTTGTCATCCCTGCCACATTGCAACTGGCAACTATCAACTGCTCCTTTGTCAAGCAGCTATGTGGTTTGCAATGAGATGTGCGGGTGAAAGGCCATGGTGGCCTCTAGCTTGGGTTGAACGGCAGATGCCTTTCTCTATGAGGTCTCCTTGTCAGGTTTCATATCTCTTTCAAGCAGCCGGCTACCATCTTCCCTACTTTTAACCTGCCTGTGGCTTACCTTCTTTCTGTGATTACCTTTGATGTCCCCTGCTGAGGTTACTTGCTGGTGATCTTGCTGCAGCTCTGCTACGTCCAGTGTGTTGAGGGTACTTGCAAACAGTCTGCCTTTGTGTTGTTGTGTATTGCATGTTTGCTGGTTGGGTAAACTTACTTTATGCTTTCCCTTGACCTTATGGGCAGGTTTCCCTACAGCCACCGCTGCAAGAGCAACGATGGCTGCTGCCTCCGCCTGCGGCCCAGGCCTTTCTTCGGGACTCGGTGACGTGTTTTCTTAAGACCGCTCAATGTTTGCACAGGTTCACCTGGTTTCATATTGGCATTGGATTTATTTTTTCAATTATGACATTCCACAATTTGGTGAAATCTCATTTCTTTCTTGAAATCAAATTATATGTCTTCCTTTCTGACATTCCAAGGGGGGCAGTTCAGTGGGTACGACTAACAAAGCTAAAGAGGTAGAGGGAGCACTACAGGGGGAAAGGAGGTTAACTCATGTACCTTTTTTTTTTATAAACAAGAAAAAAAGCAAAAAAAGAGGCCATCGAAAAGAGCAATTCGAGCTCCTAGGACCCAGAATGTATGACTAGCGAGATGACTGCTCTGTACCTCCGAGAAGCGATGTTTGAGTAGAGCGCTGGAGGGGGTGCCAGAACACCATTTTCTGAACAATGTCATTAGGTTTATCAGAAAGTGATTGTACTAGAGAACAAGCTTGAACTCTCCTGTAACAGTGATACAGTAACATTCTTCTCAGTTCTGACCAGAATTGCAGCAGCACAATGCCCCATCTGCCAGCAGTTTTCTAAAATAACCCTTTGGGTAAAAACACAATACTGTCCAATTTCAGCAAATGAGATGGGTGCATGTTTTGGGCTGCAAGCTATTTTTTCCCCCCAAACCTTCCTTGGGGGAGATGCCCCTACACCCCGGAAAATCGATTTCAATCCAACAGAGGTTGCATTATTTTTACAGGACCAGTGGACTTCATAAGGGGCCATATTTCTTCGTTGCATTTCTGAAATGTTTTAAAATGCAAGATTTGTGCATGTTTTCCCCAAATTTAATCTATACGACCACGAGGCTGTGCATTCAGAAAGCTCTGACATATCTGGCCTCCATGCCCAATTGACCTACCTCCACAAAGAATACATATCTGCATTTATTTGGCATTGTTTATTTACCTCTAAACGAACTCAGACAGTGTGGCGCATCATACAATTCTCCTATGGCAAAAAATCCAAATAACGGCCAATTCATGAAAATGTGCGCAGAAATCCTGCTGGGTCCACACGCCGAGAAGTACACTGCGTGAGCTTGAGCACAGAAAGAAAAATGAGCGCTCCGCGTATCCATGGAATTTACTGCGCAAAGTAAATGTATTCGCAAGTTGCATCCGGAACGGCCCTGACATGCCCACCCTTGAAGCAATAACAGCCAGAACAGATACCTTGGTGCGTTCCCCTGGGCACGAATACATGCATCCTTCAAACAGTGCACGCGGTCCCCCGTAAGCAGGCCCGCATCTCGTGGACCCTGTGCAGGATTCCCCTGTAACTGTATCCGGCACCCCGACAACATGCGTATAAAAATCGTAACTCAGTAATCACTCAGGAAATCTGCGTGCAAACCCCCATAAACGGCTGCTGCGCCCCACTAAACTGCGTACGCACACCCCAAAGTTAGATCGAAACTTCAGTTGAGTACACACACACCCTGAAATCTGACATGCAACCCCCACCTCTGCGATGCAAATCCTTCGTGCAAGTGTACTTATGCCTGCCTTTCGGGTGGAGGATAGTATGTAGGTCTTGCATGGCCATTTCCCAGCTGAGAAGCTGCACGATCGAATCCATGAATACATCTCGTGCCGCGCAATTATGTACATGCGAGGGATTGACCCATTTTTGGTGTTCTGCCCCCTCCCGAGCCCTCTCCACAAACCAAGCCCTTGCTCTGCGTGGAGTCTTGCATATGGCCCTCGACGGCTCACAGAGATGTTCCAAGCCTGCGCTAACTCCACACAAGTCCAGAAAAAGTTAGGCGCATTCAGTTCCATGAATCAACAAAGGTGGATTTGCGTGCAGTTTGGCACGCAAGTACCCTTTTTTCCACGCAAATAATTTCATGAATCAGGCCCTAAATCTTCTGGATGCACACAAGAGCGGTGCACATAGGCCAACACACAGTAGGTCGCTCTTCAGCCCAGTGGGTTGGGGACAGATATCGGATATGGAGCTATGGGGGAAAGGTAAGGTCAGATAGTAAGGGAACGAGGGGAGGCAGGTTAATTTTAGGGGGGACAACGGTGTTTGCCCCCCACCCAACATTGGTGGCACACCACATTGTCCCACTCATTTGACAGGGTCTGCTTTCATTTAGATGTCATGTCCCCCCCAACACTTTCAGCCAACTAACTACACCGCGAGCAGGGAATTGGAATGGGGAGTGCACCTCTCAATAAGTGGAACTGGGATCCGGGAAGTTCTTTTTGGGACATAAATTGACATAAATCATTGCAATTATTTACTGTGGCACAGTAATGCATTTAGGGCAGGGCCTCCCACACACGGAGGATGACTCCCTTTCCCCCGCCAAACAAACATACACACAGTGCACACTGTGGTCATCCTGTCAATCGGTAGTACACCAAGGGCTGGTGAAAGACATGTAAGGGCGTGGGGCTCTGTACATCTGGGCAAAATCATCTATCAGTGGGAGCTGAAGAGCAATGCATACAGAAGTGTATAACCAACATTCCCCTCTCCCTCCAGGAGAGAGAAGGAACTCTGCATCTTGCATCCATCGTTGTGTTAACATAAATCAGTACTTTCAACATTCCAACAAGAGAAAACATGGAGGTAAAAAACACTTTTTTAGTTTAACAAGGCCTATATCACTCAGTGCATTGGCCCACTTTTAGCAGCGCAATAAGTTACATATTTCACGGAATAAGGGCAATGTTAAACAAGAATACATGACATAGGACATGGTAAGTACAGTATTGTTTTCAGCAGGTACTCGAGTCGGCTGCCTACGCCTTGCTTTCCTAAGCAAACAGAGCCCATAACAAAGCAAAGGCACATCCCACAAAATGTGTTTACAGCGTGTATGCGTGGCCAGCCCGTTCGACCACGGCAATGCCTGCTTTGAACTTGCTGGCAATCCATGCATTCCAATGTGCACATGCAATAGCCTCCCCCTAAGGCCTCTCTGCGTGTTTACCGTGAGGCGAAAGCACCTTTGACACCGATTAAAGCATGTTTTGAAAGAACATCTTGTTTTCACTGAATCGGTTGCACCAATACTGTTTACATCCGAATCTAATTTATGGAAAGGCAAGGCCGTTTAAGTTCATTAGCGAACCTTCCTGACCTCATACAAAAGGTCCCTGTCCAGTATATCTCCTTCTCGCACCCTCATTCTCAATGAGCCAGAGGCGCCTGCAAAGAGAAGGACAGGGGTTGCCCCGCTTTCAGTGGTATTTGTGCCCCTCTGATGAGGGTAAGAGCCGTCCCTCTATGATGCAGGAGAACTGCACTGTGACTCTATACCAGAATTCCGCTGCACAGGGTAGGGCAGAAAGCCAACGTTTTACCTTTTTTCCTAATGTGGTACCCCCTCAACCCCCTTACCTGTTTCTTCCGTTTCTGACTTTCAAACATAATTTTTCCTCACAGCCAAAGTGACCCCAAAACTTGTCTGAGAGTGTGGCTCCCTTTTGGTTGATCTACTTTAAGAGTCCTTATGACTCCTAAGTCAGGGATACGCCAAGGTACACCAGACTGTGCCAGAAAAGCTACCCCTTCTCTGCTATTTGTGTGGCTAGTGTGATGGCGGTCTTTCCAACTGTGTAAAATGACTCTACAGTGGTAGGATTCATTTGAACTAGTTGGGTCCTTTTGGACCCCCGGTTCCATTTAACACAATGAAGATTTGTCTTTGTTTGCCTCAAAGACCTTAGGGTTAATATGAGTATCCCCTGTCTCTCTTTGTGTGTTTGTAAGGAAGTGGCCATCTGTGGCCACTGAGTTTGTGTGTAACAGGACTGGTGGCTGTAGTCAGCTGAAACCAGTTCCTACTGGCATATGAAGATTCCTGTCTGGAGTAACGTGGATTTATTCCTTTGTGTGAGAGTCCCTTCTAAGTGGAGGAATTGCCTGCCCTTGGTGGACCACTCCTTTGTTTGAGTGATGGTTGGTGTGTGACTGGGTTTCATGTTCACTTAATGCCATACTGCTTGAAGGCCTTGTCTCTCTTGAGCTCCTGAATGTGGCTACACTGTCAGATCCAGAAGAAGGCACCCCTCCACTTCCAGGCCTCCGAAAACTCTCTGTGCTGAACTGGCCTGTGTTTCTTCATCTCGGGATATCAGGAAGGGGCTCTGGTTCCAACTCCCCAAGTGGTGAAGCTCCAGGGGCCTGCAATGCCTACCATCCTGCAACCACACTGCCTAACCCGCCTCCTGGTCATTCTCCCATGACTGCATCCTTTTCAGTGTGACTTTGCACGATTTTCTTCAATATTCTTTCTATCTTGGGTCCTTTTCCGCCAGCCCTATCATCAGAAGATGAATTCAGTGCCTGAGGATGATGAGGAAATCCTGCTTCGCTGACTACCACTGACTCCAGTGTCCTCACCTTTAGTTCCTCTGCCTCAGACCCACCTCAGAATGATCAATAAACGGTCTTCCCAAGGGTCTTGGGAGTCTCTCCAGCACCAAGGTGCCATTGCTGGTAGCCAAGGTGGATGCATACCAACGTGTGCAGTGACCGCCTGTTCAAACCACAAATTGCCTTCTACAGAATTGCTTTTCGTACCAGGAATATTGCTCTCCTGACCCTATGACATTGCTGGCAAGTGCATTTCTTATTTGGTTACTCATCCTTGGGCTCCTGATTCTTCACCAAAGGGCTTTGGTGGTTTAAATTCCACCAGAACTCACTTTCACAGAAGGTAACTCTTTTCCACCAAAGACATCTCCAAATCCATACAACTGGTCTCCCACAGGCTCTTGAAACTGCCTTCCTATAAATGAAAAGGTTGTTATTTACTTGTTACTGCATTTTTCAATTCTTGCAAGGACTCTTTACTGCACTCTGAGAACCCTTCTTGAAAACTGTTTTAGTCACTTGTTATTTCATTTTAGAAAGTTTACGTACCTATAAGGGTAGTGATTTATCTCTTTCCGTTTCTAATATAAAGATGGTCTTTTTTATAAATATATAGTATGTGAACATTCACTCATTCTGGTATATGTGAAAAGTGATTGCTGTACATGAGACCATGGCGATGGCATAAACACATGCGGGAGTGGGGCATCTGGCCGATAGCTCGGCCCCTTGCCTGACGTCCCACGTTGAAGTTATCTTCATTTCTAGTAATAGCCATTCCCCTTGGGATGATTGACAGAACACAAAGGTGGTTGGTGCACCACGGTTCTTTAACCTGGGTGACATATGTATTACGAGTTCACTAATGTCTCACATTAAACTGGCAACCACCAATTGACACACACATAGAGCTTGCGTGATGTTACCATGGCAACACTATAAACATACGCAAGAGTGGGTCATCAGGCCGATAGCCCAGTCACGTCCCTCACACCGCGTGATGATGTTATCTTGAATTAAGTAAGTACATATCCCCCGAGGAATGATTGATAGAATAGTGGCCAGTGAAATCGTTCATGGCTCAATCTAAAAGTCTTATAAGGAACCTATTGCTGGATAAACACTAAGTATATACAACATATGGGATATGAACGCCATCACAACGGCATTTACAGATAACTTGACACAGAATATACCTGTGCAATGCATCTTGATGATGTATGTTATGGGCTTTAACACAGCCCTATTTACTTATGTTGCAGGGATCTAATTGACAATCTGGTGACAGTCAAGAGAGAGGAACAAATGATAATTGTCTCTCACTATGCTTTACAAGGTGAGTGTTCTGATACCTTGCACCACACAGTGAACATACCCGACGGACACAGGGAGTGCACAGCAAATAACACGTACATTCTATTTTTTCAGGTTCAGGAACACGTTAGCACTGCTAACTGCCATGAAGGTTAGTATGTGATTCTATTTAAAACACGGACTAAACAAGAAGTACACACAATATTTTAAGGGAATAACATTATCATTTGTAATTTCAGTAGACACACAGATGAATATCTGAAATGACATTATCCATATTTGAGAAAGCTCCGACTCTTATGCCCTGAAGATGGACCATAGGGTCCGAAACATGTCGGCAATAACCTCTCTTTTAGAGTTGACTATGTTAATTACCATGAAAATAATGCGGTTTGTTTGATATCATGAAGAAGTGATGTGTTTCTTTTTCTTTGAATTCACGAAATGTGTTGCTAGAGACAGCAGGGTAATAGCTTACTTTTATTAGATAGATTATACGAATGGGTGTGGAATCACATGTAAATAAAATGTTGCTTTTGTACATGTTACCATATTCTCAGATAATTTATATTTACTTTTCTTTTTTAAAAGACAGTGGAACTGCATTGAGACTATGGGCCTCATTACGACCCTGGCGGTAAGGGGTTAACGCCAGCGTTAGCTGCGCCGACCCCTTACCGCCAATTACGAGGTCCCTTAGCGCCATGGAGGTCTTAACACCCGCTTTCAGCGGGTGTTAAAATCCATGGCGCTAAGGGACCATGGAGTTAATTACGCCACCGTAATTTACGGTGGCGTAATTAACGCCTTCCCCACTCCCATTATGCCCTATGGGGCAAAAATGGGAATGGGGAAGGGTAAATGGGGATTGGGGACTTACCGCCCCGCCAAGGTCGGAATGGGGCGGTAAGTCCGCCAACCACCATGGCGTAAACGTAGTTTACGCCATGGTGGTAAAGTCACGGCCCAGGCGGTAACTTACCGCCTGGGTCGTAATGAGGCCCTATATGTCCTGAAGGAGTACAGGTGGGTACTCTGTTGGCTGTTTAGATAGATAGTGCCACCCTGGCCCCCCTCATGTGAGGAAGGCCTGGGCTGCTCTGCTACACTACCACTTAGAGACCCCGGTGAGCTAGTGGGAATCCCTGTTACCCCTAAGTCAGGGAGTCATACTTAAAGAGCCTGACCACAGCACCTAAGGAAAGTATTCCTAACAACTGATGTCCAGCAGCAGGGAACTAGTTTCAGGAGATAGTGAACTTAAGCTGTCAAAGACTTATATGCCAGGTATCGCAAAATAGATGTGCCACCCTTGAAAATATTACTATACTAAAACGCGTTCACTGTTGATGTCCTGAACAATTTCAAATTGAAATTGAACGCACTATGTCAAGAAAAGGAAATTAGTTCAGCTGGCACAAAGACAAAGCTAGTAGAGGCCGTTTCACAATACCAAGAGCTCTTCTCTAGAGGGGAGGAGGACTCCACTACACCTACTTCTTGCCTTGCTCCCCAATCTCTGTTCCGCAGCACTGCAACGAGGTTCCTCAAACTGCATGAAATGATTTGGATTACGAAAGAGCCCAACTAACCGCGCAAGTTAAACGGAGAGGGAACACGAGTCAGAGAAATTGGAGCTGAAGCACATGAAGCTAGAGAAGGGAAAGCTGCTTTTGATACTATCGATCACCGGCTTCTTCTAGTCTCTCTATCATTGCATGGTTTTTTGGGTTCTGTCCTCTCTTGGCTTAAATCCTATCTATGCCATCGAACATTCTCTGTTTCCTGGGGTAGAACAACCTCTGATTCCTGTCCTCTTGCCCACGGTGTTCCACAAGGGTCGGTTTAAGGGTCTTTCCTTTTTTCCCTCTGCACTTCTCCCTTTGCAAACATCATTTCCTCTTTTGGTCTTCCTCACCACTTGTATGCTGATTATACTCAACTCTTCCTGTCTTTCTCCTCTTTTTCTTCTGACATTCCCTCTCAGCTTTCCGCATGCTTAATGGCCATCAAATCATGGATTGCTACTTATTATCTTACTCTCAATACTGCAAAAACTGAATTACTCTTTTTCCCTCTACTACTATCCCATCTCCTATTCCTCCTCCTTCTATTTCATTTCCTCCATCTTAGCTCTTCTTTGTATCCACTGCTCGTAACTAAGGGCTCTATTTTGATTCAGCCCTATCTTTTAAACATCATATTTCTATTTCTTCTCGAACTTGTCGGTATCATTTATTTAACATAAAAAAAGATCACTGTTTTCTAACTTTCGACTCAACTAAACTACTCATATCCTCTCTCATATTTTCTCGCCTCTTTTATTGTTCCACCATCCTTTTTGGCCTTCTTCCTCGAAAATCCATCTTTAATGCTGGAATTACGGTACTCTTTTGCTTGACCCCACGTGAATCTATATCTCATGCTCTCCACACCTTGGGTTGGCTTCCTTTCCACGCACAACTTAAGTTCAATTTCATTTCCTTGATTTTCAAATCTCTCTATGGCCTCCCGACTATCTTTCCTCATTAGTCTCATTCTAGACTCCCTCTCATTTTCTCCGCTCTAATACTCAGTTCCGATTGACAGTTCCAGCTCCTCCCTGTGCACAATCACTTTTTTGTACACTTGCACATCATGCGCCTTTACACTGGAATCTTCTTCCTCTTTCCATCCATTCTATCACTTCCTACCCCCTATTTCGTAAAGCATTGAAACTACATCCGTCCCAGCAAGACTGGTTTTGTGCATCTTATGTCAAATCTCACATGTTTGATTGTACTGTTTGATACATTTAGTATGTAAAAGTACTTTGGATTAAGGTGCTATATAAATACTAAATAAGTACAAATACATACAAATACAAAAGAAAGAAAAAGACTGGAACGCCAACAGGCAGGAGCTGAGAGATGCAGAGAACCTGAGGTGCAATGGAAGATCAAGCATTTGGAGCTTGTAGCAGCAAAGGCAAAGATCACCCTTTCTAGCCAGGCAGCAGATGTTTTGGGGTCAAACCCTTTTATCAGAATGTCGAAGGGTTTGGCGAGTGAATGAGGGGAATGATGACTTGTTATGGTTGAAGTACTTTGAGGGAGCTTGTAGAATGGTTGGCTTCACTGACTCTGAACATGCCCCATGCCTGATGCGTAAACTGCCTCAAACGGCTTTAGAAGCACCACTGTATCTGGATGAACCTGAACAAGACTATTATGAGCGCATGAAAAACAGATTTGCAGAAGTTGGTAAGACTCCCTCTTAGAACAAAATGAAAGACAGGGTGACTTAGTCCACACATGTGGGTGACTCTTTACCTTAAAGATATGGACGATTGGAGAAAGGATTGCAAGATGGACACCTTTGATGGCATTAGATATTTGATAAGGCATGAGTACATTTGTAATGATTTTTACCTCAGAGCTATGTCAGCACCTTACACTGGGCCTGTTCAGCCTAACTCTGAGGTCGGTGACACACACAAGGTTAGTGACACTAAAGGCTTATATGTCCTTCTTACTCCAGTAAACACAGCAGGTGTTTCTGAGTGGGCATATTGAGGTATAGAAAACCAAAGGCAGTTTGAGTCTTGAGTTCTACTGGTTCAAAATGGGATTTGAAATAGAGGACTACTATAATCCTGTCACACCAGCAGGCAAGGTGGGTGGTAAGTGCCAAGGGCCTCTTTGCCCCTTTCCAGTGGTTGGGGTACACTTTGAGCAGGTGGGTGTGGACATAGTTGGCCCCATAGACACATCTACCACCTCATAAAACAGATATGATATATTTTATTTATAGCACGCCCATACACAAGTGTTTCAAAGCACAATTTATTCTGGTTTTGGTGGACCATGCCTACAGGTATTCTGATGAGGTACCAATGGGAACTATCACTGCCAGGGCTCTCCTGGGTATTTTATCACCAGGGCAAGTTTTCCCAAAATGATTTTCCTTGACAGGGGATCCAACTTAATATCAGATTGAAGCATGCTATGTAACAGCAATGTGGTGAACATTCAAATGTTCCACTGCCTACCTCCTCATATCAATGGTTTAGTTGAGAAATTCAGTAAAACCTTGAAGAGCATCAGGGTGCTCTTCATGAGCCCTAAAGAGGACGTTAGATCTCTTCTTAAAATGCCTTTTCTTTGCTAGCAGAGAGTACCTCGGGAGGGAGTTGGTTTCAGCCCCTTTTAGTTGTTCTTTGGTCACCCTGTGAAAGGTCTCTTATCCTTAGTCAAAGAAGCCTGGGGAGTCTCTTCACATAGTCAAGACGTGAACATGGTAGAATAGCTCCTGGGCCCCAGGAGAAGAATGGCAGGTATGATGGGTAAAATAAAGACGCATCTGAAAGCAAGTCAGGCTCTCATACACTACTGGCTTAATCAAAAGGATTCTTAGGTGTTCCATCTGAAGGACAATAGGTTCTTGTCCTGGGGCCTAGCAAGTCTAGACCTTTCACTTTGGAGAACAAATGTACTGGCCGCTACAAAGTTGTTTCACAACTTGAAGGTTGTCAACTACCTGACTGATTGGTAAATTCCAAAGGAGACTACCAGAGTCGTCCACGTTGACAGGTTAAAGTTAAAGCCCTACTTCCATAGGGAAGAATTGGCTGCCTTGCTTTTGGCATCAGGTAAGCATGAGGCAGAAAGTGAGCCTCTTCAAGACCTTCTCCAAAACAATAGCAAAGATAGATCGGAGAAAGGAGTAAATCGCTCTCCACAGTTGACTCCTCCCAAGCAGGAAGATTATAGTTCTTTGTCCCAACAATTCTCCCTGTTCTCTCTCAAACTATGTAAAACATCAGTTTGAAAAGATTAGACACTAGGGATACAATGATATTGAGACTGGGGATAGTGTGTCTGTTCAAAAATAGAAGCTATGGAATGTCTGACAAATCCAGAGACCACATCAACGTAGAGATTGCCAGGATGTTGGACCTGGGTTTACTAGAACATTCTAATAGTCCTCTGTCACCTACCAGGATCATTAACTTCTGGGAGGCGCATATCAGCCACCTCAGTCAGGTGTTGCTGGTTTTGATGAGGGCCAACTATCAAGGAATCAAAGTGCCAAGCGGGTCAGAGTACAGTGATCTACCTCTGTCATGAGTTTAGAGGAGGCATAATGCAGCCTCCAGTAACATCTGCTCTGTCCAAAACTACTGGGGAACGCCAACAACATAGAAGCAATTGAGAGCCTCCTTGGCCTATTATAGAATCTTCATGGCTGAGTATGATGACAGATGCACCAATAACTGATCTGACATCCAATAAAAACTCCATAAATGTGCCATGGAGAGAGGAATATCGGAGGGCCTTTGGTGGCTTGAAGGAAGAAGTGTGTAAGGCACCTGTAATAATGGCTCCTGACAACAGTAAACTCTTCATTGTACTAACCTTTGTCACTGAACCTGAAAAGGGGCGGTAGTCTCTCAACTTGATGAAAGGAGCAAGGACCATCCATTTATCTGTTCTAGTACAAACCTCAATGACAGAGAGATTAGGCAGGCCACAGTTGAGAAAGAGTGCTTCACAGTTGAGAAACACTGCTTTGCAAATGTGTGGGCCCTTTCGAACCTACCTCTCTAAATGTGTCATCAGGATCCATACAAACTACAACCCCCTAGTGATTACTGCACATAAAGGTGAAACATGCTATGTTGCTCAGATCGGCCACAAACATACATGGAATGGACTTCACTATCTTGCACAGGCCTAGACATCACCATAATAATGCAGATGAGCTTTCACCAATGTACAACTGGCAAGAACGTAAGATCAATTCCTGTCCCTGTTTTTTCCTACCTGCAAGTCCCTTCCTCCTGATGAACCAACTGCAGGGGGCATGGGACGGGGGGCTCACCTCTGTCTCCTCTAACTGTTGGTCTTTTGACTACTGGTAACACAACCAGCATCCCCTCCTCGTCCTTCTTCAGGGAGCCGCTCTCCCCGACATCTCTTTCACACCTGCTCCCTGCCCACAAACTCCAATGGCAAGCAACCCATAGAAAATGGCTAGAAAGGCTTGTAGTGTATTTGCAGTTGTCATTCCCTCTTCCACTACATGCTATTGGCTTTAAGAAGCCCCCGACCCCCCAAACACCTTATAAGATCCTTCCACCACCTCTGGCAAAAAGGCTCCACTCATGACCGCATCCAATGTCCCTGCTTGGCTGCTTCCTCCACCTCTGGAAGTCACAAACCCTGATTACATTAATAACCACTTCCTGGGCTGGCCACCAATGGCCACCTGCTGCAGTTGCAGGTGACTGCCATCTACCACCACAAGACGATGCAGCACACAATTCTCCTCCAAGGCATGGCCATTCACATCTTTTTCTTTTTAGGAGTGAACCTTCTTCAGATCTTTCACTGAGTTCATCACCCAGTCCAGCTTCATCATTTCAATGCCTTTTTAAGGACTCACACTAGACAAAAAGAACCGAGACACGTTGACTGAATGGGGTACACAAAGAGGAAGCATGCATCCCAGGTGATTTAAACACATGAAAGTTTTTCCGGTTCACACACAAATGTCAGAGGGCCTCATTACACGGTAGGCGGTAAGGGTTTACCGGTACCGGTGTTTTACCGGTACCGGTAAATCCTTACCGCCTTACTATGAGGTCCCTTTGCGGGTTGGGGAATTTAACGCCTGCTTTTTGCAGGCGTTAAAAACCAACCCGCAAAGGGACCCAGGGAGCTAATTACGGTACCGCAATTTGCAGTGCCGTAATTAGCGCCTTCCCCATTCCCATTATGCCCTATGGGGCAAAAATGGGAATGGGGAAGGGCAATGGTGGAAGGGGGAATTACTGCCCCGCCAACCTTGGAATGGCGCGGTAATTCCCCTTTCCACCAAGGCGGTGCCGGTATTTTACCGGCATGAACCATGGCGCTAATAGCGCCATGGTTCTCCGCCTTCCGTGTAATGAGGCCCAGAACCTTTTAGGATTCAAAGAGAAGAGGGATTAAAGGGAGGCAACTTGTCACAGAAAGACTAGCAGTGCAGACACCAAGCCACATTTGCTCATGAGAACAAAATAGAAAGGAATAGGGGAAAGTCATCGAAAACATTTTGTGACGGTTTTTAAACTTTTCATCAGGTAAAGTAAGTCGGGGTAATGAAAGACGACAAAGGTGGGCTTATAAACACAGACTAATACAAAATGAAGCACACAAAGGTGAACAAGCACTAAAAACTAATTGGCACTGGCAAAAAATGTTACCAAACGTCACCAAAACTAAACTCCTCTAAAACACCAGTTGTGTAGTGGCCCACTCAAACTCTTACAGTCTAACAAAACTGATCAAAAGGGAAAGCGAAAGTGAAAGGAATCATTTGCATGACCACTGAACCTCCCGGGAGCCTATTATCTTCTCCATTGATTCAGTGGTCCTGATTAATCCACTGAAGCAGAGCCTGTCCTGCTGTTCCACAACTAAGACTGGCCAGGCGAATGGCCGAGCGACATCTTGGAAGCACGCACAGTGGACGAAATATGCATGTATTTATTTTTACAATTGCTCGCCTTTTGTCATATTTCATACTAGCACCGTCTGCATAACTTGTCACTTTCCTGTTTATCATGTCTCTTGAATTAATCATTACCAATGCAAATATGTGTAATATGTTTAATGTGATGTATATATGTATAGACTTAAACATATGCTTTTATGTGTATATTTATAGCTATAGATTGGAAAAATATACACTGATGAACGTATTTATTTTGTGATATTTTGAACCTTGGGCAGTGTTCACTCTGTTAGGGTGGAACAAATAGAAATCTAGCATGGTGCTGGTACATATTATTTTACTGTATGAAAATCATTAATTGTGACACAGTAAGTATTACCCAGTCCATGACCTCATGCATCATTTGAGAAATTCATGGGCCTCGAAACGCAATTCTTATCTTCTGATAAGAGCAAGTGATTTCTGCCCCCTAGTTAAACTGGGTCTTGTTGATGCTACAATTTTCTTTCCACTCCAGCCTCTTTCAGCCCTAAGGCCCTGTGTCCTCTCTGCTGCCACCATACCCCCAACTCCTCAACTGCTGACCCTAATACCACCCCACTGACATCCCTGCCTTGTCCCACTTCTGGCAGCCCTGGAAATAGAGAAGGGACTATGGATAGTTCACTTCTCCAATTTCTTGGTGGCCATCTTCGTTTGCACTGTTATGTTTAATTTTGAAATGACAGCCGTGCCATTTCACAATTTACAACTAAACCCTATTGTCACCCAGACAGCCAGGCAGGATTTACCATCTCCCAATGCAACAGACCACATTAAGGTGCTCTTCCTAGGCTATTGGTCAAGGTCTGTCAGCATGTTAGAAACGTTGCTCTTGTTGGTAATTTTCTGGGCTTTAGCCTGGATCATTTGGAAGAAGGACACGGCATTAAGGCCTATTATAATTCCAGATACACAGCGAGTTCAGATTATGCCATTATGTGCCTTTCAGTAGTAAAAAAAGAGTTGCTCTTTAAACGATATGGGATTGTGTGATAGGGTTTGGGGAGTTTTGGGATGTTCTATGCTATCTGCTTGTGCATATTTTACAATGTATCCTGTCTACATTTAAACTGATTTCCAGCCATTTATATTGTACATCCTGGATTATTGTCCTTTTTGCAAACGTTTGGATAACATTCATCCATTTTAATATGCAACAACACAAAATTGATGACATACAGTACACAAAAATAGGAAATGCAATTAAGAAGAATAGGCAAGCAGAAACAAGGGACCTTCCTCAAACCAAGTAAAGTAGGGAGTAATATATTGGAAGGGAGTGGGGCATTCCAGGCACACAGAGCTGCCAAAGGAAATGGTTGTCTGGCTAGAAAAACGGAAATGATTAATTTAGGCGATAACTATCTGCAAAAGATTGGATCTCCTGACGAGTCTTGATCCAACAAAAAAAGTGTTGGGAAGGGAGGCTGACAATCCCAGTCCCCCCAGCGCTTTCAAATGAGGCAGATGCCGGGAAGTGTGCAGTAGGCACTTGTGGAGAGGGCAGGTGGGGAGGAGGTGGTGGAAAGGCCATAGTGCGGGAGGATAGGGGATGTTTTTGTTCTACCATACATGGGAAATCAAACACCATCTTTTTTTTTTATAGGAGCAGCCATATTGGAATAGAGGCCTAGGCTTGCGCTGCAGCCAGGGCCACAGGCCACAGAGACACACACATAACAATAAGTGTATGCATGATCAAAGAGGTTGTAGCCTCAGCACCAGTGACACATGCCAGAGCTGCAGAGATTCATATACTCTTCTTTTTTTCATGTTGCCAACATTTCATTTCTCAGATGGAATGCGCCCATCAAGGCCACAAGCGGGTTGAGAGCTCTCTGTGAAAAGCGATCCCACGAGAAGGAGGGCAAAAGCCTCCACCTTCCCTGTTCCAGCTCTAAGTAAGAGCACCCAAATTACCCCATCCCAAGATGCCCAGCATTCCAAGGTACCAGTCAGTCCCAGACCACCAACCATAAAACTGTTAAACCCCCCCAATCGATCAGGAAAGATCAAAAAGCAGGGACTAGTTGCCTTCACTATAGGTCACATTATTTGTGCTGCGAGGTGCCAGGAGGGGTAAAACAACATATCTAAAATGAGGGTGGGGCACTTCGGTGGGTGCCGACGTGTCTGGAATCGAGTTAGTGTGTGTGATGCAATGAACTCCAAGTGTCCTCTGAGCCCTTGCTTGCAGAACCAGGTGTACATCAGGTTAGAGATAGAGCCTGCACTCTTTTTCTTCACCTAATAAACAATTAAGTGTAGCTTCATTTCAGATGACGCGCAAGGTGGAGACCACGTGGAAGATGATGGACAGAAGGGGCTGGGACCAATGGCCTGGCATTCCCTATGGAGCAGACAACCTATGAATAGGGTTGCACCAACCAATCATTTTGATTTTTACATTATTTAATTTATGAACCTGATGATGCTGTGTGCCTTCATAAAGAGTGTTGCTCATACTGATTTGGGCAGAAAGTTCTGTGGCAGCAGAGTCCTTTGCTGATGCATTTCTATTTTTGTGGAATGCAATTTTGTTCTCTTTGCACAAGGTGTGCTGGTCCTTTTACCCTAGTGGGTTGTATTTTTTCTGGTGTGAGCGTTGAGTGGTTTCTCTACATTTTTGGTAACCATGATGTGATCCCAGCGACCCCCCTCGAAGACTGAGGCTTCGAAGCCACATGTCTGCAGGGTCTGTGGCCACCTACAGTTACCAGTCCCAAGTGCAAAACCCACAGTAGTGTACAGGAGCTGTTTTCACAGAATTCCTGTCTGCTCTTTGAAGTGGGTGCAGCTCCTGGGAGGGTGCAGGATGTTGTTGGGACCCCGTGACAGAGGAGCTCAGGTGAACGCAGAGATGTAAGTAGACCTCTTGTGAGACACAACAATGGGGGCAAGAGTAAGTGGGGAGGCACAGTTTGTGTATGTGAAGGGAGAGTGTGAAAGGCCACGTGTTGAGTTAGTGGATTATTATTATTATTATTATTATTATTATTATTATTATTATTATTATTATTATTATTATTATTATTATTTAGGAGATAACAAAGAGGAAAACAGGAGTGTGGGATCCTTTCTGAGCAAGGGGCGAAGGTGGTGGCATTTGTTATTGTGATAAGGAGGATACAAATGTAGGAGCTCCTTATAATTAGAGAGCTCATATTCCTGTGCCCAATATATTCCGGGTGGGGTAAGGAGGCTGGTTGTTGTTTAAGCTTATTATTTTAGTTTATTGTTTTAGTGTATCAAATCATTATTGCGAATTTTGTGGAGGCCGAGGGAGGGCCTGTGTAGGTGTTGTGAGGGTGAGGAGTGAGAAGTGTGTGCAGAGTGTGGGAGGAGAGGACAGGGGACGACTGGGAGGTGGGGACAGAAGACTGGTAGTGATGGCTATATTAACATTGTGTGTGACGCATAACAAGAAGCTTCTTTTGATTATATAATTGTCAATATGGGGGTGACGGCTCTGCTGGAGTACATGTATAGTGCGTTGCCATTGTGCAAGGATGAGATAGAGAAGTACCACAAGTAGTGGATGGTAGAGACCCAACTGGGAATGCCCCGCCCCTGGCCAGAGCACAGTACTAATAACAGCGAGATATTAGAGCACATGAACATGTTCCTAACTGCAAGGTATAACGGTAAACAATTACAGAAGTGAAAAAAAGAGATTTTAGTTTTGTGGAAATTGGTAGAGGATGTAGAGGATACCGCCGGGTTTATGCCCCGACGCGAAGATAATGCCACCTCAAATATAGAAAACACAACAGCGCCATAAGAAGCACCAGAGCCCGTGCTTAGTGAGGGGCTTTATCCACTTACCGCCCGCCCAGCCACAGCATACACCAACCCAGCATATGTGCCTCTGCCTGCCACCGCTCCAACCCACATCGACCAACCCCAAACAGCATTACACAGCGGGAGACCAAATCACAGCAAGAGTTAGAGGAGGCATTAGAGGAGACACAAGTGAGTTGGCCCATTTGAGGGCAATAAAAAAAGGGGGAGAGCAAACCAGTTTTGTGGGTTGGACATGTGGAGGGCTGGAGACATTTTGTTTAGACTGGATAGCATTGCTTTTGAGGATGTGTATGTTGAGAAGCACAGTCATGGAGACCGAGGGGTGGAAAGCACAGGTTATGGGACTGTGAGGTCAGACAGGGAGACACATCAAGAGGTGCAGGAAGGAGAATGGGACAGTGTGGAAGAATTCGAGGAGGAGGAAGGGGAGGCACAAGGGGCTCCAGAAATTACACCAAGTGTAGAAATCGTGAGGGGCGAGCGATTGAGTAGCAGGTTTGGTGGGTAGAAGTAGCAAGGAAAAAGGGAAGTGATGGTCGGAAAGCGAGGCAGGGAGTTGGTACTTAACTGCCATTATTGCAGAAGGGACCTGGAAGGGTGCATTATGTGCCGTGGACACAGATGGATAAGAACAATTTGATCAAAACACTCTCGCCCCTTGCTGCTGGGGCTGGGAAATGGATATATGCATTTGAGAAGCAGACCGCAGGAACACCTTTAGCAGTGGGAGACATGAAGAGTTTACTTTTTGCAATTATGAGGGACCAGGCTGTGAAAGGGTGGATAAAGTCAGGGTATAGAGGAGTGAAGTTGCATGATGACGCACCCAATGGTGCCCCGTTTAACAATATTACAGTAAAGGTGTGGGGTGCACAGATGTGGGTGTACCATGACACATTGGACTTGCAGTCCATAATGCAGGAAACCATGGGGGCCGATGATGATGCCGCTCAGTACATTTTTAAAGTGCAGGAGAGTGGCAAGCAAAGACAGGTGACCAGTGGGACCGATCCGTTCATCTATGTTATCAAGAGGGGATTGCCCAAAGAAGTTCAGCAAGCGCTTGACATTATAGTGGGCATAGAGGCAAAGGGGTGGTCCGAGATTCATACTATAATAATACACCATTGCAAAAAGGATCCATGAATGAGAAAAAAGAAACAGCCCAAAGGTTGCAGGCGGTGGAAACGAAACTAGTGCAGAAGAAGTTAGCTAAAATAGCAGTGGAAGGGGCATGATGGCGAACACTGAGACAAATTATGCAGAGCAGGCTGCAGCTGATGCAGATGTAAGGATAGCAGCATTGTGGAAGAGGAGGGTTTCAAGGGAGCAGAGCGGGCTGAGGGAGGTTCGGCACAATGGGAACCATAGGTAGTGGGGGACCATCTCAGTGTTGGAGCTGCAGGAAGTGGGGACATTTTGCAAAAGAGTGTAGAAGCAGGCAGGGGACGGGGTATAAAACATAGAATCAACCTGCCCCAGTGCTACCACAGCCACCCATGTTCACCTCCATACCTTATGAAATACACAAGGCCTACACCCAACTGCCACCAACCCCCCACACATGCAGGCCCAAGAACTGCCTAATGTACAACCACAAGCGGCCCAGCAGAACACCTTGTACGTAGGCCAAATGCCCACACCCAATGCAGTGAAGAATAGAATGGTAGCACCTACAGAGGGGTAAGTATCATGGGAGGAACCCCCTTCACGTTCCCAGGTAGTAATATGTATCCTGATTAGGACAGCCCACAGAAAGCTCGTGCATGCCCAGTCCTGTCCTTGACTACCCACCCTGACAATAGGTAATAAGAAATGATTCTTTATGATCGACACAGGTGCCACTAAAACCCATGGCAACCACAGAGCTTGTGACAGGTATGATGATTTCCCTAGATTTGCAGGGTCTGGTTGTGTCAGCTAAAATCTCTCTACATTTTCGCCAGCATCAGAGGCTGGCTCCTTCACCACAGCTTTCTGCTGCAGAGCCTCTCCTTCAATCAAGTGGCACCTGAAACAGCAGGACCATTGACTGCCATCAATACTCTAGGTAAGTCCTTTTTGGGCCTGGTGCAGATCGAGGGGGCCCTTGCTTCCAGAACGAGAGTGCTATATGCTATTTTCAACAGATTGCATAAGTTACATGATTTAGGCCACTTAAGCACTTTCAAGCTCTTTGTTTTCTCACTTTGGCCATATGTGTTACTGGGAATAACCACCTTTCCAAAATGTCCACCCCACACACAAACACTGGAGAGCTTTGTGTTTGCAGCCTGATGCTACCACCATTGGCTGCAACACCATACATCTAAGCCAATCAGGAAGCCAGCAGGGGAACGCTGGCCCCCACCAAAGGCCCACTCCTGAGGCCCCTGTCTGTCGGTATCCTTTCTCTCTACATCTTCGCCAACATCAGAGGCTGGCTACTTCACAGTAGCTGCCTGTTGCAGAGTCTCTCCTTCCATCATGAGGCACGTGAAGCAGCAGGACCATCGACCACCATCAATACTCTAGGCAAGCCCTTTTTGGGCCTGGTACAGATCAAGGGGGCACTTGCTACCGGAAACAAAGCGCTATATGCTATTTTCAACAGATTCCATAAATTATGTGATTTAGGCAACTTGAGTGCTTTCAAGCTCTTTGTTTTCCCACATGGGCCATACATGTTTCTGGGAATGACTACCTTTACAAAATGGCCGCCCTACACACACGTACCAGAGTGTTTTGCTTTTCCAGCCCAATGGGCTGAAGCACCATACATCTAAGCCAATCATGGAGCCAGCGGTTAAATTCTGGCCCCCACCAAGGGCCAACTCCTAAGGCCCCTGTCTAACCCTGTCTGGTGCTGGAAGGCACACTCAATGATGCTGCACCCCGATACAACCATTACCGAATAAACAAACTTCTTCCTGCACTGAAGACCATGGACAATGTGCCACCAGCTTGCCCGGTAAGCACACCAGATCACCTACTTTGTGCAATAACACTCCACCTGACACCCTAATGTCTCTTACCTCCCTTGGCTTACAGCCACACTGCTAACTGTGTCCTCCTCCAACTTGCAATGGTTACTTACTGTACATATCTTTGTTACCTGCTTCTGCTGCCTACTGTGCCTAACCGTTTTAATCCTGCACTGGTGCTCTTTCCCTAAATCAAATCTAGGTGCGCTCTTTAAATTGTCGCAAGCACCACTTTTGTGCTATCTTACTGCTTTTGTGTACAGTCAAATCTAAGAGTGCTTTTCAAATTTTCACAACCACCACTTGTGTGCTATTTTGGTGCTTTTGTGCAGTCAAATATACGAGTGCTTTTTCAACTACCCACCACACCTGGATGCTAGGCTGCCTGGTGAGCTTTCTCATGCCTTTGTAATATCTACTCCTGTCCACTCTCCTTTCTACCTCCCTCTATTGCTCGCTCCATCTCTCCTTTCTACTCTAACTGCTATGCTATCACCTATCCCCCCTCTCTCACTATCTCTAGAAGGAAATTGTTAAAAAAAGATCTCCTTTCTTGGAATCCTGGATTACCTACTGCAAACACCTACGTCAGTGCCAAGTACAGACACATTGTCACTGACATCCTCTTTTCTGTCCCCTCTCCTGACCTATGGACTCCACATCTGATTTCCATGCTCTCACCTTCCTCTTCCTCACCCATTAATGGTGGCACACGTTTGGAAGTTCTCTTGGCTGGATTCTCATCCTCAAGGTGCATCATTAATGTCTATCACAATGGCACTATCGTGGCCCAGGGTCCACAACCCAACCTCTATCTCTTTGACCGGTGCCTGCCGTCTCTCATCAACTTCTTTCTTGCTCCTGCTACTCCTCCTTCCTGTCTCTCAGCACCTCCTTCACCACCTCCAATGGGAGTACCACCCCATGTAATCCCCTCAGAAAACCTTTAAGGGTGGTGACTGGCTTCACTTAGCCACACTAAATGCTCATTCTGCTATCAAACATTCTTCCGACATTTGCTTCCTCCTTGAAGACTTTGATTTCAATGTCCTAGCTCTCACTGAAACGTGGTTCAATGCCAGCTTAGTCACTGCTTTTGACTCCCTTCTCTCTGATGGCTACAAGATCATCTCAAAGCCTTGTCCCAACCACACTGGCAGTGGTGTAGCCTTGATCTTCCATGAGTGGTCCCCTTCTTCCCTCATACCGACAGAGCCCTACTCCTCCTTTGAAAGCCTGGTCAGCAAGCTTGGCATCTCTCCCACTTCTTGCTTCTTTCTACAGGCCCACAGGCCCTATCTCCTCTTTTCTTTCAGAATCTGTCGATTTCTCCTCCTCTCTTCTGACCTTCACATCAATCTCCTCCTTCTGGTTGACTTCAACGTCCACTTAGACTCTTCACGTCCACTTAGACTCTTCAATCATGACCTCCACTCTCTTCCGTAACCTCTGTACCTCTCTCTCCCCTCTGGCTCTACCCAGTCAGCTGGACACACTCTCGATGCCTTCATCCCTGCTGATCACTTGCTTTCTAGCCCACTCTACACCCCTCTATCCTGGTCTGACCACACTCTTCTTTCCTCCCACCTGGGACCTCTCAGCCCTCTGACCAAACCTCCCTCAGCTCTGCCAGCCTCGTTTGTGGACATCAGTCCAATTAAGCAAGTGTCAGTTGCTGGTTTCGCTTCCACCTTGACCCCCCTCCCCTTCTTGCAGCTTCGGACTCAACTATTAACTATCCTTTCAAAAATCTAGCTCTTGCTATCACTCACACTCTCGATATTCTTGCCCCTGTCATGAGGATCCGACTGAAACCTGTCTCCAAGTGTAACACTTGGTATGACTCAGATTAATCAGCCCTGAAACGCAAGTGCAGAGCTGCTGAACGGAAGTGGCAGACCTCGAGATCATCCTCTGATATACTGGCCTGTTGTCTTCTCCAAAGGCAATATTGTCTCTCCATTTGCTGCAAGAAGAGGGCCCACATCTAGGTCTGTGTCTCTGGAGCTTATAACAACATGGCTGAACTCTTTAAAATCTGCAAGGAACTATACAATCCATCTTCAGTCTCTACCACACATCTTCCTTCCCAGGCCCTCTGCACTGGCCATCCACTTCACTGCTAAAACTCAGGACATCCTGAGTTCTCTCTCATCCTCCCATTCCTCCTCCTCTCCCCCATCCCCATGTCGGCCATGCCCCCCCTCCCTCATCCACTCTTTCCTCCTTTTCTCCTATCACACCGGATGAGGTCACTTGAGTTGTCCGTTCTATGAAGGTCTCTTCCAAGCAGGTGTCCCCTGTTCTTCCAGAACTATTAAGGACAATATCGGCTCCCTTGCCCCTGGACTCGCAGACTTCTGCAATCACTCTCTTGACAGTGGCTCTTTCACCTCTTTCCTCAAGCACTCTCTTGTGTGCCTCCTCCTGAAAAAGCCTTTCGCTGACCCCTCATGTCCGGCTAACTACTGCCCCATCTCTCTCACTCCCTTCCTTGGGAAACTTCTGGAGAAGTTGGTCTCCCTGCACGTGACCCAGCATACTGAGCTTGTTTGTTGCCCACACAACCAGTAATCTGGATTCTGAGCAACCAAAGGCATGGAAACTGCTCTCCTGAACACCTTTGAAGAATTGCTTGCATCTCTTGACTCCACCTCACCTGATGTTCTCATTCTACTCAGTCTCTCCTCTGTTTTTGACACAGTTAACCACTCCATCCTCATAAAACGGCTTCATGATACCCTTAGTATCTCGGAGCGGGTACTTGACTGACTGACCTCCTTCCTCACTGACCTTCCCTCCCAGGTTAACCTTGCTTTTTTTCCCCTCACCCATCTCTATCTCCACCTTTGGCATTCCCCAGGGCTCTATTCTCTTGCACTGGGTCTTTAACATCTATCTCAATCATCTTGCTCACCTTAGCTCCACTTTTTCACCACACTTCCAGTGTTATGCAGATTACACCCTATTCTTCTTCTGACTACCCTCTGCAGTTCTTCTATCAGCCTCTGTCATTCCTGACTGCCTGTCCACTATCCAGTCCTTGTATACCTCCAATGACCTCTGTCTCAATGCCAGCAAGACTGAGGTTTTCTCTATCGGTACTCCTGCTCCCTCTTTTCTCCCTTCACTCTGGCCACCCTCAATGGGCTCTCCCGCTCTCTTCTTCCGCTGAGCCCAGAATCCTGGAAGTTATCTTCAACTCCTCTCTCTCTTCCATTCCTCACATCATGGACCTTGTCAAGAAAGCACATTTCCAACTCTACCTCCTCAGGGGAATCCTCCTTTTCCTGACTTTTGCCCAGAAGCTCAATATCTCCAGAGATCTGGTATTCTCCAGGCTGGACTACTGCAACAGCCTCTTCCTTAGACTACCTTCTTCTTCTATCCGCCCCCTCCAGCTTATCCAGAATAGGGCTGCAAGACTTAACCTTGGCCTTAAACGCAGAGACCATATCTCTCCAGCCCTAAAATCTCTCCACTGACTCCCGGTTGCCGCAAGGATCAAATTGAAATCCATCTGCATTATAAGGCTGTCGGGAGTTGGGGACCATGCTATCTGAAACTTGCTCTCACCAAATACTCTCCTTCCAGATCCCTCTGATCCTCCAGGTCCAACTCTCTGCTTATCAAGTGCTTCTCTAAGCAGAGAGTGGGCAACAGCTCCCTCTCCACCGCTAGCTCCATCCTCTGGAACAGCCTCCCCCTTTCTCTCTGCATTGAGCCAGATCTCCTCAGGTTCTGCAACCACCTCAAGACTTTCCTCTTCTCCTTCCCTCCCCCTCTCCTGTGCTAAACCCCATAGTAGCTGTGATTGGTGGCCTGGGCTCTTATGAGTCCTTCTGGATCCTGGCCTTCTGTCCGATCGGCCACAGCATCCGCCCTCCCCTGCATTTGCCTTTGGGTACCACTTAGTCTTTGCTGCCTCACTGGCCTGCACTTAGTGTATGGGCTGGTGACCACTTTCCATTAAGCAGGCAATGCCTGGCACTTACCTGTTACCTTGTCAACCGGCTCTTGCACTTACCTGTTGCCTTGCAACTGTCTCCATAGCACTTTACCCCTCTGTGGATTATCTATCTCTTCCCCTCTTCCCCTGTCCCTTCTCTCTCGCTGCACCAAATGTCCACAAGGCCTAGCAGCACTACTCTTTTTTATTTTGCATACTCCATTGTTCCCTTCCCCTTACCCTATGGGCACTTTGGAGCACAATTTTCTTGATGAATAAGCACCTTACAAATTCTGAAATAAATAAATAAATAAATAAATAAATAAATAAATAAATAAATAAAGGATTGTTGTGGCGGGCACATACTCTGATGAGTGCAAGTGGCATACTGTGTTGTGCATTGATTCAACGGTGCCCCTCAAAGAAGTAACAGAAGCACAATTGTTTGAAAATTGGGTTGATGATGGGGAGATTGTGTTAGCAATTTGCATCACTTGACATTATGGTGAAATATTGAAAGGTGCAGTGTTCCTTGATGGCCATTGTCACCCCACCCCTTTCACTGACAGTGACTTGAAGCAGGTCCCAGAGAGAGTATGGACAACTAATGCTCACAATGTAGTGCTCTTACAGGGGGTGGCGCCAGTCCAAATAACACTCAAGCCAAGCGCAGTGTTATCCTAGGCTAAACAGTACACTTTTTCTAAAGAGACCGAAAAGAGGGGATCCAGGACACCATTGTGGCACTTCTGAATCAGGGAATAATAGTGCATTTCACCTCCCTATGCAATACAGCCATCTATCTGATTAAAAAGGCAAAGGTGGTGGGGTAGGAGGATGATACAGGACCTTCACCCCTCTAAATGACATTGTCTAGGCAGACTTTGCTGCAGTTCCAAATCCTGCAATAATACTGTGCAACATCCCCAAGGAGGCGATCCACTTCACTGTGGTAGATCTTAAAAATGCCCTTTTCACCACACCCTTGCACCCTGATTCGCAGTACCTCATTGCGTTCACACATGGGAAATGCATTTTGAGCACATAAGAATACCCCAGAATCTCTGATGGTTGCTCTCATGGATGACATTGCCCAGATCCAAGACTGTGGAGAGGTGGGAACTCTGATTCTCCTCGACCTCTCTGCGCCTTTTGATACTGTCGACTATCAGATCTTGCTTCAATGTCTTCAGAAGGTGGGAATACCAGGCACTCCACTTCTGTGGTTTGCCTCTTTTCTGGCAGATCAGGCACAATTATTCTTGCTCCCTCCTTTTCAATCTCTCTCTGTAGCGTTGAACTGTGGGGTTCCCCAGGGCTCTCACTGTCTCCGCTCTTGTTTAGCCTATACATGCGGGCTCTGGCTGACCTTATTGCTGACCATGGGATACTTTTTTACTCATACACCGAAGATACAGAGATTCTTTTTCATCTTAATGCTCCTGCCTGTCAGGTTACACAGGTCCAAGGCACAGGAGTGGTTTGAACCAACCACCCCCACAATGGTCTTGGGGCTTGCAAGTCGTAGCTTACGCAGGCTTCCGTGACCAGAGCAGGGAAGGAGGGTTAGGGCATCGTTGGTTGGATGGGTATGGTGGATTTAGGGAAACCAGATGGAGGAGTAGGTAGAGGTTATGGATGGAACTGGGGGAATTTTAGAAGAGGCACTAGCACCGGTCAAAACTACTAGCGTGGCTCATAACAAGCATACACACTTAGCTTTTCTGAAGGCAGGTCTAGTCTGAGATGTGGTCCCTTGTCATCTCCAGAAGAGGCCGTCAGTCCTGTGCCATGTCCATTGAGATGAGCAGGTTCAAGCTACAAAAAAGAGTACAACATTACTCTTTGCTCGTTGAGTTTGTGGTCATTCATCCTTCATGTCACAAACATACACACACACACACACTCGTTTTGGGTTTTACAATTGTGCATTGCCACACGTGGCTTGTTGCACCAGGTTCAATAATGCGCCGTACATGGCCGTTATCTTTAGACACATGCAAATTTAAATATGCTGAACAATGCTATGTCACGAGCGCTGCCGCGCGTGTCTTAGGACGTGTTTTTTCTGTCTCATGTGCCCGTGTGGGTCTTTAGTTCCACAAGACGGGAAACACCCATATTCAGAAAGGTTTCACAAAGCGTAATCTGCTGTGTCAATTTCAGTATGTTTTATCCTGAACAAGCGCCTGCTAATGGGCAAGATTAATAGCAGATCTGGAGCCGTGGCCGTGGTCACTTAACTTGCATGCAGGTGCAGGGGCTCAGGATGGGCTAAGACTGGCGCCCTGAGGTTACCCGAGACTCCCACTGCTGCCCAAAGTGCTGCAACACTTATCTGTAGTTGGTGAGGGGCCAGGCTGCTGTTCCGGTGGGACTTGGCCCCTTGCAAGTGAATCTACTGGAGCTGCTCTGCGTGCGTCCTTCCTGCTCGGAGTCTCAAGCACAAGCCCCGTGCATCGGGGCTTGCGCATGCGCATTAGCGTGCCCCATCCGGTCTGGCTTCTCATTGGCTGCTGAGTGCCCAAGGCATGCTGGGCAGTGTAGTTCTGGCGTGCCTTCTTCCTACAGAAAGGGCAAAGCAGTCTCCTGTAAGGCTGTATGACCCTCAACAAGAGTGTAGGGTTTTTTGCAGTGTTAACAGCAGTGACATGAGTTATAATTCCTGCAGTTCTTCCGAGTCTCACTGGTTTTGACTGTTTTGTTTGTTTTGTTTGTTTTGTTTGTCCTTTTCCTTATCTGCCCCTGACACTGCCTCTGATCCTCCCTCTAAACTGAAAGACTGTCTGGCTGTGGTTGGAAACTTTGGCAAAACACTGTCTCAAACTTAAGTGGGACCAAACAGAAGTCCTTCTGGTAGGATCCAACACCCTAGGGAGGTCATGGACCCCCGATTACTGGCTGACCTCCCTATGCCCCTGTCCGTAGCCTGTGTTAACAGTGAAAAGCTTAGGCATTAAACGAATGGCCAGTGGCTCCAGAGAGGCTCAAGTTTCTGCCGTTTGCCAATCTGGCCTTACTAAATTAAAAATACTGAAAAATGTTTTACCTTTCCTTCTGCCTGAATCTAAGACTAAGATTGTTACTGCATCCATCATGGGCTCTGTTGACTACTGCAACAGTATCTATCCAGGGGTCAAGTCCTAAAAATGAAAGTGGGGGGACTCATAAACAAACGCAATGGGATGTGACATTGCCAAAAATTTGCATTTCAAGGTGAAATATGCACATTTAATTACATTGGCTTTGTAGAACCACCCAAATTGCACAGGACAAATGGCATTTGCCTTTCATAAAATCAACACATTCACAAAACCAAGAAAGAATATTTTCTTCTAATAGTGTTTTGAACATGTTAAAAGGTGTTCATGTTTTAAAATCCAAGAACCACTAAAAATGCACATTACACCTTTAGTTGTTTGTTTTTTTGTCAGGTTATATAGTGTGGTGGTGAAGTGTCCCACCTGCAAGCCTGATGACGGCGGTTAAATCCAGGAGGTCGGCTTTAATTCATAAATTCAAATAGGACATTCAATGTTCCTTGTTTTAGCTGGTGGGACTGAGTTCACCCTCTAAAAATAGTGGGTGGACTCCACCCGTGTGTACCCTCGACTTGAGCCCTGTATCTATCTTGGTCAGCCTCAGGCCTTGTTGCAACGTCTGCAGACTCTTCAGAATGCAGCTGCCTGCCTCGCTGCTCCTAGGATGTCACATTTGCAGGATCTACTATTTCAACTACACTGGCTTCCCATTAGGAACTGGGTTAAGTTTAAGATCCTGTGTATGGTGCATCAAGCCACTCACAGAATTCCTACGGTCTGGGCTCAGTCCTTACAATCCTAGTAGATCACTTTGTTTTGCCAGTCGATTCCTTCTCTGTGTCCCCAGATTCCGGCGCTGGAGGAAGATCTTTCACGGTGTTGGCCCCTTCGCTTTGGTACGCTCTGCCATTGGACCTTTGCAACACTTCTGAATATCTTTGATTTTGGAAGAAATTAAAGTATCTCCTATTTTAGTCTTATCTTGGATTCACCCTCACCTGTCCTTTGCAAGCACCTTGATGCCTTTTTGGTCTTTGTCCGCACTCCATAAATTGCCATACAATACAATACAATACAAGCATGGGCCGTTGTATTTTCTGTGACTGGGACATAAGGTTCCTGGGAAGGCGCACATGAAGTGAAGCAATTGCAAGCACAACTGCCAATCAGGGATATGTTTATAACTGTGCCTGTCCCTCCCCACATCAGTTCCACTAGCATTTAACAGACTTTATACAATATGGTGGCAACTGAAGAAAGCATTGAAAAAGTACTAATGGTTATTTAAAAAAAGATAATGTTATGAGGACTGCAAATACGTATTGGTTGACGTCTGAAGTTGGACACAGTTACTTCACACTGGTTCACTGGGAATGGGTCCTCTGTTTTGCAGAATCCTGGGGATGATTTTGGTTAAGAGTCCTTCAAGAGCAAGGGACTTGGGACATAAATAAGGGAGTTAGCAATTTTTTTGTTAGCAACGCAACAGTTGTCTATGCAGTTGGCAATGCATTTTTGTTTAGTCTTGTTCAGTACAGAGGAGGTAGTATTTTCACTATGGAGGGTCACTTTTTTAATGTACATGGGGAATAAAACCACATGCCCCACTCATTTCACCCCATTCTTGCCTTTTGCCCTCAATTGAGTTTGGTCACTGTGACAAATCAACTTCAGGGGAACCAGTGGCAGAGGGGTGAATATCGGTCTCTAGTACACCAGAAGGGATCCAAACAGACTGGAAACACAAGAAAATGATAAACCTCCTAGTCCAATTGTGGTAACGTGGACAGAACAGCAGACTTACTTCCGAAAGGACTTGGATCGCTGGTTAGTTGCAACACAGCAAAAATACAATTATTACCCAATGATAAAAGGGACTATCCAGTCAAGGTTTGATACAAATATCTACTTTATTATTATCACAACAGACAGTTCGAGCACACTACGAACTACAACCCACCCTGTAAAGGAATGCAGAGGACAGACAGTTTCAAAGAAGAAAACGGGATGCACTCTGGATACTGACATGAGGGTAGTCGATATTGTAATAATCGCAATAATTCAAGGAAACTTGGTTTCAACACAAAGGGAGCAATGGGTCATAAAATGTCACTCAGGCCTTTGGAGAAGCACCAGTGGGACAGAACCACAATGTACCTTGTGCTCTGGAAGTTCTTGGTACTCAACAGGGTTGAGTCAGTTTCAGAGTACTTTGCAGCTTTGCGACAGATTCCAAGATGGGAGACAGCTGCGGGTATCAGGCGACAGCAGTTCGACAAGAGAGACTTCACGGACGGCTGCAGGCTGGCCTACATGGTGGCTCAGTTTCAGGAATCATTGTCTCAGTACTGGTCAGCGGTTCTGAAGCACTGGTCAAGGCGTCTCAGGTGGCTTTAGCAACTGCACATACCGACAGTCAGTTATGCAGTCGATTGCAGATCGAGGGGCTAGACTGCCTCGAAAATGTCCTTTAAGGTGGACATTGGTAGAGTCTTTTCGATGCCCACCTCCTAGATTCTTCACTGGGGTTGTGACATCCTTTAAGGCAGACAGCCCAAATCTGAGGAGAACAATGCAGGCAGCTGCCTTGTCCTTGGTTTGGTTCAGAGACTCTCTGGCACTTTCCACCTAGGAAGCCTGCTGCAGAGCCTAGCAGGGCATGCTGTGTGCTGGCTGGGTACCGGTTCTGGAGCGGCTGGAGGGTCCTCTGGATTCGGTATCTCCCTCGGTTCCCTGGGAGATGTCTAGGGGAGGGAAGTAGCTTTCCTCTTGGGGGTCCTGGCCTTCTTTCACTGTCGGAAGATGTAGGTAGACTGTACCTTCAGCCAGGGTCCAATGATGAGTTCTCCCTTCTGCTTCTGGTGAAGCCCTCAGATGATCTGCCAAAAGAGGGGCACTGTCCTCTTTTAAAGCCAAATGGACCACAGGGATTGGTGTA
Organism: Ambystoma mexicanum; assembly: GCF_040938575.1. Lineage (NCBI taxonomy): Eukaryota > Metazoa > Chordata > Amphibia > Caudata > Ambystomatidae > Ambystoma > Ambystoma mexicanum. The sequence goes on from NC_090935.1 coordinate 1,043,711,698, forward strand.
GGCTAGGCCTACCTTAATGAATCAATCCTGGGTCCCCACCAACAATCTCCTGTATGCATGAGGTCTTAACCAGAGTGCTTTGCAACAGAAAAGGTAAAGGGGTGGAAATATGTAATACTAAGTCCCACCTATTTTCCTGTCTGTTGTGAATCAAAGGGTCCCTCTGGATAATGGAGCGCTCTGTGGTTCCCAATTAAAGTGGCAGGTTTCCATTGAAGCTGTGGTGAGACCACACTTTCTGGCTCCCCCAAATCACATTCTGCACTTTCTTAATGGGATCCCCCTGCAGGGATGACTACTGTAATACATGCAGTCCCACACATGACATTTCATTATCAATCCAGGAGATAGCTTCAGGTTGATACAGTGCATATGAATGGGTGTTGGGGTTTCCTGTCTCCTTTGTTATCCTCTGAAGCCAGGCCCCATGGTGGTCTGTTTGAATAAAACTCTGATTAGTATGTGAATGTTGCCACCAGCTACAGGGCGCAACAAAAGGACAGGGTGGATCCATGTTGCCTTTGTTAGTTAATTAGGTTGGCCATGGCAGGGGGGAAGTTTGGCCTGCCCTCTTCTAGAGATACATTGTGTAATCCACCTGTCAGATCCCAACTAAATATGACATGGGGGACTGCCCCTCTACTCTGTGTCCACCCAGAGTACACAGGTCTGTGCGTATGCCATGCAGTGAGCATAGGAACTTGTGTGTAGGTTAGCCCCAAACATGTTCCAGAGGCTGATCTATCATCATTCAATTTCATTTAAAAATTTTAAAAAGCCCAGGTGAGCGCATGCCGACAGTGCGGTTGGTCAAGTTCCTCACAGCCACATGCCTCAGAGAGTACGAGAAAAGATGAGCATGGACCTGCTGATTTCTTTTAGGAAAAGGTTTTCATCAGTTTTGACTTGGGCTAGTTGGGCATGCACACGGATGGACAAGGTTGGCATGAACCCTTCGTCTGCAGGTGGTAAAATCTCACAATCATTATTTTTGGAGGAAGGCTTCAAGTATTGGACTGGTTCAGTGTCTCCACGGTTAGCACATTATGTACAAATTCATGTTGCAGAAAAACTTTCAAAGACTTTTCCCCCAACGACAGTCACTAGAAATTAGAATCATTCCTGCCATATTTAAGCTTCCATGTCAGGCTTCGAGCACAATCTGAAAGAAACATAGCGTGTGTGTGTGTGTATCCTGGGATTTGCTGAATTGTGACAGGAGCGCAACGTTAACAGATGCCACACAATATTACATTAACAATTCATTTGAATACAAATTGCCAGGGTCGAATTCTGCAACTGAAACTCGAGAGCGTACAGACTGTGACCTAACGTGAAAAGAAAATCAGATATTAAAGACATGTACGGCCTGCAGCAAGCACGTGGGCGTGTGCCTTATCTCACCTTTGAAGGTTTTTCTTGGAAGTACAGGGCATGCTTCTTACCCCATTACAACTAAATGCGACAGTGACGGGGGCACGTCCTGTGCTGCGTAGCAGGGCGCTGACCCTTCGCGCTGAAGGTCAGCCCTGAGCTTTTACAAACGAAAACATGCAGAAAATTAACGTGGTGTGTGCGTGTTTGTGGTGTGTGCGGGTGTGTGTGTCTGTATAAGGGTGACCACATTTAAAAAATAAAAAAAAAACGGGACAGGGCAACTAACATAAACGTAGGACTAACTCTTGAACGTGGCTGTCAAGGCACCACACTTCAGTAGAGGTTGGAGGATAATGACGTTTACGTGTTACTGTTCAAATGAACACATATAATTGTTTTATCACAAACTAACACTATGTTAAGTTGTAGAATGCAACATTTCTTCTGTGTGAGATTGTGCATTCCCGCTTGCCAGCTATAAAGACCATCTACCAAAAACCGGGGCCACTGCAGTTTCCAATGGAAACATAATATTGAGAAAGGGGGACAGTGCACCAAAAACCGGGACAGTCCTGACCTACCCCGGACGTCTGATCACCTGGTCTGTATATAACACTGCACAGTACCGTGTCAATGCGTGTGTTTCCCTCAGGAATAAACTCCCTTTGCCGAAACGGATACACCAATTGTTACCCAGACATTAACGTAAAATGCGCCAAACGTCGACCTCTTTCTACAGTGTGCCTGCTTCTGCCGCTGCACGAAGCTCTGGCAGCTACCACGACCAAGGCATGCATTCCTCGCTGCTGACACAGCCGCTCTGCAGAGCCAGACATTGCTACACGGTGAAGTACGGGCTACATAGCTCTGGAGATTCCAATCTCGGCCGCCAGAGCCCCAGGAACAGCCGACAGGCCATCCCCCCCCCCCCCCCCCCCACTCGTCTGCCTCCTTAACAACCCCAGGAGAGAAGCAAGCACGAAAGGCATGCGCGTCCTTTACCGTCAGTCACACCACTGCCTTCTGCAAAACGATGACTGATCCAAACATTATTTCACGGCCGGCTCATATTTTGCTTCTGTGAATGTCTGTGGTTGCAAGAGCGCGCGGCATGTCCATCCCAAGCACAACGCTACGGTTGCTTGAACTTGACCTGTCCAAAATAGACGAAGAGATTGTAGCATGAGTACTCTCTATAAAGATAGGCATCGCTTTGCCCTAAAGAAATGAAGGGCCTCATTTATGGAACTGCTGGCATGGTGCAAAGTGACTGTGCTATTCAAAAACACACTTTGCACTGCTCTGTGAATCAGGGCCGTGAACATATGTGTTGGCCAGGGAGCCATTTTGCACCAGTGTAAAGTCACTTTGCACCACAATAAAAGTTCCATGAATTAAGCCCTAAATTGATTCTTAATGAAGAGACATAGAAGCCGAACTAACCAATGAGAGACCAGAATACAGGAGCGTAAGCACACGTTCAAAGCCGTCAAAGTTAGCAAATGATTGGCTGCCCAATAACACCTCTGATTAAAGATCAACACCAAAGGAAGGCCTCAGTTGGGCGCACCGCTGCAATGGGAGGAGAGTGAGAACGGTACAGTGAGCTCACGTAGAGGGCCTTGAAACCAGGAAGGTCTCGAAGAATGGCAGTCACTGAAAAAAAAGAAAACCTGAAAGGTGCTTAAGTGGAAATAGGATCGCAGTGCACTGCCTTGATTCTCTTAAATTCTCGGGAATTACGTCATCTGCCTGTGGAGCAGCACACTTTACTTCTTCCTCTCCGCCCCCCTAATTGTCACCATCATATTCACTCATGTCTGGGCACCAGGGTGTCTCTTTTCCACACAATGAGCAATTCTTCAAGCCTTTGTTGTACGGCTTGCACTCTTTGCCCATTATCTGCTCAATGCACACCTTTGTTCTTGCCACGTGAATCATGGCCTCACACACCAGGCAGCACACACCCTGGATTTCATTTTAGAGTTTCTATTTACAAATGAGAATTGGGCTGCATCCGCTGAAATTCTGAGCTTGTACAGGTGTGATGGGTAGCAGCGCAGGTGGCCCCTGAAGCAGAACACCCACCAAAATCAAACGCTGCCGCTAACACATCAGCGGGGAACAATGACTCATTAAAGATACCAGGGCCCGGTGTGGAAGAGCGCGTGACCAAGAGCAAGGCTTTCCTTCAGAAGTGCTGCAAAGACAAAAATAAATAAACAACACTCCTCAAACAGTTACGAAATAAAGTGGGTTCTCTCCTCACAGATACATGTTGTTCAACAGATACATGAAACAAGCACTGACAAAGCCAACGGTTTTGACTTTTGTGCGGGCATGGGCTAAGCATTTGCCGGGGACTGTCATAATAGTATTACATGGCTGTAAGATGGCAATAGCTAGGAAATGTTGTGATTACCTGGACACATGATAGTAATTATTGGGAAATGCTAATCTAATAACTACACACAAACCAACACTGTTGGCTTAGTCACCTCTTGTTTTTAAGAGGACTCCAGTTCAAAGAACAGCTATAAATCAGGTGGCCTAAGGCACACTTGGTAAAGGCATTTGTATTGCACCAGTAGTGCATTTACAGCTGCAATAAAACAATGAAACCTCAGTAGACTACTTAGAAATAACACTGCCAGGTCAAGGTTCGATTTTAATGCTTGATTTCGCTAGCACAAAGAGATCTCATTTGGATTTGTTTTGTGTGGGGGGCAGGGGGTAGTGGGAAAAATTGGTCATAGAGATTAGCAGGCCTTGGACAGTTAAAGGCTTGGTAAGTAACCAAACAACACCCACAAGCTGTGTATCAATCCTCACACGTCCTCTTCTCCTACCTGCACTCCAAAGCAATGGTTATGGTGTAAAGGCAATGCTTAAACTCCGCCTCATAGCCAACACTAATAATAGCAGGAGTGTGCTATTTTGCAATAACAATCACAAATACAGATTGCCTCGTCTGTATAACGAACAGTGCTGGGAAGATGCCCCCACCCCTATTTTGGATTTTACAAATTGGTTTATTTACTTTTTTGTCTTTGAGTCTTCCATGTCAGGGCAGTTAATTTCTGTATTTACTTTTAAAATTGATTGATATATCAGGTGAATTTACAGATGATATAACCACGAATATTGGACTCAAAGAAGGATGCACCCTTGCCCCATTGCTTTCTAATTTATATGTCTGTAATATGGGCTTGACCATTGAATCTACAAACATTTCCCTCACCACATCAACCGAGCCCCGGTTCCTTGGTTAGAGTATGCCGACGATACCATTCTTCTTGACAAAACTCCCATTGGATTACAGTGGCCATTGGATTCATTAGCAGTATATCCTGAGGCCAATTCTCTTAAAATGAATAGCTCAAAAAACAAAATGATGGTATTTGACAGGAGTTCTAAAAAAAGAAGACATTTGTTTGGACCCTCAATGGTTCTTCCATTGAGATTGTTGATAGCTATATGTGCCCGGATCAATAATAAACCGTCTCTGAATTTCTATGGTGATATTGTGAAGACAAAAATATGGAAACAATGGTTGGTACTAAGACGTTTTATCAACAATAGGGGTGGATACAATATTAAGGGACTAGTCTCCAGTTATCGTACTGTTATTCTACCAGGGATCATTTATGGCTTGGCAGTCCTTCATGAGCCTATGTTAAGGTGGGTAGATATATGTGAGGGTAAAATTCTACTCTCTATTCTCTGAGTGCCCTCCTTAGTCCCGGTGGAGGCATTATGTTGTGAGCTTGGTGTCCCCTCTATTTGCTCCCTGTGGCTTCTTCAATGCTTAAAACTTTTCTTAGATGTTCATACACCCCCTGCCCCGAGTGTGAACAACATTTTTAGTTACCTTGCAAGATTTTATCGACAGACTGGCACTAATCAATTTTTAATTCAATTAAGAGCAACGGCTATTAATCGTTTCTACAAGATTGATGACAAGCTTGATCAATTGATTTTAATGCCTAATCTATGTAATGTTTTCAAGAAGAAAGTTAGTGATTTTGATTTTATATCTAACATTTCCTATGTAAATAAATAGGTAATGTATGAAACCTACAACACTCAGAGATTTCACTGCCATCACCTCCCAAATTATTTGACTGTATTATGCTTGTATAATATTCATAGATGTATCAGATACTTGTGTTTTAACATTCTTCAGTCCAGGGAATATACTGGGTGATGGATCAAAGTGGCAGGCAACAATAGGATCTCCTGTCTTTGTGAAATAGAGCTGCAACTGCCCGAAATGTACTTACCTCATGTCCCCTTCTTATAAATTGTTACATTAGAGCATGGGTGCACAACTTACGGCCTGCGGGCCAGTTGCGGCCCGCCATGCCGTTTTGTCCGGCCCGCCAGCAACAAACACTTTCCTAATGGAGGGCGGCCCACAAGCAGCATCGGGCGCCCTCCATTAGGAAAAGTCTTTGTTGCCTTCCGGGCCGGACAAAACACTGGTCCTCATTGGCACAGGGGACACGCACCACGCAGCTACTACGAGCCACGTAGTGCGTGTGTGCTGCACCAATGGAGGGCCAGTACTACGGCTGGTGTGCTAGTAAGGCTTGATGCCGGAAGGCATATTTCAACCTTGACACGCCCACGCCAGCCGTAGTACCGGACCTCGCCAGTGTTCCAGCTAGCCTACCTTCCAGCACGTCGTCCGGTAAGTACATATTTTTTTGGGAGGCGGGATGTTTGTTTGTGCGTGTGTGTCGGATCTTTGTGCCACTTGTATGTTGAGATGCGGGTGTGGGGTGTGCGTCCGGTCTGCCTGAATGTGTTTGTGTGCAAGTGCAGTGTATGTTGAGATGCAGAGGGGGGTGTGTTTCGGATCTGCCTGAATGTGTTTGTGTGCAAGTGCAATGTGTTGAGATGCGGAGGGGGGTATGTGTCAGGTCTGCCTGAATGTGTTTGTGTGCCAGTTCAGTGTATGTTGAGATGCGGGGTCGGGTGTGTGTCGGGTCTGCCTGAATGTGTTAGTGTGCAAGTGCAGTGTATGTTGAGATGCTGGAGGGCAGGGGGGTGTCGGGTCTGCCTGAATGTTTGTTGTTGTGTGAAAGTGCATGTTGAGATGCGGGTGCGGGGTGTGTGTCGGGTCTGCCTGATGTGTTTGTATGCAAGTGCAGTGTGTGTTGAGTTGTGGGGTTGGGGGGTCCAGGGCTGTATGGGCGCATGCTTGTGAGTTTGTTTGGTGAGTTGGGAGTGGGGGGTTCAGATCTGTATGTATGCATGGTGTATGCTTGTGAGTTTATGTGCTGAGTTGGGGTGGGGGTTCGGGTCTGTATGGTGCATAGTGTATTGGTGTATGCTTGTGAGTTTGCGTGCTGAGTTGGGGGGTGGGGGGTTCGGGTCTGTATGGGTGCATGGTGTATACTTGTTAGTTTGTATGCAGGGTGTGGGGTTTGGAGTCTGTATTAGTATGTATGCATGGTGCATGCTTTGTGGCATCGGGCATAGTGTTTGGTTGGGGGGCGGGAGCCATGGTGTTTGGTTGAGGGGTGGGGGCCATGGGGTATAGTTTTTGGTTGAGGGTGAGGGCCATGGGGCATAGTGTTTGGTTGGGGGAGGGGGCCATGGGGCATAGTGTTTGGTGAACTGTGGGTGCCATGGGGCATAGTGTTTGGTTGGGGGAGGGGGCCAGGGGGCATAGTGTTTGGTGAGGGGTGGGTGCCATGGGACATAGTGTTTGGTGAGGGGTGGGTGTCATCGAGCAAAGTGTTTGGTGAGGGGTGGGTATCATGGGGCATAGTGTTTGGTTGGGGGTGGGGGCCATGGGGCATAGTGTTTGGTTGGGGAGTGGGGGCCATGGGCACAGTGTTTGGTGAGGGGTGGGTGCCATGGGGCATAGTGTTTGGGGAGGGGTGGGTGTCATGGGGCATAGTGTTTGGTTGGGGAGTGGGGGCCATGGGGCATAGTGTTTACTTGAGAGGTGGGTGTCATGGGGCATAGTGTTTGCTTGAGGGGTGGGTATCATGGGGCATATTGTTTGCTTGAGGGGTGGGTGTCATGGGGCATAGTGTTTGGTTGGGGGTGGGGGCCATGGGGCCATGGGGCATAGTGTTTGGTTGGGGAGTGGGGGCCATGGGGCATAGTGTTTACTTGAGGGGTGGGTGTCATGGGGCATATTGTTTGCTTGAGGGGTGGGGTCATGAGGAATAGTGTTTGGTTGGAGTTGTGGGGGCCATGGGGCATAGCGTTTGGTTGGGGGTGAGGGCCATGGGGCATAGTGTTTGGTTGGGGATGGGGCCATGGGGCATAGTGTTTGGTTGAGAGTTGGGGGTCATGGGGCATAGTGTTTGCTTGAGGGGTGGGGGCCATGGGGCAAAGTGTTTGCTTGAGGGGTGGGTGTTATGGGGCATAGTGGTTGCTTGAGGGGTGGGGTCCATAGGGCATAGTGTTTGGTTGGGGTTGGGGGCCATGGGGCATAGTGTTTGGTTGGGGGTGGGGGCCATGGGGCATAGTGTTTGGTTGAGGGGTGGGTGTCATGGGGCATAGTGTTTGCTTGAGGGGTAGGTGTCATGGGGCATAGTGTTTGGTTGAGGGGTGGGTGTCATGGGGCATAGTGTTTGCTTGAGGGGTGGGTGTCATGGGGCATAGTGTTTAGTTGGGGGTGGGGGCCATGGGGCATAGTGTTTGGTCGAGGGGTGGGGGCCATGGGGCATAGTGTTTGCTTGAGAGGTGGGGGCCATGGGGCATAGTGTTTGCTTGAGGGTGGGGACCATGGGGCATAGTGTTTACTTGAGGCGTGGGTGCCATGGGGCATAGTGTTTGGTGAGGGGTGGGTGCCATGGGGCATAGTGTTTGGTGAACGGTGGGTGCCATGGGGCATAGTGTTTGGTGAGGGCTGGGTGCTATGGGGCATAGTGTTTGGTTGGGGATGGGGGCCATGGGGCATAGTGTTTGCTTGAGGGTTGGTTGTCTTGGGGCATAGTGTTTGCTTGAGGGTTAGGTGTCTTGGGGCACAGTGTTTGCTTGAGGGGTGGGTGTCTTGGGGCACAGTGTTTGCTTGAGGGGTGGGTGTCTTAGGGCACAGTGTTTGGTTGAGGGGTGGGGACCATGGGGCATAGTGTCGCACTCCAAGAGTGAACCGAAAAATAAAGCTAAAACAGGCACAGTTAGGAGATGTACATCCTTTGCTTTTTGTGGAAACCTGATTCAACGAAGGCCATACTCCTCTTGGGCAACCCGAACAGCAAAGTATAGCAGTCCAAAATAATGGAATGTCCAAACAAGGGTGAATAAAATATATATAATTGAATTAAACAGACGATATGCAATAACTAAATAGAAATAAAAGATAACAATGGAAAATGTGTAGTACAAAATGTAAGTTCGAAATACAAATAAAAATCATTATACCTCAAAAAAGTATTCTTTTTCCATGTGTTTAATAGAAATTGGGGGTTGAAAAAGCCTCCTGCCACGCCACGCCCCACTGCGCCTACTGCCCCACCCACATTTACTTTTCGCCCACTATAGCCATCATGTAAGGTACTTTCAGCCATCTGTCAAAATCAATTGTGCACCCCTGCATTAGAGGCTACCGTGGGCTTGTTTCTGACATCAGATATATTGAAGGTGAACAATTCTGAGTATGATGTATGGGGGCCAAAACTATTGTTTCTTCTGCAGCAGCATATTATGCGTGGAAAGAAGCTTTGTGTGCCATTTTTCTCCCAATTTTATCTCTTAATGTTTACATTATATTTGTTAATATTACTTATTGAAGTCAGTAGCAAAAATCCATACAATTGATATGAGTATTCGTAATGCTTTATATTATTGAATGATGTTTGAATTGTATTCTTTAATCAATTAAATGTGCAAAAGTTTTGTATTAACTATATGCACCAAATAACAAATAAAAAATGGGAAAAAAAAGATATTTCTGCAGGAAATAGCCTGAAAGGACAGCCCGTGCAGGGCATTTCATTAGAAAGACTCCATTATTCTATGTGTGCAGTAAATACATTACATACTATATATTAGTCCTTGGGCAACAAGGAAGAAAGATTACCCATGTTATATATGTATGCGATTGACCAACTTAGAGGAAAGAATATTTCAGTAATGTAAAGTAGCTCTGAACTAGAGGTGAACTTCCAATGGCAGCTACTTGGTGGCGCTGTGGCATGTGTGGCTTGGCTTGGCTTAAATGATTTATTCTGTTTTCACGTTTCAGGGCAAAGGTTTTTTTTTCAAACTTTTTTTTCAAACCTAAACCCACCATAACTTTGCTGGTGCTTGCTGAACATGCTGGAATGGTCCAAACATAAAGCTGTCAGATGATACTGTACTAATCCTCATTAATTAGGCTTAAAACAGGGATGTGTCTAGCTGCATGTTTGAAAACTATCTATGTTGAGTTCATTAAGCTGTGCAAAAAATAGCAGTGCCCTTTAAGAGAAATACAATGTTCTCAAGCTGAAGCATTGGATTTGGGCCAATGTATATACCCACAATGCATTGCTCTTGTGGCTCGGAACTAGAGGTGAATTTCCAGTGATGGCTACTGGGTGGCGCTGTACATATGCGACTTGGCTGAAAAGACATATTCGTCTTCCACATTTCAGGTGGAAGAGTTTTTTTCAAGCCTTTTTTAAACCCACCACAAATTTCTTTGTGTTTGCTAATTGTGCCCCAATGCTCCGACAACAAAGCTGTTACACTATACTCTACTGACGATCCCTAAGAAGGGTGAAACCTGGCATGCAGTTGTATGCAGCTTTGAGAACTATCTTTCCTTGGTTGATTAAGCTTTGTATTAAATAGCAGTGCCCTGAAAGGCAAAGACAATTTCCTGGAGTAACAGGCTTGCATTTGAGCTAATGTGCATGCCCACAATGCTTTTCTCATGTGGCTCAGAAATGAAGGTGAACTTCCATTGATGAACACTGGGTGGTGCTGGTGCATGTGCGACTTCACTGTCATTAGTATTCCCCTTTCACAGTAAAATATGAGAAAGAATATAAGAAATAACTACTTTAAAAATGTCAACAGTCAACAATATGCTATCAAAATCCTGAAATCATTTCTATACAATGTTCTGGGGATACCAAACATGCAGATTTCATTGTGCAGAGACAAAGGTAAAGGGTGGTTGATGTGATGATGTGCGTCGAAGTAGGGATATTTGTCAGAAACAGAAGTCTGACCTCATTGGTAACTTTGCAGAACACAATGGGTGATTTAAGTTTTCAATATCTTAATTTTTAAAACTTTATAAAGGAAAGGCATTCAATTGAGTGAGCTTGATATGAATTGCAAAATTACAGACTTTTAGCCTTAATCGATGTAGGTTGTAAGATGTATGCTCCCCTGCTCTTAAAAGACTTCCATAAATGGTAAATCTAACTGCTTATCCAAATTTCAGGCTGGATTCCGGGATCAACTGGGCACCTCTTTAAATGGCCTAATTCTGTCTTTATTACAAGCTATGACCATAAAAAATTGTTCATCAATTTATTTGGCAAGTGTTGATCTAGCAGGGGCCTATAAAACAATCAACCGTGATACTGACTGGAAAAAGTTAATGAGATGGAAAATCTATCTTAAAGTCACTAATAATGTTACATTCAGAGACTATGATCCAAATAACACTAACTGCTAAGGATGATTTACCAGGGGAAATTCCTACTGCTCGGGGTATATGCCAGGGTTGTGTGTTGGCCCCGGCCTGTGTAACCTAGGCATAACAGACTTGGCGGAGAGCCTGGTTGGACTTAGATCGCTCCCTCTTAACATAGGAAGAACTGAAATACACTGATTGGCTTTTGCTGAGGATATGATGGTACTTGATCAGACACCAGTGAGTTTACAGTGAAGCCTAGATGGACTCGTGGAATATACACAGAAGAACAATTTAACCATGAATACAAATAAATTAATAATATAATACTCTTTGTGGAGCTCAATACAAACGAGTTTAAACTGGTATATGGAGGAAACCCCAGCAAAAAGTTATGAGAGAATGACGGTTTCTGAGATTTTCTATATCGTCAAAACCTCACAAGGGGTTTTTAAAAAATAATTTAAGAGTTAAGTTAGTTCCTTATAGAGCACAGATAAAACAAAATGAAAACTGCGGGATTGTAGTTTTTGGGGCTCACTAAGTGTTTCCCGGTATTCTGAAGGTAATCCTAGTGGGACGCCGGGAAACTACTGTACTTTCTCTGCCGCCAGATATCCCGTTATTACCAGGATATTACAGGCTGCAGAGAAGCTGGTAACTCCCCATTCCATGGCGTCCAATAGGATGGGGTTGCCTAAATCACTGGCACTGTTAGTACTAGTGCCGGTAATTCAGGCATTTATCTGCCGGTAGGGGCGCGATCTACTGGCAGATCAGGCCTGCCAGTAGATCGGAGCCCCTACTGGCAGGCTTGAAGTTTGCCGATCTGGAAATGTATCAGTATACGTTCTTACCTGTGCTTTATTTCCAGACCGGCACACTTGTAATGAGCCCCATATTCTTACCCAAGTACTAAACTTCTAGAGGCAAAACACGGTCCCAAGTCTGATTTATGGTCTAGAATCTCACCCCAATGTCGATTATCCAGCTCTCGACAGAGCAGAAGGTCTTACTTGGAAAGCAACCTTATCAGTACCCCAAGGTGTACTGACTGCTGTAATAAGACATTAATTGGGATTGGCATACCTGAAAGCAACGGTAATTTGGGGGGCACTTGAGTTGTATACTAAGATTTTAGGCCCTCCTAGAGACTCGATATTTAGTGTTATAGCTGAGATTCACATATGCATGGTGACTGAACCACTAGTGGATTGGACACTGAGAAGTGACAACAAGGGCTTTGGATGTCAATGCGTCTCTTTTAGTAAACACACCGAGTATAGTAAAAAAGAAACTACTGCAGGATGATTGGGAGAGGACACTAAGTAAAGTACAATCCTACAAACTATATGGAGACTGTGCTACCGATGGGGTAAGCCTAGGATCAACAATTTGGTATTTGATCCAGTTCCCTTGCCCAAGAATAAGGAATACATTTTTAAGATTCTGAACAAACAAATTATGAGTATTAGAGTGGATAATCAACAAGACTATATGATGTGTAGGTTCTATGAGTCAGCAAAATGAATTAAGTCTTTAAAACATTTTGTAGTGGAATGACCTACGTTGGTCGATCTACGGCTGAAATAATGTTTACGATTCGTCCGCGATGTAAACAGGTTGCTAATAGATGCCTTGTGATCTCAAATTCAGGGAGGTTACTCTGTCACATTGATAATTGCAATAAGTACATTCTTTGATTACATTTTTTAGATTACATATTCAGATGACATTTTTTGATGAATTTTGGGGAAAATGAACTGTTAAAATGGTAACATTGTTATTTTATTGTGATTCAAAAGAAATTTAGATGGGTGTTAGGAAATCTGTTATTTAATATTTGCACCCGTCCCTTGTGAAGTGGTATAGGCCAGTTCCAGTCTCCCCTTGACTGCACTAGCAATACGGGCACATTCCTAGCAGGATTTATAAACGAATGGTTCTTCTGAAATTATGGAAACGTAGTATGTTCACAAATTCATATGGCATTCGACTGATGCTTGCTTGGTAAATTTCAGGTTTTATTTTTTTTGACCATACAAAAAAAGTGTGTATTGTTGGTTGCATTGACCTTGGATTAGTGCTAATACGTTCTCTGTTACTGAGAGATAACCTTGCTATGAGGTGACAGGAAGTTTTGCACTTGTTTTTAGGTTCAGCATTTAGTACCTTAGATGCCTGTTGGAGGACCCTTCCACCCCGCCAAACTTCATACCCAAAGGGGTTGGCTATGATTTGCTATATTTAATGTTCTGATGAAACACTTCACCTAACAGGTGGCGGACAGGCTGAGCCCGGGAAGGACAAGTTGGGCTTGATTAAAGAATAGCTAACACGAAGAGACCAGCACAAAGGAGTGGCATAGTCAGTCATAAGCAGCCATTTTAGGGATAGCTACTTACGTGCACCTGGGCGTGGGGATGAGGAGGTGTACCTAAGTAGACTTTGGGGGGATCTGGATTTTGCTCCAAAGTATGGGTGCGGCAGCTCAGAGTTATCTGTAATGTTATAGTTGTTGCCAGTTCTTCTTGGTTATGTCTGCAATCGCTAGAAGTCGCATCATTGGATTTTACCTGCATGCATTACCGATTTATAGTTCACACTAGGATATCGATTACACCTTTTTTATTTTACAGCATTGATTCTCTCTTTTAGGGAATGTCAATGAACTCATCAGAGCAACAAGGGCGTGTCAAGGATAGAACACCCTGATGATGACAACTCTTGTGGTCAATCTATAAATAAAAGTACCTTGATTGACTGGCGACCAGCCCTTTAAACAGCTGGAAAGCTCCTGTCGGGGCATGCTGTACGGGAAAAACTCCCAATGGATGCCACTAAAGTTGGCAATCTTTTGGTAGAGTTGGAGAACTGGAAGCACCTAGTCAGCTGGCGGCTAATTTGCCATGGTCAATGATGCCTTCACATCTTTCGATGCAGAAGCTTCAAAGTGCATTGTTCGGAACATGAACACTTTTTGCTTAGGGTCTCATTATAACTTGCGTGGAATGGGTTTTAACGGCGCCGGTAATGGTGCTGGCGCCGTTAAACCCACTCCGCACTATTACGAGGTCCCCTCGCGGGACCCGCTCTGGATGTCTGGTTTTTCCAGACGTCCATAGCTTGTCTCGCGAGGGGACCAGGGAGCTAACAACGGGCCAGTTCGTAATGGGCCGTCGTTAGCTACCTCCCCATTCCCATCGAGCCCTATGAAGGCTCGAATGGGAATGGGGAAGGACCGGGCCCGGGTTCCCTGAAGGAGGAAATACCAGGCCCTCCATACTCGGAATGGCCCGGTATTTCCCCATTCATGGAACCCAGACCCGGACACGATTTTGGAGGCAGCCATGCCCTTAGTAAGGGCATGGCTACCTCCAGAGTCGTAATGAGGCCCTTAGTATTTGAGGCACAAGTTTCCCTTAGCGAGAGGTGAGGACAGGCTCCGAAAGACATCAACCGCTGTGAAATCTGGCCAGATGCTGCTGTCAGCCCTTTTGGTTGAGCACCAACTCGCCCTCAGATTACCATCATTATTTCGTCAGAGTGCTATTTCTTGGTGAAACTTCAGAGATATTCAAAGGATCTGTGACAAGGTGCACCCCCAGTTCGCATAGGTTGTCTCACATCTCTGATTCAATGACAGCATGCACCCCACCCTCTGGCAGTGGGAAAGGTTTCTTCTCATTGCTAAGCCCTGTGGCTCAGGAACTGTCGCCAACAAACACTTGAATGAAATAAGAGGGGTTTCCAAGGATTCCTGTGTAGCCTTGGAACTAGTTAAGCATTTGGTTGGTTTACATGAATGGATTACACAGTAAAGGAACGAGTCCACTCCCTCCCTCCATTGTTACTGACCAATAACATATTTGCCCCAGAAAAGTGGACAGACGTTCAAGGCTTGCAGAGAAAAGCCCACAGCTGAAGACATTCATCGAAATAACTGTTTGACTCCTATTCAGACAATTGTTTCCAGTTGACACCATCAGTAGACTTGGTTTGTCATCCCAGATGCTGCCTCTTATATGGACACAGCAACAGTAAGTTAGGACATTTTGACACCATTAAGGGGCTCCCTTTCCCTTTGCTGTAATGCCGCTAAAGGGAGAGAGAGAAGGACAATGCTGTACAGGATTGTCATAGGGTGTCCAAGTGCCTTCAACATGCTCAATGTTCCAGTCCTGACAGGAAACCATGAGCCTGGAGCAGAGAGTGGGCTAACGAGGAAGATGTCCAGCTGCATTTCCTAAGCAGCAACGCGCAGATGCCCAGCGCCTACAAGTTTGCTGTCCAAGCCCAGTGTATTGCCCTGGAAAAGGGCACCGTGAGGGTAGAAGAAGGTACTGGTTGCCACCCATCTCACTGTAGACTCATCCTACAAAAATACAAAGAATCACTCGACCCTAGCCATAGAAAGTGGCTTGTACACATTCCTTGTATTTGCAGGTGGCATGCTACTAAAAATGTCCGAAAAACGATTGAATAATTTACATGACAAAATGATAATACGTTTGGGTGTTTTGTTTTAATGTATCCAGTGTACTAGTCCAAGCATGATGGTGATCTCTCAAATGGTTGAAAAAATGTGCTAACTTAATAAGAGTACTTCTAAATTATCTTTGTATATGATTGCCATGACAAAAAAAGGTATGTGGGGCTTATGAATATTGCAATTTACGGCCACATAAGGGGAATTACTTAATGGCCAAACCCTAATTTGAAAGTCTGGGATTAATACATGCTATTAGCATATGGCGTTCATAATTGGCCTGCGTCCAGCGAATAGGATTTCATGAAATGCAGTCAATATCTACTGGTGATATGTCTGTTTGTTTTCCCTCAAATGTTTAAAAATATGTGAAAATGTTTATTAACAAACAGTCCGTACTCTCCTCTCCCTGAACACGTGATATTAATGACTTTCATTTGTGGGAATAGCTGAATTAAACACTAGTATTCAGGAGTTATTCGCTGAGCCCAGCAAAGGCGACAATCATAAAAGTTTGATCACATCTGAAGGGAGTGGGATTTTCTTCATCTGTTTCAGTTTTTTGTGGACTACATGAAGTTAGTGCATTGTGTTCTCTCAAGCTCCCTGTGGCAGTTGTGAAGCCAGGGTAGCGACTCATATTGGTTTACATTCAGTGGTGTTGAACAAGGTACCAGGTAACATTTTGGGAGGGGAAGTTACACAATTCAAGCACAATAACTGGAAGTAATCTCATGTTTACATGCGTACATGCTTATCATGCTTACACATTGGGGAGTAAATAACTAAATAGGGAAATCAATTGTTAGACTGGTAGGATGTATGTCCCTACCCTTTTCTAAATCTGAGAAGAAAACTCAACAACAAGTAGTGATTGGATTGGTAAATGTTCCCTGTCTGGCCACAGGGAGGGGAGGAAAGGGCTCTGGACGATGTTCACGGAAAATATAAATGGCTATATTCGTGTCTAACAATACATCTGCGGCTCCAGAGCTCGAAGTGAAGTCTGTGACACAATGCAGTCAATTGAAGTCTTTGACATCCTCTCCTCTATTTCCTGGAAGCATTTGTGCATTTGCTAGACTTAAAAACATTCAAAAAGAGCTCAAGTGAAGCCAAGGAGTTTCACTTGAAAAGGTGTGAGAAGACGGCTTCCCTGATTACTAATTGGTTTGCACATTTCTATTGCTGGATTATCAACTTCAGTGCAATAGGAATGGCATGGCAACTAGGAATACTTTTTTTTTATAACCTTGATCAATCAGTCATATCTGAGCGTAGTTTAGCCCTGTGCTGCTTGATGAAAGCGTACTTTTGGCATCTGTGAAGTCTAATGCTGGTGCGATGGTCCTTTCATCGGTCCAAATGTTAAGATACATTTTGCCTATTTGTGTAGTTGCAACGTTATCCAACTTAGACCTTCTTCGAATGGTTAAGTCTGCATGAATCCACTGTGGAAATAGCTATGCTGGCCTACGGGCAAAGTTGGTGGTGGTAACTGTTCAAATGAGGTCTCAAGGTCATTTGGTAGCAGATTGTATTTTGTGAATTCAACTAACTTGGCATTTTCATTGATGTGCAGGAATTTGGATCCATGTGGCAAGGTGGAGCAGTTGTTTGTGAACCTGCTAGATGATTTGGTGGAATTGGAATTGGAATCGTTTATTTATAGCGTGCATAATACCCAAAGGTTTCTAAGTGCGGACCGGGCCTCGAACCTGTGTTGCTCCACGTGGTCTTACTTCCAAGACGATCCCTTGACCAGTTCCAAGACGAGACTTGGAGAACTAGCTTCAGTCTTCCGTCAAAAGGAAGCCTTTAGGATTGTTTTTATCTGGAAAATCTCGTGAATTAGGTAATACGTGAACCTAATAGTCTGGACCATTTTAGGGTGCAGTATTATGCATGTATACTCTTCCTAAAGGAAAACAGGTGTCCTGGTTACATTACTTCTGGTGTGCTGCCCACCCTTACCAGTAGGCGTTGTGAATGATGTCAAGTAGCAGGTATTCTACTTCCCATTAAGCAATCCTACTGTGTTGGCACATTGCCGAACTACTGCCAGTACGTGAACCTTGTTGCATGTTAGTTTGTGCCCAATACCCCAATAAAATCACTTTTAAACAAAAGAAGGCGTGATTTCTCCCGTGAGGGCTGTGATTTATTCTGTGCTTTCCTTATTTCGTTCCACGATATACTCATATATCAACATTTTTGCTGACCAAACTCCACGTTTACCTCACAAACGTTGAGTCAAAGACGTCTAATTGTTGGTGTAATTCCTGTGCATAAGCACCTGTTTTGGGAGGAGCGCGGATCAATGGCTTGCTGGAGAACAGGCAGCTCTTTCAGCTCATCATGCACTTTGGGGGGTAGTTTTCAGCTGAGCGCAGAGCAACATGAAAACGTGAAAGCGCCTTTTATGCTTTCACTTTTCTCTACATTGCATTTTAGTGGTTTACCATGGCATAGGAGGGAGCTAACCAGAGTTTGCCTCTCCACTTTCCTTTCCTCCTCCATCTTGTAAGAGCGCACAATTGTACACCTGCCTCAGATTTTCATTCTAATGAAAAACCAATACATTTCAACAGGAGCTCATTTTGCTTATAGTCTTAATTTGATCGTCTTGACCGAGTGCACAAAGCAGTGGATTTCCATAGGAAATCACTGGTTTTATGCCAGAATGAAAATCTCATTCTGGCGTGAAACCAAGTTGTTTTTGAATGAGGAGGGCAAACAGGAGCCGGGAACATAACTACGGTTGCCCCCCCATTTACCCCTTCATACCCTCCACCTTAAAAAAACAATGACAAATTCCCATTGCGTGAATTGAGGCACTCTAACTTAACTGTGTTATAGGTGTCTTTAGCACCTACATTTACACTACGGGGACTTCCAAAATGTGCTCCAATTAAATTGCCATCCCACTTACACCTGTGGTATAGGAGGTGGATTGCATTGGAATCCATTATAAAGCATCATTTGCAGGTGGCCTTTTAATTCTCTCAAAGCAGAGAGTAAAAGATTAGAGTTAACACATTTCATCTCGATTTACCCTTCACAATTACTCTGCGCTATGAGAGTGTTTAACATTGCATGCAGGCGACCCAATAGCGCGTAACAGGGGTGATCTGCAAGTGTATGATAGGTTCTCCAAACTCACAACTATACACCTCGAGCAAATCTATGGGGATTTCTTCTTCTTCTATCCATTCCTAGACAGGCGACACCGCCCCACTCCCTAGGATAAGGGGGTGGTGGAGTCAAGATCCGTTAGATCTGTGCTCTGTCCCTGTCATCGACTTTTGTACCAGTTTGATTCATCGCAATACACACTGATGTGGTCTTTAGAATTTGTATCTATGTATTTGTATTTGTTAAACGTTTTGTGTATGTTTTTTTGTCCAATGTGTGGTCTAAGTTGTTATTTTGCAGATCCTGCTTATTAATAAGATGGTCCATGTGGGTGATTAACGATATTCCCCCAGAAAGGAGCTCGAGAGGGGGGGCACTCCATCCCTACTCCCCCGCTGTCCCAGATAAGCTAGCTGTGAAGAGATGACATGCACACAATTTGCAAACTACAAGAATGCACTGTCCATGGAATACAGTCAGTTACACAGGAGGACTGTGGCTGGAATTCACTTCAAAACGCCAACACAAAAGCCAAATCTATTCTCTATGCTAATACTGGTTTTATGTCTGACAAAACACCAACAGGATTTTATGCTCAACAAGTAAAATATGTTTTTGCTGTTTTGGGACAGCATTTATGGAGTGGGTGAGGGAGCTTTTGCATGAGGTGTGTTAAAGACCCCCACATTCTGATCCTTGGACCGAAGCCCTTTAATGAGGTGGACTCATACGATGACAAGATGACATGTTTTACTGGTCCTGGCTGCTATACTCTCCCACTTATGAATGGACGTTGGGGGACACAGTGACATGTGCAGGTCACCTGAATTTTTGATTCTATTTTTCTCTTAAGCTTTGCAGGCGGTATGAGCACATTTTTGATTACCTGCCATTCCTGGAAAACGGGAAATCACAGTTAATTTAATACACGTTTTATCAATTTGAAAAATGTTAGAAATGAAATGGAAAACAAATCTGATTATGAAACTTTGTGTACAGCTGTGCCGGTGGAGATGTCCGCTAGGCTCCGGTTGAAGTATCACAAATGAAGGTGACACTGCAGACATGGCTGGCTTTGACACCTATTTCTGACCAGAATAACCGAAGTTGGATTTGAAGTGCACTCATTTTGTTTGTACTTCTAGCACACCTATCAAATGCCAAATGTATATATTGGTGTAAAAATAACTGTTATTGGAACGTTTATCTTGATACTTTTTTAAATCGCATTTTTCAATGGAAAGTGTAGGTCATTTCTTTCCTACTGTAGATGTAGATATACTCTTAGTCTTGGACAAAATCTTTTACCACATTTCTTCACCAAAGCGTATTTCACAATCTTCTTCCCATTGCAGCTCTGATGACCATAAATTATTAGGGGTCCAAACAGCACTCATGACTTTGTAGATATTGGATACTTTGATTTCATTAGGTGAATCTATGATACGCAATCTCAGTAAACCGACAAGTAGTTGCTGGGAGTCAGTCCTGCTGCTGGCATCTAGGCATGCATTCATTATATTAAGGTACTAGCTGTCCGCGGTCCCACGTTGCTGTGGCTCAGTCTGGTTAAATGGAACAGAAAGAAAAGAGAAAGCGCAAAACAACCCCCACTCCCCCTTCCCACCACCTATAATCCAGGAGTCAGGTATATAGTTTTTCCCCCTCTCAGTGGTACCAGTGGCAGAGGCAGAGAGTGCAGTTCCATTTCCTCCTTGCTTGTAGTCCGGGTTTTGTGCCCCACTTATCCCTCTTCATGGGTCAGAATTTGCATTGTGCTACCTTGCCTGCTGGAGGATACACACAGCATGGAATGATACTTAGCTCAGTTAGTGTTCCTCAGCCCTATACCATGAGCATTATAGCTCTTGGCAGTTGCTGCACCTATCAGCCAAATTAATACAATCTTAAATGAGATGCGCGCGATCGGCGTGCTCGCAACTGTGCATCCGCAAGTCTGGCTGCACATCGCTCTGCTGCTTCCTCTGCACGTATTTGAGCCATTCTAAATCAGAAACATTGAAATGGAATCGTAAAATATTTAGTATAGCGTGTGTTGCTTTTACGTCCAACAGATGATACTGTGTTTCCCAAAAACATGTTTTTACCTGTCACAGGTGTGACATCTATGTACAGTATGTATATAAAAACAAGTGCCTATTCGAATGCAACATTGTGTCAAAATTTCAAAGTAATTGGTGAAGAACTTTCGGAGATTTAAGATTTTGAACAATCAAAATGTTTATTTTTATAGATTGACTGAGAAGGAATGCTGGTAATGAACATTTATTTTTAAACTCTTGCGCAGAGAGGATGTTGCCCTTCTGGATTATCTCATCAATATGTTTAACTCCTTTGTTAATCCAAATTTTGCAGAAAATAGGCCTTTCATGTATGGTAATATTCCTATTTAATCTGATGAAATAGAAATCCCTTCAAATAGGAGCTAGTAAAACATATCGTTTTGGAAAAGCCCAACTTGGATTGATTGAAAAGGTATATTGTATCTTTAATATCAAATGGTGAAGCAAGAAATCTTTCAATAGTTATCCAAGTGGGTGGATTAATGTTATTATTATTTGAGAACCAGTTTCTGGCGTGTTTAGGAACAAAGGATCTATGATAATTTTTGAAATTAGGGAAATTAACACCACCATTTATTTAAGGATATCTCAGTTTGCTAGTAGAAATTATTTTTTTCTTCTTAGAGCCACATGGGAAATCTATAAGTGTCTTATTGATAGATTTAAACAAAGAAGATGGCAAAGGATGCGGGAGCATTTGTAAATAATACAAAATCACAGGTGTAAACATCATTTTGATAACCTCTAATCTTCCACACCAGGACAGGAATAAAGGAGACATT
The DNA here is from genome assembly GCF_040938575.1 of Ambystoma mexicanum. Classification (NCBI taxonomy): domain Eukaryota; kingdom Metazoa; phylum Chordata; class Amphibia; order Caudata; family Ambystomatidae; genus Ambystoma; species Ambystoma mexicanum. Next base: position 1,043,733,163 of record NC_090935.1, read on the forward strand.
GTAGTTACAAACTCATTTAGTTTAGAATGTAATTTTTATAGATTGATTTTGACCATTTGGGGTAGACAGTAGGCGATTGAGATGCCAAGGTAGTCAAAAGAACTGGGATTCCAACTGAGACCAAAGGGGGCAAAATCTACTTTGATACAGTAGACATTAAGGGGAAGCATTTCAGATATGTCTTTGTTCAATTTATATCCCGAAAACTGAGAGAAAATGTCAATTGTGTCTAATAAGTGTGGAAATGGGGGCCCTGTTGTGCATGCTGCTGTATTGAGCCCCGTGTGTAAGCTCTGCAGGGGAGCCGAGGTCCAGGGCTGATATTACGCAGAAAATAGTCCAGTTTCGTACCAGAAAGATGGAGTTGGTGTGTGAGGACGGCATCTACCCAAAAACCAAAAACTGAGTGAAACGGTGCAGCGGTTCCCGAGATACACTGTAAATTCTATGCACCTCCGGACGGCCTACTGAAAGGACCTAGAACTCCATGTGGGGCTGGAGCACTGAGGCTACAACGAATAATGGGGTGTCTTTGTTAAACGGAGAAACCCACTCCACCTGCATCTCTGACTGACGGGCAAGACACACAGGCCAGGACGCACAACCCCACACGAGAGCCCGCGACCTGTGGTACAACAAGCTGCATGCGGGCACTCCGGCAGGAGCCGTAGAGCGCCTGCACATGCACAAGGTTTCACCGACATAATCCAGCAACTCCACGGGTGATAGAGCCTACGGATCATCCATCATAAGATGAGAAACTTCCCCGTCCTTCCCTCCCAACCCAAGCAAACACAGCATAGCCCGGGCTGGAACTGGCAAAGACTGCTCGCACAGTACGGTTGTAGGCAGGAGCATGAGCAAAGAACCGCAGAGCTATAGCAACCGGCTACACATCTTTTCCGATACGGACACCCGCACACCAAGCCTGAGTAACGGCCCACTGAGGGCTCATTTACATGACCCCTAGGGCCTCCCGAAGGAACCACCAACAGTCATCTTCACTCCACATTGAATCAACCAGCATGTGATTGCTCTGCGCTCGGTAAAGGGAACCAGGCCTCCTGAAAATAACAGACACCACGCACGGGATCCACGCTATGCACAAACCCCCCCCCCCGACATCCTCTCCTCCCAGACATGGCAGAGGTCTGTAAACCACCCGATATAACACCTAGGAAGGGGCGCCCGTAACCCCCCCCACCCTCTTGAGAGACAAGTGAATCTAACGGCCAGCAGCACATGTGGAGGACAACACGGCAGAGGCACTCAAAGCCTTCCTGTAGAAACTAAAGACCCACGTCAACATTCAGTGCCCATAGACAATAGGCTGCAACACCACGGATAGAAACGTTGGAGAACCTGAGAGCGGAAGGCAGAGGGAGTCACTGCTGCAACTCCTCTGCCCCTCCCCCCTGACACCTACTGAAACTTAGCAGTGAGACAAAGTGTTGGGACAAACTGCACAACCTATACATGCAAGGGCTGACTTCAAGTTAAACACAGCGCTCCGGTGTTCAAAACTCGGAATGTAAGAGAGGCAAAGCAGCATACAGCTACATTCTTGGGGAATACCATACACTGCCCGCACATGCTCGAAAGGTGTAAACTGGAATACGGAGCCACAGGAGATTAGTTATAAGGAGAAACTGTGGGGTTGAGAAACACAGGGGCTGAAGAATTGGACACACCTCGAAACTGTGCTCATAGCTGGCAACATCCCAGAATCAGCCAGACTCCACCAAGAGCAATCAGTAAAGTAGTGCCACAGTGGAAGGGGGATACAAAAACACAGCACGTGTCGTGAAGCAGAGCGAAAATCCTAAGTGGCCTCCAGGCATCCGAATTGTACCATAGAAGAGTGAACAACGCCTCATAATGAACTGAACACCAAGTCTCTTGCGACATAGAGGCCAGCTGGGCTCACCTTGCTTTAATCTCCAGGGGGGGAAAAAATATTAGTTACACTATTGGGGCAACCCTCAGACACCCGGCTCCCAACACCATCCGACACGGCGGCTGTCATATAGCGCCACGACATAGCGGACCCATAATTTCAAGATAGAGGGCGCTGTCTCACAAGTGTCATGCACGGAGCACTCCCCGACACCAATGGGGGTGAGGAAGACACTAATAACGACCGTCAATATTTTTGTAACCCTATTGTAGGTGGTACCCCACAACAAAATTTGTGGTAAGGCATAGTTCAATGCCGAAAGGGGCTGCACCTAAGAAAGGGAATGACGCCATCCAGAAGTTCACAACAACAGCCACCAAAGCAAACGCCACGAGCAGTATCGGCATCGAACAGGCCACGCGATCCACACCACTTGCCACTCCAGCTACCATGGATCCCCAAGCAGTATTTGCATCAAGGCAACAAGGCTTTGCGACCCTGAACGACAGACTCGACAGAATCAACTTGAGCGTAACGTCAATCAAAAACCAGCTTGAGAAAGCCACAGGCTGCATCACAGAGGTCGAAACCCGAATCAGAACGACAGAAGACGCACTTGAAACCCTGAGGAACACCGTGAAAGAGATGGCCAAGGACCTGTGAACAGTGAAACTCAAATGTGAAGATTTGGAAGCAAGAACCAGCTTCAATAATGTGCAAATTGTGGCCGTGCCCGAGGACGCTCTAAAGGGCCCTATGGAGATTGCAGTGGAGGAACTGCTTAAAGAACTGCTGGGAGACCCAGGATGGTCAAAAATATTAATTGTCGAACAGGCACACAGCTCCCTGGCACCCTGCCCCAAACCAGGTGCCTACCCTAGACCTATCATTGCCAGACTCATGAATTACAGGGACAGGGATCTGGCGCTTCGCGCAGCAAGGAATAAGCAAGAGTTGAAGCTAGGATCCAGCCTGGTTTGGATTTTCCCAGATTTTACACTGGTGGTCCAACAGGAAAGGCGGTCGTTCACAGGGGTTAAGAAAATGCTGCGCAAATGCAAAGTGCCCTACGCAATGATGTACCCCACCAGATTACGTCTACAACATGACAATAAAACAAACGTATTCACCTTTCCGGAAGAAGCGGCCACATTTGTAGAAACAAATATCCCTACACCACCCAAGCAGATAACCGGCACAGCAGGGAACAGTAAGAGCACCTCACCTCTGCATGGTCAAGAAGGATGCACTGACTGATCGAATCCCACACCGCAAATACTGGATGAGAGGCTACTGTTGTTGGCATTGATGGCTTATTATCTACATGACAAAGAATAGTTATACTACTGTATGCGTAAGATATACTATGAGTACTGGCAGCGGCACAAGTTTGGAAACCTCAGGGCATTTAAGCTACGTTCTTTGTCCTAGGCTGCCACAGATGTGAACCTCAGGTGTATTGTTTAGTTAAGCTGAGTAGAGGGGATATGGATGGAGAGGGTGGGGGAAAATGCATAGTTGGAGTTCTGGGAACTATGAGGTAGGGGCTGGAAGGGTACAATGCCGTTTGGGGTGTTAAAGTAAAAATTGCACAGGCTCACACTGCTTGGATGAACAAGAGAGGTATGGGACACATGACCACAGGCAATCAGACTAGAAACAACACAGAGTATGGCTGAGAAGGGCTCAATGGGGATTAATCTAATAAAATGGAATGTAAAAGGACTGGGGATCCCAGTGAAGACTAGGAAAATAATGGTGTATATTAACAGGACCGTAGCCCGAATTGCATTTCTCCAAGAGACACACTTGCTTGATCACCAGGCAGGCAAATTAGCTCCAAGTTGGGGCGCCCACCGCTTTTATACAACTTATTCTAGCAGAGCCCAGGGGGTTACTGATGTTAATACACAACACAATACCATTTACACATTATGTGACGGAAAGAGACCCGGAAGGGCGGTATGTGTTAGTCCATGGGAGGCTGGCTGAAGTGGAGGTCCTTCTCATTAATCTGTATGTCCCAAACATAGACGACCCTGATTACTTCACTAGGGTCTACCGGAAATGTGGCAAATACCCTACAGCTCACATAATAAGCGGCGGAGATATCAACACGATACTCGACACCCAGCTAGACCGCACATCCAGCACACCCAGAACACTCACCAATGCAGCCCGTACTACACACTCTCATATGACAGATCTGGAATTGCGTGATGCATGGAGAGCACTACACATGACCATGCACATCCCCAAGGTCTCCCCTCAGAGACCTCTGTGCATGTTCAAAGCTGCCACATTAACTGGTCACGTGTACAAGACCAGTGTAACCCAACACAGCAGCGAATATTTTGAAATAAATGATGGCTCAGTTGACAGTCAGACAACCCAATGGCAAGCCTTCAAGGTATATATCAGAGTGGTCGCAATGGCAACTGAGCTTGGGGTACTGAAAGATATTCGGAGGGAACTCGGGAGGCGGGAGGAGAGCATTGCCCAACTACAGGAAAGATATGCCACCGACCCAACTCCTCAGATCAGGCTAGATATTAGAACCCAACTGGACGAATTTAAAGCGGCGGCAGAGCGAGAGATGTGCTGTTTTGACAGGCCTGCTGCTGCAAGGCGGTACGGTGAACAAGAACGCCCTGGCAAACTCTTAGCTTGGATGGTGAGAGGAAAACGCGGGACCACTAACATTCCATGTATAACACAACCATACGGTGTAGTGGTCACTGACCATACTGACATAGGGAAAGTCTTTTATGATTTCTATGCCGGCCTTTATTCCCCCCAAAGCGTCGCCACGGAGGAGGAAATAGACAGATACTTGGCGAAGATACCCAGCACACTCCTGTCCAATGAGACGAGAGATGCATTAGAAATCCCCTGACGCAGGCAGAGATAATAGAGGCCATCAAGTCCTTGCCTAATGGAAAGGCGCTGGGATCTGATGGATTGGGAGCCGAGTTTTGCAAAGAATTCTCTGAGGTCTTTGTACCCCGACTCTATGCTGTCTGGACCGAGGCCCTTACAACGGGCAAACTGCCTGAGACAACTCGAGAAGCGATAATAACCTTGCTGCTCAAACCGGGGAAAAAACCCAAAGAGTGCGGGTCCTATAGACCACTCTCACTGATAAACACGGATGCGAAAATATTCGCAAAAATACTAGCCACTCAACTGAACCCATTGATGCTGCATATGGTCCATGGAGACCAGGCGGGCTTTGTACTAGGTAGGTCCACAGCAACAAATATTCCCCGCTGCTACAATATACTCAAATCAATCCCTAACACCATGCAGGGAGTATCACTGGCACTGGACATGCAAAAAGCCTTCAATACCATCTATTGACCGTTCCTCTTCAGGGTACTGACTAACTATGGGTTCAGGTTGAACTTTGTGAGCTGGGTACGGATACTTTACACCCAACTGTATGCCAGAGTATGTGTCAATGGGACCCTGTCAGTGATTCTGGAATTGGCGGGAGGCACCCCGCAGGCATGCCCGCTATCACCACTAATATTTGCACTGGTCATAGAACCCCTTGCAGACCTACTAAGGGCTAGACAGAATAACATTTGGATCCCTCTGGCTGGTAAAATGGAAATCATCACTCTTTATGCAGACAACATAATGTTATACTTGAGAGACTCTGAGACAAATCTCTGCATGCAGAGTACTGCAAACGGTTAGGGAATTCGGGGAACACTCTGGTCTCAAACTGAACTTGACCAAGTCCGAAATATTCCCTCTCACGGAGGCCACCCGAAAACCCACAATTCTTCACGGACTCTTATGGGCCCCTACTCAGGTGAAGTACTTTGGCGTGGAAATAGCGCACTCAGCACAAATCATGCGCACCCTCAAATATGAGGCGCTAGCAGAAGCACTCTGTGCCAAGCTCGTTTGATGGCAGAGCCTTCCAATCTCTCTTATGGGCAGACTCGCCTTGATTAAAATGATCATCCTGCCCAAACAATTTTACCTATTTCGTAAAGTCCGTCCTTGCATGGCCGGGCAGGTCGTTCTTCTCTAGAATCCAAGGGGCTTGCACAACATTCGTATGGAATGGTCAACCTAAGATGAGTTGGTGAAGACTAACCGAATCATACACATGAGGCGGCCTCTCCACCCTAGACTTTGAATTATACTATCTTGCCGCACAGGCACACTTTGCGACACACTGGATAGATGGAAATCCTCAGGCACCACATGCAACAATCAAAATATACACATTGGGCTCAACAAAGTTCTTACACAGAGCAGCAGAAGCCAAAAACAGGAATAATAACACCATTAACCCGGCACTTGTGACATGCACCGCCTGGACCAGAATAGCAGGGCGAGCTGGACACGAGGTTTCATACAACCCGAACATGCCACTATGGGATGCTCACTATCTATCCCCGACACAAGATCAAATGCTTGCTACGCACTGGGGGGACAAGGGAATAAACCGGTTCGGTGACCTTTTCTCAGACAAGCAATTCATCAGCTGGGAGGAGATCAGATCAACGGTAGGATATACCTCTTTGCAGAAGATACAATATTTACAAATACGCTCTGCCATGGCAAAAGTTTGGAAGACATTCCCCAATAAACCACAGATACACTTGGGTCTGGGATACATATTTACTGCACTTGAGACCAAGATGTCCACTTCGACACTATACAAGATCCTATCCTCCACTATGGAGGCCCCCCGGACGCCAGAGGGAAATGGGAACTCAACCTGGACCAACCCTTTACAGATCAGCAATGGACACAGCTGTGCACTCTGACAAGAAATATTTTTTATTTCCTGCAACTCGAGATACCGATTAATACACTATAAAGTATTACACAGAACCAATACTCCGGCCATGCTCAAAACCATATAACCCATGACAGAGGGAAAGTGCCCCAGATGTGGAAGTGAAGAGGGAGGCTTGCTACACATGCTATGGGTGTGTACTCGACTATCTAAATACTGGGCAGATGTGTACAATGCAATAGATGAAATGTCATATCAACCCATTGTGTGGGATCCGGGTACATGTTTGCTGGGGACAACACGCAAAATGAATACCACGTGGAGCAAGTTACTTAATCTTAGTCTATTATTAGCGAAACATGCAATATTGATGTGTTGGAAGTGTAAAGACCCACCAACGAGAAGTGATTGGGAAAAAGATATGACATGGCGAGTGACTGTGAAGAGGTGTACGCCGACCTACTACCTGTGCAGAGTCGTCCCAGAGACATGTGGAGCAGATTCAGGCAATACCTATCAGACCAATCTACGAGAGAAGAGGTTCAGATGTAATGTAATAATGGTTGTGATGTGCACCTAGTAGATGCGATGAAGAGTAATTGCAACGTTAACAATGTAAAGTTGAAGTGATGTTGATATGCCTGTGCAAGTTAAAATAAAAATATATAATAAGTGTGGAAGTGTTGTGGTTGGGTTGCAAAGGAAGATCAATTTGTCATCCGCAGAGGCAGCTAATTTAAATTCAGATCCACCACATCTAATACCAACAATATCTCTATTTAAATGAATCAATTCCAAAAGTGGTTCAATGGAAAGTACTAATAAAATAGGTCAAAGGGGACAGCCTTCTCTGGTACCCGTGTGGAAGGAAAATGTAGAAGAAAATTGATTATTAATGACAATTTAGGTTTTGGCTCCGAGCACAACAGCTTAACTAATTCACTAAACCCGTCCCCAATGCCATGCCATTTAAGGGCTTGAAATAGAAAGTCCAATTCAACACAGAAAAAGGCTTACTCTGCATTTAGTTTGATTGCCATATAAGGTTTTTTGGGATGGTAATGAAAGAGGTTCATAAAAAGTCTGGAATTTGCTGATATAATTGTACCTTTGACAAATCCTTATATTATGCTGGCTAAAATCTTTGCAAAAATCTTACACTTTGAATTAATGATATTGGCCTAGTGCATGTTGGCATGTCATAAGCAGTAGGGCAAAAATTGCCTTAGTGCAAAAAAGTTACATTTTCACTTTATTTTTGCATCGTATTAGCACTAGGGCAAACTTTTCCTGGGTGCCAAAATGCATCGAAAAGGTATCTTTTTTGCACTAGGTTCAATTTTTGCCTTGGTGCCTATACCATGCCAGACTGCAATAGTCATGGTGCAATGGTTTTCTAATATTTACAAGTGTTATCAGAAATAGCGCAAACTTTGTGCTAATGCCTTGCAACTTTGAACTTTCACCGGTGCAAATTTTCTGTACGCTGGCTCCATGTGGCCATGTACTGATCTCTGGGGCTTGCACCCTTGCACCACCACTTAAGCACCCTGAAGCTTTTTTATCCACCATTGTTTGATTGTGGTATTTCCAAGGTGGCATAACTATAGTGTCGGTGCAAGTGAGACACGTTCTTCGTTTTGATGTAAGCTGGTTTCTTTCGTTAGATATTTCTCTTGTAGTCTAATATTGATGACCGTTTTGCTTGGGTAGCTTTGTCTTGTTTTCTGCTGTCTGTCTGCAACTTCCCAAGATGATCTTCTCTGGGCTGTGTGTGTCTTCTGATGGTTGGAAGCTGGTCCAAGGTGTCCGCTGTCAACCACCGTAGCTAGAATGCACGTGACATTCCAGATTGGTGCTACCTCTCCATTTAAGGAGGGCTGTTGCATTTGCATAGTTGTATCCGGGTAGCTTATGGGTCAGGACCGTTTCATTCCTAGCTGCAGAAATAGGTACGAGGGTTTGCACCCTGATACTTGGCAGTGGGGGGATGGGTTTCCTCAGGGCGTGTGAAGGAGTGCAACACTATGATTTTCAGGCTGCATTCCCTTTTTTAATATGTGTTGCCCCCATTCTCTTCCCATGACTTTTTACTCCATTCAGGCTTTTTTTATTCCATTCCCATTGCCAGGTGAAATATCTCCACATGGAATGCTCATTTTTAGTCAAAGATTTTAGAAAGCACCCAGCAGCCCGGTTCTATATTTGCTTTTGTTCTTATGTTCTGTCGTAATTTCACCCCCAACCCACAACATGCCCCATTCTACAGCTGAAGGATCTGGAGACAGAGGCCACAGATTACATGACTGAGCAGTGGCTGGCAATAGGAGCCAGGGAATGGGGGATTGTCAAGTGCATGGCTGGACAGCAGAATCACTGGTACATTGTTACCAATTGGTCCAGGAAACGAATGTGCACTGTGTTTGTGTTATTTTGTTGTGTTGTATTATTTTGTTGGTTGTATTGTGATGTTCACCCGGTCAGATCGAAAAGAAAAGCAAGGATTACTTCCTAAACGCTGTAATGTGAAGTGGCCGGCCTGCACCATCTAGACAACTTTGTAGAGCAAGCCCTTATTCCTATTAATGTGTCAATTTTCGGATTGGCTGTGGGATGTCTAAAGACCTTCTCCACATAACCCCTCCAAGATTTGCGGGACAAATGGGAAGGGGACCTGTGAGCTATGGAGGAGGATGACTGTTTGGACGCCTTGCGGTCTTCCAGGGAGGCCAGTATGTCCAGCAGACTGAGACTCATCCATAGGGCCTACTCCGTAGGGTCTACTATACTAGGTCGCGATTGCATGCCATGGGTAGAGCTGTGGATTCAGACTGTCTGAGGTGCGGGAACATGGAGGGTACTTTTCTGCACGCTATATGGGATTGCACCAAGATACAGCCCTACTGGAGATCTGTCAGAGACGCCATGCCTGGGGCCAGGGGGAATCTGATGTGGACTGCACCAAATTACACCTTCTACACATTTGGGGAGACACTAAATTCACCCTCATCGAATAGTGCCTCATCAAAACAGCGCTGTTGGGGGCGAAGAGGGACTTGTCAGCAGGATGGGGCAGTAATGAAAGCCAGAGGATAGAATTATGGCGAGAAGGAGTGGACTATTGCTGCAAGCTAGAATATAGAGTGTACCGACATAGGGGCTGCCCCAAAAACATCAAAAAATATGGAGCAAATGGCAGAAAGTGTTCTGAGTGCAGGGCAATCGGGAGGGTACTGGGGGAGCTCAATAAGCTAGGAAGGGGGTTCGTTCACTGGAGGGAGGGACTGGAAGGGGCTGAGAATGGAGAGGGTCGGATGGTATGGGGATTATGTACCAGGAGAGTTATACATGTTATGGTGCGGAAATTGTAGTGGGTACCGATTTGTTGTGAATCTTTGCTTTCCGATTTGTACCCATTTGTTTAAAAAATCAATAAAAACAGTTTATAATTTAAAAAAAGGCGCTGCGAAATATCACATATTTTTCCATCACACACTATGTTGGTGGGCGAGGGAATTTAAATTTGACTTGACCACAACTCCTCGATTCCCTCGATTCCCTCGATTCCCTTGACTCCTCGATTCCCTAACTAACATGAGGCAGGTGATCTGCTCCCCTCGTTCCCCCCCCTGGTTGCTTGTAGATCTCTTGCTGCCAAATTACCAACCCTCTCCTCCCCCCATTGTTTGCTGCCTGACATATCCCTATCTAATGACTATGAAGAGCCAAAACTATTTGCTGCTTCAATGCTTGTTTTAACAGGAATTCAGTACAAGGAACAGATGCAAAGACATGTAATGTCTTGTAAATAAAGGGACTGAAGGCACACTTGGTTAAGAAATGTTTCATACGCAGGAGTTCCATTTAAATCTGCAAATAAACTATTATCTTTCAAAAGGCTGCTTAGTATTAGCAATGGCAGCCCCACATAATCCCATAGTTTGATGTTACTGAGCTAGGCCGAAGAGAGCTCATGAGGGTGTATTTTGGATATGGAGGAGCTTGTAGGGCATGGGAGTGGCCATCGGGATAAGCATGGGCACGGATGGACACAGGCCATGTAAAAATACCAAAAAGCACCCGCAGGTCACTCTGCTAATCCAATCTCACTACAATCTGTAATCTGATGATAATTGTTTTGGCTTCATAGGTGGTACTAACGAAGCACCAAAGACCCAAAACTAAGACATGACACGTTCTTTGGCTCAGATGGAGTCTCAAAACAAATTCCAAATGGGTAGGTGTCCAAGCATACCTAGGACTAAAATCTAGTAGGCATTCAAGCAGAACTGAAAAGTGCAGACAACCACCTTCAGTACCCGAAGTCAGTAAAATATCTTTTGATAAAAGACTTTGAATAATAATTACGTTGCAGTACCTGGCAGCATTGTAAACAAAACAAAGTCTATACTACTAACTAATATTATTATTCCTGCATAGACACTTGAATGAAGAATTAGTCTCCCTGTGAAATATGTTTTTCATCCTCCTACCTAATCACTCTCTTCAGTTCTCTAAGGTCTTTGAGGCAGGCTGATGGGACAAACATGCAGTACAAATCACCAGCAAATAAATGGAAAAGATGGCTGGCTCGGCTCCAGTAAGCAACCCAAGAGGCCAGGCATGTGGACGGATGCTGAAGGAGGTCACGACTGAGTGCTAGTGTAGGAGATTCAATTTTTGTACCCAGCGAAATAGCAATTTGTGGTAGGTTGTCACTGTGTTCTAATGGCAAAGGTGTTGAGACAAATTTGGTGCTTCAGTGCAAAACGGTTGTGTCTTAGGGGCATTCTAAAGTGTGTGGATGGATAGCTGTGCCTGGAGGGCATTTCCACCAAAGTCGTGCGCTTATACACACCTCAAGCTCAGAAGGACCTTATCTTTGATGTCACTGTAACATCCAATCATCTGTGGCGAAGAAAAAGCCAGCTACTGTTGTCGATGTTTCTAGACACTGCGGACAGTCTATCCTCAAGACTACCAAGTGCAATAGACTGACTGTACTAGAACATCTTCTAAGGCAGACAGTCAGGCTGCCATAGAAACTAGGATCATGGGATTCTTTAAGCTCAATAGACAAGTTACCTTTATAGTCTTACTAGTTATCTTCCACGTTCTCTAAATGCTAACCAAAGGAGTCTAAGTGTGAAATAAAGGATACCTGCATATAACCACTGTGCGTCACAATGGCTAACCTAAGCAGTTATAAGTGCAATAGAAGGTTATCAGCATATGCTTTTGAGCATCATGGGAGGGCCAAACATTATAAGGTGTAAGTGCTCTATGTGTAACACATGTGTTAACCTGCATGTGCTTTCTTCTAGTTTCAATGGCGGGATACCTGCCTACCTAGGTGCAATCCCATGGCTATCCTTACAGGTATTGTAAGCTAATATCAAGAAACTGTCAGGTCCAGTACCAAGGTGCCGGAGCAGTACAAATTATCCTGATGGATCTTTAAGCAAAGAGAGGGCAATCCTAATACAGCTTCTAGGTGCATTTAACAGTCTGTCCTCAAATAACTTCAGGCGCATTGGCCAGTTCTCCCTATGTTCTTCAGAGTGCTGGAGATATCATCATAAAAAATGTACATAAATGGACAGGCTAGCTAGAGAGTGCTACACCATTCATACTTAATGCGTCACATTTCCTACCCCCACGATTCATCTAAATGTGTCACAATTCCTACCTCCAAAAACCATCTATGCGTGACATGTTTCATACCCCTAACAATCCAACTAAGAATGTCAAGATTGCAACCCCAAAAAATACATCTAGGTTCATCACATTTCCAACCCCCAAAAATCCCTCTAGGTGAACCACATTTCCTACCCCCAGCAATCAGTCTAATCAAACATTCTGAGCCCTTCTTGTCAATCCCCTTAGATATTTGGCATGAGAAGGGCTACCAGTATGGGTCTCCTGTGAGTGCAGCTGAGGCAGGTGTAAGGACTGGACCCGAGTGCATATTTCATATCATGATTGGCTGTCTTGAAACTTTTCATTTGTAACATACAAGCTACCATCAGACTGTCAGGTGATGTATACCGGTAGCCTAATCGGCCCGGTGCTGGTGTGGGATCGAATGCGAGCAGTGGTCTGCGGTTGAGATAGCAGGTTGCGACAACAGCTGGCATTCATCTGTGGGTTTGTGTATAAGAGTGTGTCTGTGACTGATGTGTGTAGGGTGGGCTGCCATGACAATGGGCGCCATCTGCTGCACATTTTACTTGTTGATGTTTCGATGAGTGGTGCTGGTGCTTGTGAACAAGATTAGGATAATGGAAATGTGGTGGGGAAGAGGAGTTCAGGTTCTAGTAGAGAATAGCGACATTTTGAGGGCCTTTCTGAATGAAAGATGGTTATCAGTGCAGCGGATGTGGGGAGGAAGTGAGTTCCAGATGGCATGGGTTTGGATGGAGAATGAGAATCCTCTCAGTCTGGTGGAGTTGTAATGGGGGATCATGAGGAGAAGAGCAGAACCAGATCTAAGGTTTCTGGTGGGTTGGTAGCATGTGAGTTTATCCTGTAACAATGTGGGTCCGGTGTTGTGGAGGGCACTGTGAGTGAAACACATCCATTTATAGGTAGTCTGCACACCAAAAGGGAGCCAGTGCAGAGGTCATATGTTCTCTAGGTGAGAGGCCAATGAGGAGACAAGCAGCAGTGTTTTGGATTCTTAGGAGTTTCTTGAGTTGGAATGCAGGGGCGCCTAGATAAAGGCAGCTTGCATAATCTATGCAGGAGAGGATGATGGCAAGGATGGCAGAGATTTAGTGTGGGTAGGTGAAGTACGTGAGGATTCACCTGAGGGTGCGTAGGTGGAAGAAGCAGGTTCTGGGCATGGAGTTGATGTGTTGGAAGAGGGATAGATTTGAGTCCAGGAAGCATTGAAGATTTTTTTTACAGAAGTGGATGTTGCTAGTGGGGTCAGTCCTATCGAGTGTGGCCAGGGAATTGGTTGGGGTAGGAGAGCGTTTTTTCCGCATACTAGGATTTCTGTTTTGCCAGGTTTGAGGAGGAGATGGTTGATTGTCACCTATTGGTAGATATCAGAAAGGCAAGAGGAGAGGTCCAGGCAGGAGGAGTCTGCTGAATTTGGGATCTTGAGGATGATCTCGGTGTCTTCTGTGTAGTTGGAACAGATGAGGGTATGAGATTGCATGACTGCTGGCAGAGGGCTAAGGTAGATATTGAAGAATTGAATAGGAGAGGTGACAGGGAGGCTCCCTGTGGAACCCCTTTCTGCACTGGGTGAGAGAGAGCAGAGAAAGGGGGAGCAGCATTATTTGTGTAGAGTAGCAGCCAACTGCCTCTGCAGGAAGTACCGCCCTCCGGCTGCCTATATGTTGGAAGCCTGAAATAGTACCATGTTTGACACCAGCAGTTGTGACTATTTTGCATCGAGTTTTCGGGAAAAGGTATCCATGAAGAACACCCTATCAGATGTATTCCTGAAGAGATGACAATCTCATGGAGGAGATCCCCAAAGGAATATGAAACAGAAAGAAAGAGGACTTGGTGATGTCATAAGAAACAAGCGTGATGCATGGAGAAGATTGGCTGACAAAGAGAATGTATGGGCCTTATATAAACTGACGACGAAGTAAACAATTGAGTAAACTTTCATTTGCGAAACGAAGATTTTACATGTGAAAAGCATTGAAGAAAATGCAAGCTGTTTAATAATTGTGCAGATGCAGCAACGCAAGTAGACTAGGTGATCATATAAGATGGCTATATGTAGTGAACAGACTGCAGGCAAAGCAGCGATTATATAAAAGCTGGACATCGGTGTCAAAATTTTAGTAAGTTCAGTCCTTGAAGAGAAGGGCTGAAGACTGTGTTGCAGCAAAGAATTAGCTGGGAGCACGGAAGCAGCGAGAAGGATAGTCTGGCCTTGTGTCAAGCCTAAAGGCAGCCAAGAACTGGTCATCTATCCTAGAAGAACAGTGAACCTGGGAAGATGAATGATCACTCGTTAAGGTACAAAGAAAGAACACCATACGTGCCAAGTGTATTAATTTAAGATAATTAAATGCTGCAAAATGAGCCAAATTACGGTCTCCTGTCACCTGAACCAAGGATGGGAATAGAGTGGACATGCAGTCCAGAACTTTGATAAGCATGTGCACATACTACCTTATATTCCCAGAGACAAGAATACATTGCAAAGCCAAGTTTGAAGAATGTCTGAATGTCAGAAGTCATGGGTGATGAGAGATGGTGGGCTAATTGGGTGGTGAGGTGCAGTCCAGTACACCTCCTGGCACGTGAGTCTGAGCTCACATGCTGCTAAGTGAATTGAATGTACGAGATGGGCATGAGCATGCCATCCAATTGGAGAGGGCTGTATAACGAAGGCCTTAAAGTTTGAGAGCCAATGGAGTACCGTGTTTCTAATAGCTGATGAAGATGACTTGCACTAGGTGTGGGCATGAATTGTCCACCTGACTGTAGAGACCCAACCACAACCTGACACCTTATTGAAAGTATACTTAGATGTTCCCCTTGAGCCAACCACAATCCCCTGTATGTTTTTCTTATTTGCCATGTAGTATTACATCACGTATGATGTGTTTTTACTATAGAAATGTTATTTTTTATGAAATGCTTTGAGATAAAATCCTGTGCAATGTTCGTTGATGTCTGTTGTAACTCCCTATTTTAGATAATTGATACTAAAACAGTAAACGAAATTTGCCATCTTCCTGAGTCGGTCTGATTACTGGAGTACAGAGTTTTTTTTGGTTTCCATCCACCTGCATGATACGCTACTCAGAATAAAGGCCCACATGGTCATTTGCAAGCAATTTTAGACGAAAGAGGAGATCCATGTTAGAGTGGAGTCCTTGATTCCAAAGTAATGTAGCCTGTCTGTGAGTATGATGCGACTTGTAGGATGTGGGAATGTGCAATAGATGAAAGTAGGTCTGCAAAGAATCACTAAACAGATGCCATTTTAGGTCAAAGTATTTTCTAGTTGGTTGAACTACTTTGAACCCTTCTTTGATCAAACCATCACAGTTGTGTGGGATGGACGGTAAAACTGACCTGCTGTCAATGGCTACAAACACTTCCAGGTGGAGTATTTGTTCAGCCAGTTGCATTATTGTCACGTGTTTTCTTTCTGTCTACTAACAGGTTGGCAAGCCAGTCAAAGCATATCCTCAAAATATTTCATCTAATTTTCAATAACGGCACTAGACAATTAAGTACATTGGTAGCATCAATAGAAAAGGGAATAGTCAGGAATTGTATCCCACTGGGGTCGGTGGTGTTGTGCCCAATGAAGTGGAGCGCCAAAAGGAACCAGTTGTCTTTGTAAGATGATAGGCAGAAGGGTTAAATTCTCCATACCCAGAGTTTTTGGGGATGAATAACCGCAGGCAGTCCCACATGTTCTCTGCACTGTTGGCGCCATACTAACATAGAGCTCTGCCAATCATTCTCCAAAATATGACGGCAACTTCCAGAGGATACAACCTTTTGGCAGTATATTGCTTAGATAGAAAAGTGCTGACTTGCCTTGTCATGGTGCCCAGATTTCCGAGAAGCCATTGCACTGTGTCCCTAGAAATGTTCAGCACTGTGACTTCTTTCCCTCTTGACAACAACTCTTCCCAGAAAGTATTCAACAGCTATGTCATGTGCATTACATAGCATCAGGTGAACTGCATTTGGGTATGTACCATTGCACTCCGGGATGAACATTCTATTTTTTGTAGGACAGTAGTGTAACCCAATAGGAATTTTAAATTGTTTTAACTTAAAGCTTTAGTTCGTTGACACGTCCTTGTTCAAGCAGCATTCCTGCCTCCATTGCCCTTTCAATATCTTGTTTATGTTAGTGTCCCATCTACTCCTGGACTTGGACACAACCTCAACACCATTATATGGCAGCAAAGTGTAAACGGTGTAAACAAGTTGTATGCAAACGCACACGTGAGTACAGAATAGCACATGGGTGGGATGTCCACTTTGTGGAAAGGTGGACATTTTATAACCAAGGACTGCACATGGACACCTGGTGGTGTGCTCCAGATTCTGCTGCTCGGAGGTTGCATATATACAGAGTGCACTGCTACCATGTTAGCATTACCTATGTGGCCAGTAACGGGAGGGCATCCCCTGAGGGGGCACCAGCATTCTAAACAATTAAAGGCCAAGTGTGGCAGGAGAATATTGTCATTGGAGGGGAATTTTCATCTCCTTCAAATACCGTGAGACACTAACTGTAACAAGATAGCCCAATAAAGGGGGTAATTAATAGAATTCAGCACACAATTGGCGCACGCGGCTGGCGCACAGTGTGCGCGTGCGAATTTCTGCGCCAGCCGCTTGCGCTAAAATTCGTTTCCAGGCACAGCGAATTCATGGATTTTAGCTTCCAAAACCAGCTGTGGTGCAGAGTGGCGCAGCGACCCTGCAGCAGCGCCAGTTACGCGCCCAACCCCTCCCTGTGCGCCATGCACAGCGCACAAAGCCCGTACATGGCACACAGGCCCCCAACCACGAAAACACCTGTAAAACTCCCTGCGCACCCCTCCGAATACACGTACCCCACTGCACGGGGAGTGTCACACGCGATTGGTGCGGGGTACGTGTATAACAGGGGTTCGCGGGAAGTTTCACACACGAAATGCCCTGTGTGAGTGGGGTACGTGTAGTCCTGGGGTGCGCGGGAAGTTTCACACGCGATAGGCCCTGTGTGAGTGGGGTACGTGTATTCCTGGGGTGCGCGGGAAGTTTCACACGCGATTGGAGAGGGGAACGTGTATTTCGGGGGTGCGCGGGAAGTTTCACATGCGATAGGCCCTGTGCGAGTGGGGTACGTGAATTTTTGGGTGGCGCGGGGAGTCCTACACGTGAATTGGCAGTATGGGTCCTCCCATGTGTTTCCTCTACACCCTCCACGGCCCCTGCAGGCAGCCCACACCACAGGGGACTACCCTGCACCCCTGGTCATGTCCCGCAGGCAGCCCATCCACCATGGGCATGCCCCCCAGCCAAGCCACATGTCACCTTGCACTACTGATCACCAACTCATGTCCCCCAGCATCCCCACCCCCCAGCAGTCAGGGGCACCTGCCAACAGTCCCCCACACATGTCCCCCAGCACCCCCACCCGCCAGCAGTGAGGGGCACCTGCCAGCAGGCCCCCACCCATGTCCCACACATGTCCCCCAGCACCCCCACCCCCAAAAGTCAGGGGCACCTGCCAGCAGGTCCCCACACATTTCCTCCTGCACCCCCACCCCCACGCAGTCAGGGTCACCTGCCAGCAGGCCCCCACACATGTCCCCCAGCACCCCCACCCCTCAGCAGTCGGGGGCACCTGCCAGCAGGCCCCCACACATGTCCCCCTGCACCCCCACTCCCCAGCAGTCAGGGGCACTTACCAGCAGGCCTCCACACATGTCCCACAGCATCCCACCCTCCAGCAGTCAGGGGCACCTGCCAGCAGGCCCCCATTAATGTCCCACTCATGTCCCCCAGCACCCACATCATGACGATCCTCAATCATGGGTCTCATTGCCACCCACACCACACCCCACGCCACCCCAGCCCAAAGACCCAAACAAGTATTGCATCCACCCACAGAGAAATGGCCATTACATGATACAACCCGAATGGCAAGTATGTACATGAACACATGTCCATCACATACTCACAATGGGTGAAAGTGAATGTGAAAACCCATATCATGACATGCATGAAACCAATGAGAGAATACCACACATCGAAGTATGAAACAAAAATGTATTGAACATAACATGAATTTAATGGGAAAAAAAATCAATAATGGGAATAAGAAATAAAATGCAGCATGTCCAGAAAAAAATAAAAAATGTGAAATCAGAAGCCTAAGAAATCCAAATGAAAATTTGTCCAAAGTCTCAGTCCAACAAAGCAAATCCAAGGGAAAAAAATATATGAAATCCATTGCGCCATGGTTAAATTAAAATAAAAACGAGAAACATCCACTGTTCAACTATATACAAATCACCAATCCAGGGTCCATGAGCCCAACAAATGAAATGAAACCTACAAAAAACCCTACCTAATAATGAACTATATACAAAAATGTGTTGCATTGTCCAAGCGGCCCAAAATGAACAAAAACAGAAAGGAAACCTAACACTATCTAACTATTTACAATGGCAGTGGGCTAGTCCGACGGCTCACTTTTTGAGGTCCCGGGCCAGGGCATCATCGAACTCCTGCTCAATGACCTGGAGGCTGTCCTCTTCGATGGCCCCGAGGGTTCGCAGAGATGACTACATGTTCACCTCCAACTCCCTGCGAATTGCCTCGAGGCACTCGGCCCGCCTCAGGGCCCTCCGCATGGAGTTCTCCGCCCTGACCATTGTGAGCCGTGCCTCTTCCGCCTGCTGCCGCTCCGCATCTATGGCGTGGCCCAACCGCTGCCACACGGAAGACACTTGAAATCCGGGGTCCTCCTGCCCTATGGCCGATGCCTGCCCCTCCGATGTTGAAGGCCCCGAGCCATCATTGCTCCCACCATGTTGCTGCTGCTGTGCCTGTGCCTGAGCCCTGGCTCTTGCTGCCTGCATGTCCTCCTCCGGCTGGGGTGCAGTTGTCATGGTGGCCACCCCTGCTGGACGTCTGACTCCGGACTGTGGCAGGGATGTGTCCTCCACGAGCCTGGCCGCTGGGTCAGGGGCAGCTCCACAGGGTACCCAGGTGACACATGGCCGGGAAGATGTCATGGAGGATGACTGGCGCGTAGGGGGTTCAGGTGATGAGGGGGTCGCAAGAAGGTCTAGCACACGGAGGAATCCAGAACCGGTGACCAGTCCCAGTAGGTCAACGTGGTCAAAGAGGCATGCAAGACGACCTGCAGTCTCTCCACGAAAAGACTGCAGGTCACCTCGCATGCCCCATTGATGCAACGCTATCCCACTCAGGACCGGCTCAACACGATCCCGGATAGCCAAGTCCGCAGGGAGAGGAAGACAGTTGTTGTGCGCTCATCCCCTCCCTGAAAACGGGTCTGCACGTAGGCATCCCTGCTGGTGCCAGATGATGCAGTGACAGGATCAGGGACAGTATTACACACAGGCGCCTCCGTGCCTCCTTTCCCTGCCCCTGCACTGCACCACTAGCACCAGTGGAATCCCCACCTCCAGACACCGTGTGTGTCCCTTCCGCGGCCTCCTCCTCTAAACCCCCACCAACCTGGATGACTCTGGGCCATCTTCCTACGTTGGACCCTGTGGGGTCTCAGCTGCCCCTTCTGTTGCCAAGGACTCCACCTCCGACCTCTGCCTCTTGGACCTACCCTCGGCAGCTGCGGCCTCAGACGTGGCAAAAGACTACTCACTCCCCGACGAGATGACAATCTAGGAGGGGAGCCGGGCCTTGCGTCTCTGGCTGGTGGTGCGATCCCTGCCGCTGTGCTCCACAGCACCCTCTCCGCCCTCTTCATCAGTTGACGCTGCAGACAGGGAGAGATAAAACACAGACATCAGGGCACTGCACAATGGACTGATACACACATGACAGTTGCACATGAGTGGCAGTGTCAAACCTCAGACATGGCATCACACTCCACAACACACATGTCATTTCAACTCACACACATGAGCATTTCCACAGCAATATTGCACCAGGCAGCAACATCCATACACATACAACAGCATGAGCAGCCGAAGGTGAGCCTGACATCACATGAAACACAGGGAGTGCACTAGACATGAACACACGCCACCACACTTACATGCATGTCTACATCTCCTCCAACTGTCGCAGTGATGCGATCGCCATACATGTCACATCTGGCATTCAGCCTTCTACATACCAGTGTCACATGCATCCAGACTCTGGGTAAGGCTCTTGTAACCAGGACTCATGTCTGGCAGAGAGTCTCCCAGGACCCCCCTTGTTATCTGCATTACTCAGTATCTGACATGCATGCATGTGCAGTGGCATTTATACTCACCAAGCAGCCATGAATCGCCATGCCGCCCAGCTTCTAGGTCCCGGTTTAGGGTTGACATTCTGTAAATGAAACTGTCGTGGGTGGACCCTGGATAGTTGGCATATACTGAGGTGATGATTCCCTTGGCATCACATACGACCTGCACGTGGATGGAATGCCAGTGCTTGCGGTTTCTATAGATGTGCTCAGATGCCCTGGGGGGACGTAGAGCCACATGGGTGCAATCAATGGCACCTAGCACTTTGGGGAATTGTGCCACCCCATAGAAATCCTGGACGGCAGCCTGCCTTTCTGCAGGTGTTCTGGGCAGGTATATGTGCCTGCGGACTGATGGGCTTGCAGTCATGATGGCCAACACTATAGCACTTGTCCGCTGAAATGATCCAGTGGCCAGGAAGTGCAGTACATTGAGGACCTTCTCCAGGGGGCTGAGTGCTTGGGACCACCGGGTGGGTGATGTGAGGTCATCCTCCCACTCACTCACCAGGTCGAGTATTATGTGAGGTGGAAACCTGTACCTCCCATACACCTGGTCATCAGGCATCCCAAAAAGGCTGGTTCTGGGTGTAAAAATTCTGGCCTGACTATCCTCCTCCTCCTCCTGCGGTATCCCATGACCACTGCTGCTAGGAACGGTATATTCATCTAGGCGTCTGAGCTTGTTTGTTGTTTGCACGCACTTTTATGCTGCGTGGGTCCACGTACGCCTGCTTCCTTCTGGCGTACGTGTTTCCGGATGAGCGCGTCTTTTTTGGCGCACGCATTAGCCCAGTTCTATTCCATGAATATGTGGTTTAGACGCACGTGTGGGCATTCCGCGCATTTGCCTCCTGTACTTCCCCTGTGACGCCCACATTTTCACGCGTTGTTCCCCATTCCGCGTGTTACGCCCCCTGTTACGCCTACTTTTGTTGTGTGCGCTGCGCTATGTGCGCTTTCGCTGTGCACTTAGCGCACACTGTTTGGAGACGTGTGCGCCAGTGTGCGCCATGCAGAATTTTGGCGCACATCCAGGGATTTACACGTGCACAGACTTCCATGAATCCCTGTGCGCGCGTTTCCCTGCGATTTTCGCACTTGCACTGCGATTCGCACGCTTTCGCACACTTGCGCCGAAAACTTCAGCGCACATTAGTTCCATGAATCGGCCTGAAAGTGTATGTTGGATGTGGGGTGCAGGGGTTCTTCCTTTGAGGAAATGTTTTAATTTGGTGCATTTTCCAGAACACATTTTGCAATAAATGGGCAAATGCTAAACAATGTGACACAAGTTCCTCAAGGTAACACGAGAAAATCCAATAGGTGCCAGGCCACCAACAATACACAGGAGAATGCCCCTTTGTTCATGATGCCTGCATCCACAATATATATATGCCAGTATTGTTCCCACAATATATGCCAACACTGCCACTATAAATTACGTTCATGAAGCTGTGCCCACAATTTATGAGAGCTATGCCAGGGTAAATCATTTTCATAAAGCTGCACACACCCTGCAATAGATGTCAAGAGTCATACTATACTACACGTTCATGAGGATGTACACATAAAATATGCCATTGATGCCAGGGCAGATCACTTTCGTGATGCTGCCCCCAAAATATATGCTAGCAATTATAGGGTAAATTACTTTCATGATGATACACTCACAATATATGCAAGCATGCCATGGTGAATCACTTTCATGAAGCTGTGCCAACAATATATGTCAGCAATCATACACTAAATCATTTTGATGATGTCACACTCACAATGAAAGCCAGCAGTTGCACTGTATTTCAATTTCATAATGCTAATGAAGCACCTCTCATTGTCAAATAAAACACATGCACCTTTCACACTTGAACTCACAGTCACTCACTCTTTCTAAGACACATACACATACAAAAATTAATTCATGGTAGCAAAGTGTGATTCCCTCACTCACATGTCTACACTTTTATTAAAACTCTTATGAACGCATACCATTCAAAACACGCACGCACACCCATACTTTTTACACTTCACACCTGTGTAATCTGCTGCTGCACACACCAAGTTCACTATGGTCTGGCGAGGCACGTGGCAGCAAGACTCACCATCACTTTGCAGGACCAAGAAGGGACATACTGGATGTACGTAGTGAGCGGCTCATCTCTTGGGTCCTCAGGAATGCAATCAGATTCTAACATGAGCACATTTAAAAAAGCATTGAAAACCTTTCTCTTTGCCTAGGCCTGCCTGACCTTCCCTTTCCTGCCGATGTCCCGTACCTTCTCCTTGTCCAGTGTGTCTCTGTGCACCCTGATGTCTCAGGGCTCTGGCGCGGCATAAACAAAACAACAAATGCAATGAATGGGCTACAGGGGTCACTTAGCAATTTAGGGGGCAATTCATAGAATTCAGCGCACAAGTGGCGCACGCAGCTGGCGCACAGTGTGCGCGTGCGGCAGTCTGCGTGACTCGCGTGTGCCAAAATCCATTTCTGCGCACAGCGTATTCATGGATTTTAACATCCATAACCAGCCGTGGCGCAGAGTGATGCAGCGACCCTGCAGCTGCGCCAGTTACGCCCCCAACCCCTCCCCGTGCGCCATGAACAGCGAACAAATCCCGTACATGGCGCACAGGCCAGTGGACCAGCATACAGCCCCCAACCACAAAAACATCCGTAAAAATCCCTGCGCACCCCTCCTAATACACGTAGCCCACTGCGTGGGAAGCGTTACACACGATTGGCCCTGTGCGAGCGGGGTACGTGTATTTCGTGGGTACGCAGGAAATTCTACACGTGATTGGCCTTGGGCGAGTGGGGTACGTGTATTTCTGGGGTGCGTGGGAAGTTTGCGAGCGGGGTACGTGCATTTCTGTGGTGCGCAGGAAGTTTGCGAGCGGGGTACGTGTATTTCGGGGGTGCGCAGGAAGTTTTACACGCGATTGGCCCTGTGCGAGCAGGGTACATGTATTTCGGGGGTGCGCGGGAAGTTTGCGAGCGGGGTACGTGTATTTCTGGGGTGCGCGGGAAGTTTTACATGCAATTGGCCCTGTGCGAGCGGGGTACATGTATTTCGGGAATGCGCGGGAAGTTTTACACGCGATTGGCCTTGGGTGAGTGGGGTACGTGTATTCTGAGGGGTGCGCATGGAGTTTCACACGCGATAGGCCTTGGGGGAGCGGGGTATGTGTATTCTGAGGGGTGCGCAGGGAGTTTCACATGTGATAGGCCTTGGGCAAGTGGGGTATGTGTATTTCGAGGGTGTGCGGGAAGTTTTACATGCGATTGGCCTTGGGCGAGTGGGGTACGTGTATTCTGAGGGGTGCGCAGGGAGTCTCACACACGATAGGCCTTGGGCGAGCGGGGTTCGTGTATTTCGGGGGTGCGCGGGAAGTTTTACACGCGATTGGCCTTGGGCGAGTGGGGTACGTGTATTCTGAGGCGTGTGCAGGGAGTTTCACACGCAATAGGCCTCGGGCGAGCGGGGTAGGTGTATTCTGAGGGGTGCGTGGGGAGTTTCACATGCGATAGGCCTTGGGCGAGCAGGGTACGTGTATTTTGGGGGTGCGTGGGAAGTTTTACACGTGATTGGCCTTGGGCGAGTGGGGTACATGTATTCTGAGGGGTGCGTGGGGAGTTTCACACGCGATACACGTTGGGCAAGCGGGGTACATGTATTCCTGGGGTGCGCTGGAACTTTCACACACGATTTCGCTGTCTGAGCACGGTACGTGTATTCTGAGGGGTGCGTGGGAACTTTCACACGTGAATTTGCTTGCAGAGCGAGGTACGTGTATCCTGTGGGGTGCGCGTGTGTTACACACGTGAATTGCCAGTTTGGGTCCTCCCAGGTGTGCCCTCCCCAGCCCATGCAGGCAGCCCACACCACAGGGAACTACCCTGCACCCCTGGTCATGTCCCGCAGACAGCCCATCCACCATGTGCATGCCCCCCAGCCAGCCCACATGTCACCTTGCACTAGTGATCAACGACTCATGTCCCTCAGCACCCCCACCGACCCAGCATTGAGGGACACCTGCCAGCAGGCCCCGACTCATGTCCCTTAGCACCCCCACCCACCCAGCATTGAGGGCCACCTGTCAGCAGGCCCCGACTCATGTCCCTCAGCACCCCCACCCACCCAGCATTGAGGGCCACCTGCCAGCAGGCCCCAATTCATGTCCCTCAGCACCCCCACCCACCCAGCATTGAGGGGCACCTGCCAGCAGGCCCCGACTCATGTCCCTGAGCAGCCCCACCCACCCAGCATTGAGGGGCACCTGCCAGCAGGCCCCGACTCATGTCCCCTCCAACAAGTCATAAAGATGCACAATCATGGGCCTCATGTGCACCAAAATCCCACAGCACCCCACCCCAGTCTTGAGAGGCAATCAAGTCCCCAATCCACCCCACACTGAAATGGCTTTTCCATGACACAAACTGAAAGTCAACTATGTACATCAAAACATGTCCCTCACACACAGACCCCGGGTGCAAGTGATTGTCTAAATCTACTTTTTCACATGCAGCAACCCAATGAGTGAATACCACACATGGAAATAAGAAACAAAAATGTATTAAGAACACAATGAATGAAATGAAATGATACATAAAACATATTTCAGACGATGACATGAAATGTATGTCCGCAACATGATAAAAAAACATATGAATAACCAATCCAAAGTAATGAAGAAAAAACATGTGTCCAATCTCACGGTCCACCAAATGAAATCCAAAGGAAACGTAAATTGAAAAATCCATTGATCCATGGTGAGAAAATAAAATAAAATCCTCACATGATCCACTGTTCAACTATGTACACAGAGTTCATCCAGGGTCCATGAACCCAACGAAAGAAATGAAACCTATCCAAAAAACTACCTAAGAAAATAACTATATACAAATGTGTAGGACATAGTCCAAACACCCCAAATCAAAGGAAAACGAAAATTAAACCTAACACTAAAAACTATATACAATGGCGGCGGGCTAGTCCGATGGCTCACTTTCCGATTTCCTCGGCCAGGGCATCATTGAACTCCTGCTCAATGTCCTGGAGGTGGTCCTCTTCCATGCCCCCGAGGGTTCGCAGGGGCGATGCCATGTTGACCTCCAACTCCCTGCGAATTACCTCGAGGCACTCGGCCCGCCTCAGTGCCCTCCACATGGAGTTCTCCGCCCTGACCATTGTGAGCCGTGCCTGGGTCCTCCGGCCCTCTGGCCGATGCCTGCCCCTTGGATTTTGAAGGCCCCGAGCCATCATGGCTCCCACCTTGTTGCTGCTGCTGCTGTGCCTGTGCCATGGCTCTTGCTGCGTGCACGTCCTCCTCCGACTGGGGTGCAGTTGTTGTGGTGGCCACCCCTGCTGGACATCCGACTCCTGACTGTGGCAAGGATGTGTCCTCCACCAGCCTGGCCTCAGGGTCAGAGGCAGCTCCACAGGGTACCCAGGTGATACATGGGTGGGAAGATGGCATGGAGGACGACTGGCGCATAGGGGGTTCAGGTGAGGAGGGGGTCGGAATAAGGTCCAGCATACGGAGGAATCCAGCCCTGGTGACCCGTCCCAGTAGGTCAACGCGGTCAACGCGGCATCCGAGATGACGTGCAGTGTCTTCACGAAAACACTGCAGGTCACCTCGCATGCCCCGTTAACGCAACGCCATCCCAGCCAGGACAGGCTCAACCCGGTCCCGGATTGCCACGTCCGCAGGGAGAGGAAGGCAAGTTGTTGTGTGCTCATCCCTTCCCTGAAAACGGGTCTGGACGTAGGCATCCCTGTTGGTGCAGGATGATGCAGTCACAGGATCGGGGACAGGATTACACACAGGCTCCTCTGCGGCAGCCTGTGCTGCCTCCTGTCCCTGCCCCTGCACTTCACCACTAGCACCAGTGGAATCCCCACCTCCAGACCCCCATGTGTGTCCTTTCCACGGCCTCCTCCTCCACCAAACCCCCCACAACCTGGATAACTCCATGCCATCTTCCTCTGTCGGACCCTGTGCCCCTTCTGCTGCCGAGGAGTCGACCTCCGCCTCTTGGACATACCCTCGGCAGCTGCAGCCTGGGACGCGGCACCAGACTCCTCATTCCCCGACGAGATGACAACCTGGGAGGGGAGCCGGGCCTTGCGTCTCCAGCTGGTGGTGCAATGCCTGCTGCTTTGCTCCACAGCACCCTCTCCACCCTCTTTATCAGTTGATGCTGCAGACAGGGAGAGATAGAACACAGGCATCAGGGCACTGTACAATGGACTGATACACACTTGACAGTTGCACATGAGTGGCAGTGTAAAACTACAGACATGGCATCACACTCCCCAACACACATGTCATTTCAACTCACACACATGAGCAAATCAACAGGAATCTTTCACAAGGCAGCACCGTCCATACACAAACAAAAGCACGAGCAGCCGAAGGTGAGCCTCACGTCACATGAAACACAGGGAGTGCACAACACATGCACACATGCCACCAGACTTACATTTATGTGTACATCTCCACCAACTGCCCCAGTGATGAGATCGCCATCCATGTCACATCTCGCATTCAGCCTTCTACATGTCAGTGTCACATGCATCCATGTTGCATCACAGTTGAACACTTGTCAAATGCACCCACATGCACATGTGCATAGTGCAGATAAATGCAGCATGAACCAGCATCCATGTGTGACACCACAACCATGCCACATTACATACCCATAATTCATTACATGTGTGCACCCACACATACATTTGCACAGCATGCTTACCAACACATACACCATCGATGTGTTTCACACTTGATCTGGATCACATGCGGCAGGTTCACGTCCCTGTACATACGCAGCCATACATGTCCCTACAAAGACATATGTGCAACCTGCACACTCCTGGCACATCACAACACGCACAGCGTCCGATCAGTATGCATGTACACTTACCGTTCGACTCCAGACGGGTCTGCTCCTCAAGGACCTGGACGTGGAGCCCTGAGCATATGCGTTCCAGGACCCTCATCTGGTTGTCGGTCTGGTGGACCCGGCACCCCTTGGCTTCCACTGCCTTCAAGAGGCACCGGGCCTTGTTGAGTGTCCTGGACCTGAAGTCCTCCCAGCACTTCTGGACATGTTTGATCTCGCGGACTGCCACCCCCTCCTCGTTGATGGCAGTCACGATGTCCATCCAGATCCTCTTCCGTCCTTCATTGTCGGTGCGCGAACTTCCAAAGAGGGCATCATACTGCCCCAGGACTTGCTCCACCAGGACACCAACTTCACTGGCACTGAAGCTGGTGGCCCTCTGCCTCACTGCCCGGGGGTTTCCAGTGGTGCCAGATGGTGTAGTGTCCGACATGGCAACCCTAGAGGCAGGTGTGGGTGGGCAACTGGGTCCTGGGGCTGGGCTGTGGAGTGATGGGATCCCAGTCGAGAGTCTTCAGTTCCAGCAGGGGTGGTCACAGCAACTGCACCCCTGGCTGACATGCAGGCACCAAATAGCAGGGCACATGGGCAGCAGGCAGGCAGGCAGCAGCATATGGCAGGTGGGAGCGTGCTTGAAGCTCCGGGGGGCAGGAATATGGCCTTCTGGGCAGGAGCGTGGTCTTCCGTGTGTTTTCGCGTGGCCAGCTTGATACAGAGTGATTTGGCACGTGACAAAAGTGCACGTCAGCGTGAAATCCGAGGAAAGGCCCTTATCGCATAAGCGCATAAGTGACATTATGCGCACGGGCCTTCCCCACAACACGGGTACATAGTGAGACAGCACGTGAGATAACTGCATGTCACCGTGCTATTGGCGGAAAGGGCCTTAGAGCGTAAGCGCGTAAGTGATGTTGCAGTGTGGGCTGGCTTAAAAGGTATGATTATGACACGATTTTCTTGTATGTGCTTTTTGTGGAGAGCAAGCAGGTGATTCTTGTACTTCTTGTCGG
Source organism: Ambystoma mexicanum (assembly GCF_040938575.1). Lineage (NCBI taxonomy): Eukaryota > Metazoa > Chordata > Amphibia > Caudata > Ambystomatidae > Ambystoma > Ambystoma mexicanum. Next base: position 1,043,761,681 of record NC_090935.1, read on the forward strand.
TTCACACGCGATTACTTCACAACGTTTCCAGTTCATACTCCCTGTTTACTCAGACTGCGTTCTTTTCTTCTTTTGGCGGGGGTGTTGCCAACGCGCACATGTGCGTCTTTTTCACGTTCTTTTTCAAGGAAGACAGTGAGTCGTGCACGTATTTTCCAACTGTGGTTGCCCCTGTGTGTCGCGTACCCCTTCAGAGGTCATTGTAGGCTGTGTGTAACACGCGTACGCTTATTTTTGTGTTTCTGGGTGCCACAGCATAGTGCGGGTTCATTTTTCCACGCACGTGGTCTACCAGGGGTTGCGTGCATGTGTACTTTTGTTTTTGGGGGGCCTGTGCATTGCGTGACCCGTCATCTTCCCCCAGGGGTCACAGACAGCCTTGCTAGAGCACTAGGGTACGAATTCCATCTAGTACCCTACCCCTTTCACCCCAATTGCCCAGGACAATTGTTTACTGCAACTCCCATACGCACAACAGAATCAGCGCCACGGTTGGGAGGCGACCAAGCAGTAAGGGAGGCAAAGGTGGCCAATCTCAAAGAGGTGGGCGTGGTGGGCGCGGTAGGGGACGTGGCCAGGATTTGCAGGGTTCCCCTAGAGCCCAGTGTGTGGAGGACCAATCAGGGCCACCTATGCCTCCCCCAATGGTTGTGGGAAACGTAGCTGACACCCTCCCAGCTCAGCCCTTGTTGGACCGGCCCATTTTGTCAACTGAACCTGCACAGGATGACTCCCAGGCTGACTTCCAGGTCACCAAGTCTAAGCCACGTGTGGCAGTGAAAGTTGCTGTCACGAGGCCATGTGGATCTGGGGCAGCAATGTCATCTGCTGCCCCAAGTAGCCAGGGTGGGGAGGCTGCAGGGGCAGCTGCAGCTCAATCCAGCCCAGCTCCGAGTCTCCCAGCCGGGACATTGTCAGTCCAGGTCCATCAGACCGACGTTGCCCCTGCCAACATCACCCTGCAGCCAATGCCTGCACCAAGACCTATGGTCATTGTGCCTTTGCACACTCCTAGTACACAGTCCACCTGCGCTTCTGCCCCTACTGACCAGAGCGGCGTAAGCCACTCAGGATCCGCACCACCTTTGAAGAAGAAGAAGAAGGGTGCTCTGGCACTACAGGCTGAGACCCTAGACACGGCTATACACTCCGGCACGTCAAGGAAGCCTAGCTTCAATGACGCCGAACTTGATGCACTCGTGGCCTATGTGTTGGCACATAGCCGCAAAATGGTGGTGACTGCAGGCTGCAAGACTATGTCTGCTCAACGTAGGGCCCACTGGCAGACCATCACAGACCACATTAGTACCCTTGGATTTGTGAGGCACACTGCTGATGATTCCTACAAGCAGTGGAATGACCTGAAGCGCAGAGCAGAGAACAAGCTGGCTTCCAATCATGCCTCTACTCTGGTGACTGGCGGTGGGTCTCCACCAGAGGACGACCAACTCACTGAACATGAGTCTGTTGCTGGAACCTTCGTCACAGAGGAACAGATCCAAGGCGTGGGAGACCTACCAGATTATGAAGCATTGTCCGGTGAGTGCCCATGCATGTGTGTGTAATCCATGTGTATGTTGCCTGGGTGATGTGTTATGATTGAATGCCAGGTGAGGGTGTGTACTCATGAGTGGTATGGGTCACCCATGTGCTTCCTCCAAACCAGTCACCGGCCTTGCATTTGGGTATGACAGTATCCTTTCTGACCACAGTGGCCAATTAGCACCACATTACTGCAGTTGCCCTTGTAATGTCATCTTGCAACAACAATGTTCGGAATTTTCAGTGTTCATTCAGCCTGATTGTTTCAATAATCCCATTTTTGCAACACATTGTTCTGCCCTAATGCTACATATATGTGACATGCTTCTGTCATAGATTACACCCCACAATGTCCCACATGTATTACCATGTTATGGGAATGATTTGACCATTCAGGCTGATTGAGTAAGTGCCTGCTCACATCAGTTTTTGTGGCCTGTTTGAATGTGGAACATGATTGTTGTTTCCTGTCATGTTGAAGTGAACAACCATTGATGTATCCATCTGCCTGCCATCACTGTATAATTGTACACTGGATGTGTTGCAGTGTGTGGCACATGCGTGTTTTGTCACACTATTTTGCATTTTCCATCTCATGTCCATCTCACATGGATGGGTGACAGTACTCATTGACTAACATATGGCTGTAATTGTCAAATGTACCATGGCTATGCTACGTGCCATCTGTGTGCTGGCATGTGTCATGTATGTGCATTGGACATGCCACTCACAGGCTAATGTGTGATGCCAGTGCTATCCAGCATGCAGCAAATGTGTTGCTTTTCCATCTTGGAATCCTCAGTGTCTGCTTTTTGCCTCCCCTGCCAATTTATTGATAGTGCATGCATGCCAGGGTTATAGTCATGTGGGACATGTTTAATTCATGTACTGGATCTCTGGCTTGTCAGGCCTACGTGTGTGCTATGGTGCTCATGCCTGTTTCCATTTGTTGTCTTTCATGTTTTTGCAGATGATGCCGCACTTGATGCTGTTGAGGTGGAGGAGATGGTGCAGACCCAGGAGGAATCTCAGCCGCAACCGGGCACCAGTGGAGGACGTGGGATGGTTGTGGGTGAAAACGCAATCCTCCTGCAGACCATACTGTCCACGGGTGTCTCTGGGTGCACCTCCCCAGACCTCTATGATTCAGGTGCTGAATCGGAGAGTGAGACATATGTGGCGTTGCAGGTGAGTGTTACTGGGAGGGATGCTGTTCTGGCCAACCCACCTGCACCAGGGGGAGACCCCTCTATGGGGATGTCAGTGTTGGTAACTCCGCCTTTGGTGGTTACGGATGCAAGGTCACGCTCAACAACATCTGATCCTGTTCCTGGGCCAGCAGATCAGAGGGGAATGCAGTCCTGCAGCCTCAGGCAGTGCGAGCACAGCAAGGTGCAGATCGCCTTGCCCCAAATAGGGGTGGTGCCCGCCGACGTGGTGGCCGTACGCCACCAGGGAATACTGTATGGGAAAACTCCATGTACAGTATAGCAGCACAACAGCGAGCATCGGTTGAAATGATGGCTCAGGCAATGGATAGGGTGGCCACTTCCATTTTACTCCCTGAAAGGCAGATGGAGCAACAACAGCAGGCAACAGACTCCATTTGACAATCACACAGGGAAGACATGTTGGCGTCCAACAGGGACCGACGGGAGGCACTGGAGACTCTGCGCGAAGCCATATCTGTAGAGTCACAGGGCCACAGGGAAGCCCTGAGGTTAGACCTCCATTTCCTCAGGGAGACTCTGGGTGAACTTGAGGCTTCCCTAAATTTTAGGTCACAACAGCAGCTGGAGCAGCTCACATGTTCACTCTCAGCAGAGCTCCAGGCAACACGTGCGGAGATCCGGGCATCACGCGAGGCCATGCGGGTAGAAATGTAGGCTACGCGTGAGGTGCTGCATGGGGATTGACTGCACCATCATCCTCCAGAACAAAACCTTCCACGCCCGCAATTTTTGCTGCCAAGGAGGACCATACCAGGGTTTTACGTGGGCTGCCTCCCATAGCACAGCCACCTCCTGATATAGCAGCAGAGGGTGAAGAGAGTGACAGCAGTTCTCCCACAATAGCATAGCCGTGCAGGCCATGAGCCCATGGAGGTTTTTTTTTTTTTGCAACATCCACGCATGTGGGTGTTGGTGTGCACCCTGTCCTCGAACCTCCTCAGTGGCCTCCCCCACCCCCCTGGTCCATACATGGCCATTTTTAATTTTAATTTTTGTAATTTTTTTTTACAGTGTGTTTCCTTGTGTGGCTCCCATGGGCATCCACTGTATTCCGGCTGGGCACATGCAGGCTTGTCCTGAGTTTGGGTTAGATGCTTGGGTTCGTGAGACACACACCCCTCCTGCTTCCCGTTTCCATGGGCTTGCAAAGGGTGTGATCAAGTGACAGTAACTTACACAGTGACATTGGGCTCCCAAGAGCTGTGTGGGCAGTCTGTAGTCAAAACTGTGTGTACATCCCTAGTGGGGATTGTTGTTGGATTGAACACCGCATGGTGTATTGATATGTGCTTGTGCATCCATGACTTTCTCCTTATTCACATGTACCTTCTTCATGTCTTCACAAGGCTGTCTCCTTTGCAGATGCAGTTCATGTTGTATGCAGTGCGCTGACACATTTGCCTGACAGCAACACTCTGCAGTTGGAAGGGGTCCATGTGCTGCCTTAGTCAGGTTGTGAGACTTGCACTACTTTGATTTTGTACTGTCGTATTTTGACACTGTTTCATACTGTGTTGCTGTTCTGTGTTGCTGGTAAGTATTTGTTCATGTGTGCTGTTTCTTATTGATTACTGGGTACATATTGTCTGTGGCCTGTTTACATTTGGAACAGTGTACTTTGTGACACTGGTGTCATGTGTTGTGCATTCATTTTGTTGCTTTCACATTGCATGACATGCCATGGTATGTTGGGTAGCTGAGATGGGGAGGGGTTGGGTGACATGGCAATATTTTCATGTTGTATTTTTGAAGGGGGTAGTCATTCATGCAGCATGAATGTGTTTTTTTGGTCACACAGCATTGGTTGTCTTTAAGTAGGTAGGGATGCACACAATGTAACACTTCCAGGTGACCAATCTCAGGCTGGTATGGTTGTGACAGTTGACTGTCCCTTATGTCATCATCATTGATTGTCAGCTGGCATGTGCCAGTGCTGTGTGCACTCCACAGGGGTAGAAGTAATTAGCCACCAGCTGTGTAAAGGCTGCCTCACCACGTGCCCTTTCACCTCCCATGCGCAGCAGCCGTGCATGTGGTTGGGGATGTGGGGCCACCACCATGTCCACCGGCAGGCCCTGGCGGGTTGCATCGTTGTGCAGAACACATGCTGCCACTATGATCCTGCACACTACTGGAGGCGCGTATAGCAGCTGCCCACCAGAGCAGTCAAGGGAGCGAAAGCGCGACTTGAGCACTCCAAATGTGCGCTCCACTATGCCCCGGGTTGCAATATGGGCTGTGTTGTATCTTACCTCAGGTGGTGTGGTGGGGTTCCGAATTGGCGTCATCATGTGGGTGCTCAGAGGGTAGGCACTGTCCCCTGGGGAGGTGATGATGGGTATCATTAGTGGGGTTGTGACATTACTCAGTATCTGACATGTATGCATGTGCATATGCATTTATACTCACCAAGCAGCCATGTATCTCCATGCCGCCCAGCTTCTAGGTCCCAGTTTAGGGGTGACATTCTGAAAATAAAACTATCATGGGTGGACCCTGGATACTTGGCATATACTGAGGTGATGATTTCCTTGGCATCACATACTACCTGCACGTTGATGGAATGTCAGTGCTTGCGGTTTCTATAGATGTGCTCAGTTCCCCTGGGTGGACGTAGAGCCACATGGGTGCAATCAATGGCACCAAGCACTTTCGGGAAGTGTGCCACCCCGTAAAAGTCCTGGATGGCAGCCTGCCTTTCTGCAGGTGTTCTCGGCATGTATATGTGCCTGAGGACTGAGGAGCATGCAGTCATGATGGCCAACACCTGGTGTAAGCAGCGTGACTGCATGGCCTGTGACAACCCCCCACTATGGCACTTGTCCACTGAAATGAACCAGTGGCCAAGAAGTGCAGTACATTGAGCACCTTTTCCAAGGGGCTCAGTGCTTGGGAGCACAGGGTGGGGGGGGATGTGAGGTCATCCTCCCACTCACTCACCAGGTCGAGTATTATGTGTGGTGGAAACCTGTACCTCCCATACACCTGGTCATCAGGCATCCCAAAAAGGCTGGTCATGGGTGTAAAAATCTGGGGCCTGGCTATCCTCCTCCTCCTCCTGCGGTGTCCCACGACCACTGCTGCGAGGAACGGTATATTCATCGTAGCGTCTGAGCTTGTTTGTTGTTTGCGTGCACTTTTAAGCTGCACGAGGCCGCGTACGCCTGCTTCCTGCTGGCGTACGTGTTTCCGGATTAGCACGTCTTTTTTGGCGCACGCGTTTCCCCTGTTCGATTCCAAGAATACGTGTTGTGGGATTGCGTGTGGGCGTTGCAAGCATTTACCTCCTGTACTTCCCCCGTAACGCCCACATTTTCACGCGTTGTTCCCCATTCCGCATGTTACGCCCCGTGTTCTGCCCACTTTTGTTGTGTGCGCTGCGCTATATGCGCATAGCGCACGCCGTTTGATGACATGTGCACCCGTGTGCGCCACCCACGATTTTAGCGCACATCCCAGGATTTACACACACACGGACTTCCATGAATCAATGTGCGCGGCTTTGGCAAGCTTGAGCTGCGATTTTCACGCTTGCGCTGCGATTTTCCGCACACATTAATTCCATGAATCGGCCAGTTAATATTGGATGTCAATCTTGCACCACCAACGCAGCAGATGGCAAGCAGTGGCCACGGGCATGTAGGAGGGCTTCAATGGGGGGGAGAGGCAGTCACTAGAGCTTGCCCCTCCATCTCTGATGATTATATTTGTGGAGTTCCAGTGACCTTACAACTCTGTAAAAGGACGTTGTACAGCAGTGACCGAATAACAGAAAATATGCACCCATCCAGTGCAATTATTTCTCTGCAAAAAAAAAAACAGGACCTGTGTAAATATGTTTTTTTCCAATTACTTCTTTGCACTTGCAAAAATGTTACAGTGGCATACAAACTGCACTATACCACACCAATGCATACATCAGGCATAATTGGTGCAGAGTTTGCATAATGCAGCTGCTGGATGAATGAAAAGTCTTTTACAGTGACAGCCATATATAAGGTCAGTACGCAATACTAATAAGGTTTTTCAGTTAGCAATCTATATTTTGAATGGATTGTAGTAATTAGATGTATCACTGATTGTGATTAGGATCAGTGAAAGAAAACTCGGGCAAATCGATGAAGGGTGTTTTATATCAGAGAGTATTCGATTACAATAGGTGATGTATTTAATCGTTTACGGGTGTGACACATTCATATAGTAATGCAAAATGATGTGTTGATTTGTTTATAGAATTATCTTCGATCCAAACACATGACATGGGCTTCATTGATTGAAATCATATCTGTCCTGATGAGGGCCGTATAAAGTGGGGTTCAGCACAAGTGTCTAGTTCAAGAAAAGGCTGAAACACTAAGGGCCGACATCCTTATTGTAGCAAAGTCAAAGTGATTCAGTAACTGATTTATATACAACATAGTTAAATATTGTCACATTAGTAATAGTGGTGTGAGTAGTTCACTGTAGTGAAGTTGATGTTCAAGCTCAGAGCAATCCCATGTAAAAGATGTGTTTATGTCAAGTTTAAACAAACAATATTTCTCTTAAAAATCGGATTTAATTAAACTGTTAATTAAAAATATATATTTGAATAAATAGTATGAATTGCGCTGTGTCGACTCCAAAATTAATTTGTTATTAAATGATATTGAAATAGTTCAATCCAGTCCACGATATTGTGGTTTATGCAATTGCTGGACCTGAAATATCAGAACTTAGAACCAGGCACCTCTTAAGCATCAGGCCCCTTTCCTGACATCAAGTTATTAGCTTTTCTACTTTCTGATCTTGATTTTTATTTTTAGCTTCATTGTCTCAATTAACTCTTCTTAAAAATTCCTTATCCTTATTTTCCCTCATTAGCATCTGGTCTTTTGCTTGCTGAGTCAGTTGCATCGTCCCTTGTGACCTGATCTAATGGCTTTCTTGCCCAATTGCGCCCTCATTCCTTACTTCCTCCCTTGTTAAATGCATCCTGTCAGCATCCTTTACCTTGCCTCTCTTACTTTCCCATGTTCCTTCCCTCTGTGTGACCGTCTTTATTGTCTGCGCCCTCGCTTTCCTCCCTTTTCCCTTGTTGCCCACTGGCACATGCATGCTAAGTTCTCCCTGACAGGAGACATCTAACAAAATGTGGAGAACCAGAAAGTATGATATGAAGGACATGTTTCCAGTCGTCTGAACCTGAAGAACATATAATGAGAATTTGAAATAGAAAACTGTAACCCTAAGACCATGAAGGCATTTGCGTGGCTGCAGAATTAAACTTGAAACTGAAGCTGCTTTTGCATTATGGGTTCAAGGTTAGAAAACCAAGCAGGCCACAGGGTCTGAGAGGCAGGGTGGGACACAGTTGCGATGCCTTAGCCTTCGGAATCTCGTGACTGAATGAAAGTGCATGGTTAACATGGCGGGCCAGGCCTAGTGGCATGGATAGCCTGAGAATCGCAACATATAGCTTAACATTGTCCGGGCTCAAACCAGTTAACTCAGAATGGGACTTCCCTTAAAAACAAACAACTCGTGAATTGAATTACCATGAACAGTAGGTGCTTATTCTGGTGTGTTGGAGCTTGACGCCTATGGAATCATGACCAGAGTGATGCTAAGAGGCAAACTGTTAGTGAAGAGCTTAACCAGGGGTAGCCTGGAAGGTGAGGACAAGTCAATGAGTACCAAAGTCACCATGGCAAGTTACTCCAGGTACTGAACAGGGTGTGGGGGAGTTAGAAGCCTATAGTATCATGACCAGAGCGAAGGTAAGAGGCAAACAGTGAATAAAGAGCATTACCAGGGGTAGCTTGGAAGGTGAGAACAAGTCAATGAGTATCAAAGTCACCATTTCAAGTTAGGCAATCACTCCAGGTTCTGGGGAGGGTGTGGGGGGGATTAGAAGTCTATAGTATAATGACCACAGTGAAGGTAAGAAGCAAACAGTGAATAACATGACCATGGAGTCCCTCTGCTTTGCAAATGAAAGTTGTTTCTTGCCACTTGCATGTTCCTGCTATGGCTAGGAAGGGATCATTGAAGCATGTTGAAGCATGTTGGGTCTTTTGATCCCACCTTGCATTTGCTTCTGTCTTGAGGCAAGAGTTTTAATTTCACTCTGCATGCCTGAAAGGTGCCCTTCAATAAACATAGTGGAAGGTGGAAGAGACATTGTGACTCTACTAAGGGTACCTCTTGAGGTACTAAAACCTTGGGTGCTCCAGATGCGTGCGATGTTTAGGAACACACGTAGCAAAACCCGTTAGTCTTATGCCACTCATGTCAGAGTACCAGCTATTTGGGATGGTGAAGGTCCTTCAGATTCATCATAGTTGTACTGGCGTGTTTGCCGTTTTCTTCTATTACTAGTGGTATGATCTGGTTGAGGGGAAGGATATCTTTTTAATGACAGGGGGAAATTATGAAAGGGACTGTGAGTTGGTGTAGCGGTCAGTCATTCAGAAACATCCTGAGAGAGAGATCCTAGGATCTTTGAATGCTGAGAAGGGCTGGAAGGCAGCCTAGGACTCTATTCAGAGTGACAATGATTTGCAGCAAGCTGGCAGGTTGACAAATTCCCAAGCTGAGAGACGTTCCATGTGCTTATCTGCGTGACCCGGGTTCCCTGACAAATTAGACAGAAGTATCACCATCAGCTCTAGGTAATATAAGTCAAAGTGAGGAAGTTGCAGTGTTCCTGGCAAGCAGTCAGATAGAGAAGATTGTTTCATGTCAATGTTTATCAATATTTTATGCGTTTTCAAATGTTCATGAAGGCATTCACACTGTTATTCTTTTTTTCTCTCAAATTGCAGTTCTTGACAATTTCGTCGTAGTCAAGTTTGGACGGTATGATTGTGCACAGCAGGTTCTGTTAATCTGTGCGAACACTCTAATGAAAAGAGTTTTGCATTCTTATGTACACGAAGTTTGTATCGCACAATGTAATTGTCTGAATAACTTTGAATGTTAACATTACATAAAAACTTAGAGATTTGGAAATAAGCTGGTTGTGTTTTTATTACATGACTGCATTAAATTAGCACATAGACTCAGGTTCAACAGGGGTAGGCTTATTTTACCATAGGTGGTAATTCATTTTACCACATGTGGTAACATCGGAAGCTGTCTTTTTTCCTAATAAGTGAGTCTTAGGAGTGGCTGACATGTGTGTACAATTATCTGTTTATAATGTGAAATATATTTTGCACTTTGGCTGTTAGAGCATAAATCGGTATTGTACATAAGTTGCTGAGAGGTGGAAATACCATTACATACTAAGTGTACCAAGTCCAGTGTCTGGTCCAGTGAGTAACCCTGATAGAAAAAGAACATTTGTTAGACTATATTCTGAGAAGAGTCTTACCCCAGTAAAAGGTTATCTACCAAAGAATTATCCCAAGGGATACTATGATACAATAAAATATGACTATTTATCACCATAATAAAATACCACAGAGTTAGGTGTAACTCCTCCAGAAAATATATCTAACACCAGAGCAAAGGTAAGAGGCAAATTGTGAATGAAGATCATTACCAGGGTCTTACGCTCACCTGGTTTCTGCGGGGACATTGGGGCACGGTTGCAGCCCTCCCTGTAACCGACTCTCCTTGGTCAGGCTTCATTCCCTGCTCCCATGTTGTGGACTGTGCTGGTTGTTGGTACTGCCCCTGCGAGAATACAAGAGGCCATGATAATGCTGTTGTATGCCTGTGGTCTCCCTCAAACCCTTCTTCCCAGAATTTGGTGAGCATGCGCCTACCCATATAGTCTCACCTGTTTAATTATGATGGCAAGCTCTCCACGTCCTGCTCTCACTGCTGGGGTGCTTTTAGATAGACTGAGTTTCTTCTCTGGTCCATGTGCCCCACTTCAAAGGTACGTATCTTTCGGTAATGATTATTGTCGGTCTTCTTTTGTAATGTATTTTTCCTTGATTATTGTCTGAATGTCTTCTAATGTCTTTCCTTCTTCCCAATAGGTGATATGAGGCCCATCGGAATTGTGGTGCAAGAAGCGAGCCCCAATGGAGAAAAAGAGTGGTCACAATGTCCCAATAGGTGTTAAGTTTGGTTCTTAGGTCAAGTGCGATGATTGGTTTGAGCGCGACCTTAGGGTGATGTCTTTATAGTTTTTCTAACCTTGTTTGTCCTTTTCTCTTGCAGGGATGGCCTGGCGAATTCAGACTGGAATGCTGTTATCCGAAGATCTGCCAGCAGATGAATCCGTGATGATGCTGGCCAAAGGTGGACTTCCAAGTAAGTGTTGAGGCTGGAAGTCGAAATTAGGTAAGGATGCGCTCCGACTGCGGTTGCTGCTGGAATCAGGTAAGGATGCGCTCAGACTGTGGTTGCTGCTGGAATCAGTTAAGGATGCACTCCGACTGCAGCTGCTGCTGGAATCAGGTAACGATGCGCTTCAGGCAGAGATAAGCGTTACGCTGCTATAAGCAGACTAACGTGAAGCGCTTGCATGCGGGCGGGGGCAGGCTTAAATAGCCTGTCCCGGCCACGCCCATTTGTTCTGACTTGTGGCTCCACCCTGCGACTCCCGGGAAGATGCTGCACGGGCAGCCCAATGCGCTCCTATGGCCACGCCTGACCTGGAGGCACGTGGAGACCCTGCAGGGGAGAAAATAGCACGTGCACCAGAATAAAAGTGTGCAGAGCACACTTTGCCATGAGCCTGGCACCAAAGGCGCCAGAACAGGTTCCAACTGGACCCTTTATGTAGTGGAGCTTGTGGTTCTTGCCCTGTGGCCATGACACAGGGTTAGCTTGAAAGGTGACGACAAGTCAATGAGTACCAAAGTTTTTATTTTTTTCATTTATTGTACATGGTTTAAAGGAAATCCTTTACAATTTAAATAATATCAAATGAAAAACAGACATAATGCATACATTTGCACAGATAGTAAAAAACACGGAAAATTCCACTTTAGATCATAAAAAATAAAAAATAAAAAGTTTAAAAATAATATTTACAACTCCTAACATATCCAGTACATTCAGTGAATTTAGACATCTTTGCCACAGAAAGTCAGTATCAAAAAAGAAGCAGCCATGATTCATATATTTGCAAAAATAGTGAATAAAAAGCAAAATTCCACTTTAGATCATAAAGAAATAGATTTGAAAAAAAATTGCAACTGCTAACGTATCTGATACATTCGGTGAGTGTAAACATCTTTGCCACAGAGAGTGAGTGTCTATCCAGTTTGCTGATAGAAATAACCTTCCCAAGTAACTGCTTCTCTCGACATTCAAAGATGTGCAAGCCAATATTAGATGCTTTGTTGTTTCTATAGGCTCATGGTCTTTACAAAATCTACAAAAGTGCTCCGCCACTGTAATTTCCCCACGTCTTTCAAGGATATCACGCGTGGCGAGGAGGTTCCATCTAAAACATAGAAATATTGTTCTATGAAAAATGCAGGGAATAAATTAAGATAGCATGGCACAAACCCCCTCTTTCATGTTCATGTCTAAGATGGCTCATAGACGAATACCTATCGAATTTTTCCACTGTCTCGACTCAATCTAGGTCATACAAGAGCTTCTTGACCTTTGCAGAATTCGCTATCAAAAAGGCTGCGTCCACATTCAGTTCTTCCAACATTTGGCTGCAATAGCTTTGAAAATCGTAAAGAAAATGGGCTCTGACCCCTCACTGCTTCACTTGCATTGCATCACCCGTGCATTTATAAAGCAAGGGTACCACAGGAGACAGCAATTCCAAATATAACTGCAGACAATTCCATTGTACTCTTTCAGGGAGGTTAATCCCATCTCAAACCTAATAGCAGAAATAGGAACGCAACTGGATATTCGCAATATTCTCCTCCACAGCTTGGCCTCAATTTGATCCAAGCACTTTGGGGCCTGATCAAAATACAATTCCAAGCCATATGTGATTTTAGGGATACATTTCCCTTCCTAACATTTTACAGCTGGTCTGATCGAAAAGCAGTCAAATTTCTGATTCGCCGTTGCCATTTGTTTAGAAAGTAATAAGGCTTTTTGGTTCAAGATTTGATGAAGCACGGAGGTGGAATTCCTTGCTGAGAAGTAAAAGCCCAGGTAGCTCATGCTAGAAGATGGAAACAAAATTGCACCATTAGCGGGCCATACTAACCAGGACTTTTTAACCCCTCTGCCAAACGTGAGAATTTTAGTTTTAACAGCGTTAATTAATTGAACGTTGACTGCAGCAAATTTAGAGAAAGCAGACAATAACCTTCTTATGCCCACGCGGGAGTGGTCAAACAACAAAAAATCATCCTCGTATGCTAGCCATATATATTTTCCAATGCCCAGTTTGGGGGAGGCCAAGGATGCTTTACTTAGGTATTTCGGTATGTCTGACATGTACATATTGAAAAGAAAGGGCGCTTACCTACAACCGTGTCTGAGGCCAGACAGGGTTGGAATACAATCTGACATCCTGCCTTCTCTGGTCAGTCATACTCTCATCCCCAAATTCCCATGGAGGACCATGATCATTTTCAACAGTCCATTTGGCATACCCGAGACATTTAACTTCCACCACAAGCACCTACGGTCCACTTGATCAAAGGCCCCGGAAAGGTCTATATAGGCCACATAGGTGGGAAGAGATTTATCATGCAAGGAATTTTCCTGAATTGCCCTTACCACCAAGCCGTTAATGTTAGTCCAGTACCCAGTTCGGAAACCTGTCTGGAAGATAGAAAACCTATTCACAGAAGAAGCCCAGTCTTCCAAATAAGGCATCAAAAGAGAGGCAAAAATCTTACTCTCTGAATCCAAGAGAAATATTGGCCTATAGTTTCATGGATCCGAACGCGTCCCTTTCTTGCATATAGGGACCACTATAGCTGTATTCCAGGAAGGTGGAATGACTTGGGTTTCAATTATACTGTTACAAAATCACCAATGCGTTTGTCCAATTAAAAGGGTCAGCCCTTAATGTACTATTAGTCAGGCCTTTCAGCCTAGCCACTTTAGAGGGCTTGCATAATCTAATTAATTCAGCCACCCTCTCAATGTCAACCCACATTTCAGAGCCCTCTGGTACTTCTACTAGAGAAACTACCTCCATAAGTTCCTGTTTTGCATTCCCTAGAGAATAAAGCTTGGAAAAATGAACAACCCAATCTTTCTCCAAAACTGTACTCGTCTGGGATAAGAGTAAAGGAACATCGAGGCCGTTAATCATTGTCAAAAATGCACTAGTATCCTTATTGATCAATATCTGGAATATACTTTCAGCGTCCCTTTTTGAAAGCTCTTCTTTCCTTTGGTTACAGAAATGTTTGTACCTTTGTTTTAACAGTCTAGCTCTGTCCACTAGTAGCGGACACACACTGCTATTCCACCTCAATATTTTGATTTCATGCCTCATCATTCGTTTTTTATAGCAAGGGTTTCATCATATACATGTCGATGACGCCTTGTATTATACTTTACCCTAATGCTCCCTCCTCTTATCAACCTTGCCATTAGTTCCTCCACAGTGGAATCTAAAGCCAGAACATTAAAAACTCTCAGCTTCCATTCCAGTGTAGAGGACAACATAACCCGCTTGAATGAATCATTCAGAGAATGTATGTTATGTGGAGACCATTTGATTCCATTCTTCCTGCAAGAACAGAGAGATCTGCCAAAGAACTTTCCAAATTTTGCTGCAATTTGTAGTCAAAGGGGATATTAAATGTAGCACTCAACATACTATGATCATTCCAACAGTTTCTTTCTATAGTAAACTCTAATCAGAGGTCCTAGAGAGGTTGGCTCACAAAGATATAGTCCAATGTATACTCAATCAAACCCCTAGACCATGTGGATGCACCCCCCTTCTGTTTTCGAGTGTGTACATTTAGGAGCATCAACCCCTGTGAGAGTGTTGCATTAAGCCATTTTAATCCTTCCCGGGACTTTCTATCTGGTTTAACCAAAATACAGAACTGGTCCCACACAGTAGAAGATTTTTCAAAACGGGAGACAAACATTCTGCATTAAGATCCCCTCCCAACACCACCTGACGGAGGCCCCCCTTCAACTGTGATGGAATTATCAGGTCATTCAGCATGTAAATGACCTCATCCAACGCTCTCATTCCTGAGTGCCAATATACATTTGCTAAGAGTATTGTACATTTTCCCTACCGATCTACCACTTCAACAGCTAGTATTCCGTAAGTGGAATTCAATATCTCCCAGGCAGTTAGGCCCAGTCCACTATGGATGGCAATCACCATTGCACCTGCAGGGCGATCCCCAGAGCTAGGTTTTGCAATTTGAGCAAATATTCTATACCCATCTAGGAGAGGGGGTGTAGTAAACCAAGTTTCCTTGAGGAAAATAACGTCCCCCTTTTTCAGTGTTGCAAGGGTTGTTACATGAGTTAACAAGTGGGTATTTTCCAGAGAAATCCAAGATAAAGGTTTTAGTTCCGTGGCAACCTCAGTATCAGCCCCACCCCTATTATCATTATCGTCCCTATTTCTGTAGCCAAGTAGGAGCTAATTATTGGCCAGCTTGCCATCTTACCCATTTGTTGTCCCAACCATAAACATTCCCCTCTCTGTCCCTATTGACATTGGGCTGCTATACAGGGGCTTTTGCACATGGTGGGTAGAATTTGGTTTCAAGTTCCCTTCCCTGTGACACATCAAAGCCCAAACTCTATAAATGTTCCTTTTGAGATAGTATCAGATCCATAACCACTCTAGATCCAAAAAATAAACAGACAGACTTGGTGTCCCCTTTGACAGGGAAGAACACTCTATCGATGTCCTCCGATGACAAGGATCTTAATAATGCATGTTCAGCAAAAATCTTAAGAATGTTCCAACAATTTAAATATACAGGCACTATGTCTCCCAGGAGACTAGATATATCAAGGAAATGTTCACCCAATTGCGTCACCCTAGACAAACCTGGGCCTTATAAAAGTCTAGCATTTGTGTTTTTGAAAGAATCATACAATTTAGGTAGATAAACAGAGGATTCTCCAAGTGTTCCTACCCTTGATAGACGATGGACACTGTACGGTTTCTCCGAGCTTTGATCCCATGTTTTAGATTTTATTTTAAGCAAGTCGTCCTTTCTCAAGGAAGTCTGCAAACTCAACCCTTTCGAACACTGATTTCCAACATTACTAAATCTCCTCTGATTTCCAGGCATATATAGTTTGCCACGTTGGTGTTTGCACTCTCCAGGCGTCGGGCCCCATTGTTGGCTATCGGCAGATAGCACGCAGAGGGGGAATATTCAGTCTTTGGTAAAACATGATTTAGCATGCTTAATGACAGTTCCCTGTAAAGAGCCTCCCAGATTAATCATCGGAGGCATGCCAATTACTGGAAGAATATCTAACTTCACCTTTCTCAGAAAATTCAAATTTCCCAGCCGACCTGTTGGAGCAGTGGACAGAACGGCTTGGTTTGTAATTGGATTTGTGAGGCCCACCACTTCTCTCTGAAGCCCCACTGACAAGCCCCGACAGTTGCACTTCACATTTCTTATTTGATGGACATGACTTGATGGCGGGAATATCCCTTGGCTCAGATAACCCTTCTGATTTTAAATCCACTGTAATTAGAGGCAGAAGAGAATCAGATTGTGTCACAACGTTCATAGGGCCTTGAAGATAAGGTACTGTAGATGTTACAGCCATTTTACCGCCTATGGGTCCCTTTCCGTTTCCAAGTGAATTAACAAAAAATTGATGAAGCACTGTTTATTTTTAGCAACTTTATTCATTTTGGTTACAGCATAAAAGGTTAGTTAGGCACACTAGACAAACCCGCCTCTCATTTGACATAGAGAAAATACATTTAACCATTCCCCCCTCAATCCCCATTGTGATCACCCCCATGGTTTGTGAGTCGTTGACGCCCATAGGTGGCATGGAGGCCACTAAAGTCTCATAAATGTTGTCACCAACTGTGGCTGAAAAGTTAACGCTGGGAATCGGCTATGGTATTCCAGCACTGGGGCCCAGCAGTCAGTGAAGTGATGCAAAGCTCCTTCTTTTGCTGCTGTGACTTTCTCAGCCACCAGGATTTCCAAAACTTTTATCCACCAGAGGGGTATCAGGGAGCCCTCCTGTGCCTTCCATTTTCTTGGCCGACAGTAGCAGATGTGTGAGCAGTTTGACTGTACGCCCTGTTTTGGGGGAACAGTCTGGACTCGCTACTCCCAGGAGGATGACCTCTGGATCCATGGGCAGCTTGTGCTGAGTTATGTCCTCAATAACGTGTATGATCACTACCCAGAAGGCCCGCACAGTCGGGCAATCCCACCACATATGGAAGAAGGACCCCGTGTGCCACAACGCCTCCAACAGCTCGGGTCTATGGGTGTGTGGCAGGGGTGCAGGTGTTTCGGGGAGTAATACCAGTGGTGGAGGAGCTTCAGTGCACATTCCTTATTTCTGATGCTTCTGGAGGTTGAGTTGATTTGTGTCCATATCTCCACCCATGTCTGGTCCTCGATGGGGTGCCCTAGGTCCGCCTCCCACCTGGCCATGTACGAAGGTCTGATCTGCCTGGTGATCTGCCCCCGGTGTGAGCCTTCCTGGAGCGCGTGCTCGAGAGGATGTAGGTCCCTTGTGGCCACCTGTCTGACCTCCAGCTGCGAGGTCCAGTGCTTAATCTGGGCATATGTGAATCACTCCTTCTCCGCCAGATGAAAGTGGCTCTTGCATTCCTCGAAGCTGAGTGGGGTGCCACTCTCGTAGAGTTGTGAGAGGGTCTGAAGGCCTCCTCTGGACCATCCGCTAAAGTTTGCTGTATCCATTCTGGGAGAAAAATCTGGATGTCGTAGGACCAGGGAGAGTAAGCCTGGACCCTTAGGAAGCTTCTTACTGCACCAGACCCATGACCATGCGTCCAGGGTTGCTTTGGTAGACGATAGTATAATTGGCCAACAACTGTGAGTAAAGCCTGCAATGTGTAACAGGGAGTTTAGCTGAAGCAGGCTTTTAGCTTGTTTGATGCATGTCCATTTTGGGGGATGTATTCGTTCCACCCAAGCCGAGGAACTTTAGATCTGAGCTGCTATGAATAGTTCATGAGGTCGGGAAGACCCATACCTCCCCACTTGGCTGCTCCAGTCATGACCTTCAACGGGATTCTGGCCCTGCGCCTCTTCCAGATGAATTTCGAGAGTTTCTTTTGTATCTGCACCAAGGGTTGTTTCGGGGAGGGGGAACCAGCAGAGTAGAGCACAAATATAGGAGACTAGGGAGGAGGTTCATCTTGCATGTTGTGACCTGGCTCAGCAAAGAGATTTGTTGGCCGTCCCAGCGCTTCAAGTCAGTTTCCAGCTCCCTAAATAGGGGGGGGGGGGAGTTTGCTGCATAAAAGTGTTTCGGGTCAACTGTAAGACGTATCCCCAGGTAAGCCGAGGACGTGGTGCTCCATGACAGCGGGCAGTGCATCTGGAG
This sequence comes from Ambystoma mexicanum, assembly GCF_040938575.1. Classification (NCBI taxonomy): domain Eukaryota; kingdom Metazoa; phylum Chordata; class Amphibia; order Caudata; family Ambystomatidae; genus Ambystoma; species Ambystoma mexicanum. Next base: position 1,043,779,878 of record NC_090935.1, read on the forward strand.
ATATGCCATGTAGGGTGCATCCAAGTTAATCCCCAGTGCCTTTGATTTAGAGTAGTGTACCTTGAATCCAAACACTCGTTTGAAGGCTTTCAGTTCGTCCAGGATGATGGGAAGAGAGGACTAACAGTCAGTGATGGAGATAATCACATCATCGTCATACTGATCATAAACTGCTTGCCGTTTATGTCCAGCCCAGCTATCTTGTCATTCAAGCGGATCCTTTAGCCAAACGGTTCCATAACAAGGGTGAATATCAGTGGGGAGAGTGGGCAGGCCTGTCTTGTCCCACACAAGAGCGAGATCAGGGTTGAGGTCTTTTGGTTCACTCTCAGTGACGTGCTTGGGGCTTGGTAATTGGCTAACAGCGTCCTGCAGAATGAGGGGCCAAACTGGAATGCCTCCAGTGTAAGTTGCATAAAGTTCCAGTCCACCCTGTCAAAGGCTTTAGTAGCATCCAGGGTTAGGACTGCTAGGCTCAGTCGGTTTTGGGTGGCCACCTCGATGAGATTGAGGGCTCAGTGAATGTTCTCCCCTGTGCTTCTCCCTATGATGAATCCTGTTTGGTCCTGGTCTATGATGGATGGTAGGACCAGCACCAGCCTATTTGCCAACACTTTCGAATATGCGTTTGTTTCTACATTAAGGAGAGATATAAGCCTATATGAAGAGCACTCCTTTGGGTCCTTGCAGGGGTTCAGGAGCATGATTGTAGTGGACTCCTGCATAGAGGGGGGGTTATGGTGCCTGTGTCTCGGAATGAGTTAAAGAGCTCTGTCATCAGGCCCAGGAGAAGAGGGCGAAAGAGTATATCAAACTTAGGCACTGGGGAGCTAGGATTCAGAGTTTTAAGCACTTCCTAAATCTCTTCAGCTGTGATAGTAGCCTCCAGGGAGGATCTGTCTGTTTCCGAAAGGGGCGGAAGTCTGGCACATGTTATCAATTGTTCCTGTTGTGCTTGTTGGCAAGGGGAAGAAGTCAGTGTGTCGGCCAGCTGGGTTGCCGCTACCCATAGTTTTGCCTCTTCTCCATACAGTATCGTGCCCTCCGGGCTCTTCAGAGCAGTGATGGCTAGCTTACTTACCAGGAATCTGTAAGCCTTGTTGCCGTTTACATAATTGCCCTGCTTTGTCCTAATCAGAGTCTGATCTGTGTCCTCTGCATAGTGTGCCTCTAGTTTTGTGTGGGCCAGCCGCACAAGTTTCCTCTTCTGAATTGCCTCAGCCACTGCCATCTCTTTCTCCAGCTGGTCCTTTCTTGCGGCTCGTCTTTTCCTATGTGCAGCAGCCTGGGCTATTAGTTCCCCCCTGATTACCGCGTTCATGGCTTCCAATCTTGTTGCTGTAGAGGTGAGATGCGGTGGGTTTTCCTTAAAGTAGTTATGGATCGCCTTAGTTATGGCATCCTGCACTGTCATGTCATGTAACATTGGTACGTAGAGGACCCTCCAGGTGTCCACGACTCCCACAGTCCTGAATAGATGACAAAGGCCTAGTGCGATTTTGAAGTCTCTGGGTGTTGGGGCCCCGGATTTGTCCAACAAGGGGTTGAGGACCCCATTGAAGTTGCCCCCTACGACTACTCGGCCTTCGATGAATGGGAGGAGGGAGGACTCCAGGTTGGTGAGGAAGGCCTCCTGGCCATCATTTGGTGCGTAAACGGCAATCAGCATTTGGATTTGGCCATAGAGATCTCCCTTTACCGCCACATATCTGCCGTCCGGGCCTCGCAGGTTCCTCCTTTCCCTAAAGGGCGTGCCCTTCGCCAGTAGAATCGCTGTGCCCCCTCTCTTACTGATTCTTGACGCCAGGTATTGTACTGGGAAAGCCCATCCTTGAAGCCTTGGAAAATCTTCTGCAAGCAAATGTTTCTCCTGGAGGAACACCACTGAAGCCTGGAGGTCTTGCAGGCGTGTAAGGGTAGATTTGCACTTTTCAGGGCAGTTCAAGCCTCTGACGTTCAAAGAAATGTAGCACAGCTTCATATGTGGCAGGGGAACCCGCCGTCCTCCTTCAGCAGTCAGGTTGGGGGAGGGCAAGCTACCGGGGGGGGGGTGTTGTCTTCCAGCGATAGGATGTGAATATTGGTCTGCTGCAACCAGTTTTAGTGTTATCCAAACCAGGGCCAAACGTGGCCCTACTACCAGCAGGGCCAAAAAGGGGCCCAACCAAAAAACACAAAAACCAAAATTCAACCTAACTAGGCCCAACGAGCCTCGGGCTGCAGTGACTGTTCATGTACTCGACTGGGGCATTTCGTGGGACGCCCGGGTGCCGAGAGCGTATGTTCCGGCACAGAGACCTAGCAGCTTCTCGTTAGTTCTGTGCGGCGGGTGGCTTTTCTCCGCTAGGGACTTTCATCCAGCGGTTCCGCTGTGACCTCGGTGTCGAGCTTCGCGCCTTATCTGGGGACGAAGTTGTCAAATCCTTGTCGGGGGTTGAGAGTTCCCCTCCCATGATGCCTCCGGCTTCTTCGAGAGAATGAATCACCCTTGTCTGTCCTTCGAATAAGAATTGGAGCGAGGCCGGGAAGAGCCACCGATATTTGATCTTTTGGTCCGGGAGGAAGACAGCAGCTGCGCGGCTCTCCGCGTTGGACTGTGGAGGGGGATAGGTCCTGGTAGAGTTGTATAGCGGCTCCTTGGTATGTCAGGTCTCCCTGTGTGCAACTGGTGGACATGATTTCTTGCTTTGTAGTAAAAAGGTGAACCCTGGTGATCACCACTGCGGAATCAGAAGTGGACGCGCCCCTGCGTCCTCACAGTCTATGGGTATGATCTAACATAAGTAGCGATATATCGCAATCCGGGTGGAGAGTTTGGGAAAGGTCGCCGATGTAGGCCAGTAAGGCTTGTTCTGATATTGAGGTGGGGACCCCTCTACTGCGAATGTTATTTCTGTGGGCCCTATTTTCCAAGTCTTTCAGCTTGCAATGCATATTTTCGGTGTTGTCTTCTAGAGATTGAGTTTTCCGCTGCAGCTCAGAAATCTGGGCCGAGTGATCCAGGACCTGGTCTTCCGTGTCACCTACCCTGTGTTCCACCTCTTACATTCGGTTGTCTAATCCCTCTATTTTAGTCATGACCTCTGACATACTATTGCAGAACACCATCTTGATGTCTGCTAGGAGGCCATGGATATCGTCCTTTGTGGCCCATTGGCTCTGGTATCTTTCATGTGATGAGGCCCGTGTTTGGATGGGGTCCGTCTTCTTGAGTTTCTCTTGCAGATGCAGCATGTTGGCTATGTCTGCCGATCTCAGGCTTTTGTGCTTGGACATCCTAATACAGAAGGTGCTGGGTAGACGGCGATCTATTGCTGGGGAGGGTCTCCGTGGCCAGGGGTGTTGTCTATGTCTCTCAGCGTGGCTGTGTCTGCAACAATGAGATAGGCTCCCTGCGTGAGTTTGGGGGGCGGGGGATATCCATTCCACCTTCAGGGGGCCTGCTAGCAGAGTGCCGGACCTTCCCTTGACAATGGTGCTGGTGCTAGCTCTTTTGGATGGATAGGCCCCAAGTATGTCCAGGGGGTGATGCCTATTCGGGGGACTGTCTAGCTGAGATACCTGGGGGGGGGCACAGCCCCTTGCAGCCGCTTCTTGGGCTCTCGCCAGCTAATCCTCATTGCCTGGGCCCCCTGTGCACTCCCCTAGCCCCCAAGCTGGGTGTGCCTGAGGTCCGCTGGGGTCTCTGCTGTCTGCCCGCCTGGCGTGCTGTGGGTGGTGGGTGATGGGGATCCTCTCTGCTTTATTTTGGTGGCCTGCCCCTGCTGCAGTGGGGTGTTATGGTTCCCTTCTTCAGTGGGCCTGTGTGGCTGGGGCTGGGTATGTGTAGGCCTGCTCGTACGTCTGCCTTTTCTGCGGCGGGCGGCTCTGGCCTCTGCTTGCGGGATGGTGCCCTTCGCAGCTGGGCCGCTTTGGGTCCCACTCAGGTGGTGTTAGTGCTGGTGACCACCTTTGCGGGATATTCCGGGTGGTGCAGTGGGTGTACGAGGCTGAGGTGGTGCATGGGCGGGGAGGGATCTCCCTGTGTCCCCCATAGGCTCCGGGCACTCAGGGGGAGAGGAGCCACAGGAGAACTGATGCAGTGGGGGCCTCTTACGCTCTGAGGTTTCTGTCAGTTCTTGGTTCTTCCCCTCCTGTCGCTGCATGCCTGCGCCCGCGGGAAGCTGGGCCGGACAGAGATCACCTGCAGCTTCTCAGCCAGCCCCGGGGCTGTTAAGTGGGTGCGGGCGCTGCAACCTATTCTGCTGGGGGTCAGTGGGGTGCGATTCCCTCCAGGCATAAGCAGCTGTTCTGCGAAGGCCAACTCCTCCTCCCTGGCTTGGCGCTTCCAAACAAAATAAATACAAAACACAAATACAAATACAAGTGGCCGCCATCTTGGTTTCAGGACCTCGTCCGAAGCGCTGCTTCTGCCGACCAAGTTTTCCCAAGCTTCACTGCTCCGATTTTAGTCTGTGTTCGAGCACCAGTGTCGGGAAGGGTTCAGCCACCTGCTAGGGTAACTCCTCACCTGGAACAATGATGTAGAACGGGCGTATAGTAGCCAAAGCCCGGACGTCCCACAAATTTCTTAGTGAGGCGTCCACATCGTCGGTGCCTCAAGCCACGCCACCGACGAAGCACTTTTAAGTCCAAAGGTGGGATGGTTTGGTTCAGGGCTGCTCCTTTCATCGGAGATAGTTGGTGAATAAAAACATTTTGAGAGGTCACCTTTGCCGGGGCTGGCCCTTGCTCAGCCACACCGCCCTCCAGTGGAGTCAGTGCCTGTGTTGGACTCCTTCTCAGGGCAACTGTTTTTTCCTCGCCTCTGTCAGGGAGAGATTTTGCAGAAATGTCCACGACGAAACGTTTTTCTTTAAGTTACCTTTCTGCCTTTTAGTTTTCTTCCAACTTAGCCTCTCATCCCCAAGAGATTCATCCAAGGGAGACTGTTCTTTCACCATTTTAGAACCTTCTGAGTCGCAATCATCAGTTTGATCACATTCCTTTATGGAGGTAATAGATGGGCATTTATGGTCATCCAGAATGGAATCCTCAATCACAATTACTCAATCTTCATGGACATTGTCTGTCAGGTTTTTTGTGAGTTTTTCCAGGATTGCCGTCGGACCGAAAGATGCTACATGGCCCAAACATGCCTCCAGGTCTTCAAGCTTTATGCCAATTGAGTTTGGAATATTGGTATGATTGTTTACTTCTTCCCAGATAGTGCCATAAATATGAACAAAAGAACTTAGCTTGGCCATAAAATCGGTCAAGTCTGTAGAAGTCCCTGGCCGTGAAATTTCACAGCTCTGTTTGTTCTCTTCACTTAGCGGCAGCATATCCATGCCAACTGCCTCATCAGCATGTTCAATAATACTAAGGTCCGTTAGGGGCTCCATCCGAGTTCAGTCAAGAACAGCTGCACAACACGTTAGGTTCCTAGCTCGAATATCAGTACTAAATCCCACTGATTTTGCGAAGGAATCTGTAAAAATTTTTTACCAGCAATTGGAGACTGTATATGTCTTGCCAGAGGGCTATGTGGCCTTTTTCATGTTTTCCCAGTTGTATCTTAGGGATGCACTGTTGTATTTCATAAGTAGAAGAGGTATTGGCTTCCTTATGGCTTTTCAGTGTAATAGCCTTCATTGGGGTTCCAAATTTGGGAGCCATATTGTCCTGTAAGGCCGTTCCAATAGCAATATAATCATATGCGGCCGGGATATCCGAACAGGAATCAAAGAAGGGCCAGCAATTTGTGGAGTTGGTTGTAAGCTGTTATCTGATATGGTTTGACTTCTCAAACGTGTGCAAAAAGACTTACTTTTTTGGGCTATATTAATTTCTCGTACCATCACTGGTTAAAAGGGTTGCTGCCCCGCAGTTGCCAGTGGGACAAGAGTTAATGTTACAGTATAGCTAGCCAGAACTTCATAGTCCCTTCCAGCTAGGTGAACGAGTGGAGACAGGTAAGCCTTTAGTCCAAATGTTGCTGCGCTCCGATGGCATTGGTAAACTATCCCAAAGTGAATGTATCGGGTAGCAAAGGATGCTGTATGTCCAGATAACCAAAACAACAGTGCAGAGTGTGCCGTTTCCTGGAGTATATTGATTGGCCTGACTCCACCTCCAAAGATTGCCAAAAGACTCTGCACCGACTCCGCCACGCTCTGCGTAGGGCCGTTGTATTTGAGGAATAGGCTCCTCCTCCTCCTTCACTCGTCAGCTGTTCAGTGTAGGCAGTGTAGACAGACCCATTGGTTCAGTATATCTCGCACAATCACTTTGCTCTGTGTAGGGCCGGTGTATTTGAGGGATAGGATCCTTCTCCTTCACTCATCAGCTGTTCAGTGTAGGCAGTGTAGACAGACCCGTTGATTCAGTGTATCTAACACAATCCCTTTGCTTTGTGTAGGGTTGGTTTATTTGAGGCATAGGCTCCTCCTTCACTCATTAGCTGTTCTGTGCAGGCAGTGTAGACAGACCCTTTGATTCAGTGTATCTCTTCGGTACCAAAGTCACCATGGCAAATTAGGAAATCACTCCAGGTACTGATGAAGGTGTGGGGGAGTTAGAAGCCTATGGTATCATGACCAAAGCAAAGGTAAGAAGCAAACAGTGAATAAAGAGCACAACCAGGGTAGCTTGGAAGGTGAGGACAAGTCAATGAGTACCAAAGTCACAATGGCCAGTTAGGCAATCACTCCAGGTAATGATTAAGTTGTTGGGGAGTTAGAAGCCTATGTTATCATGACCAGAGCGAATGTAAGAGACAAACAGTGCATAAAGAGCATACCCAGGGGTAGCTTGGAAGGTGACGACAAGTCAATGAGTACCAAAGTCACCATGGCAGGTTAAGCAATCACTAGATATAGTGATGCTGGTGTGGGGGAGTTAGAAGCATATGGCATCATGACCAGAGTGAAGGCAAGAAGCCAACAGTGAATAAATAGCATAACCAGGTGTAGCTTGGAAGGTGTGGACAAGCCAATGAGTATCAAAGTCACCATGGCAAGTTAGGGAATCACTCCAGGTACGGATGATCGTGTGGGGGAGTTAGAAGCATATGGTATTATGACCAGGGCTAAGGTAAGAAGCAAACTGTAAATGAAGAGCATAACCAGGGTTAGCTTGGAAGGTGAGGACAAGTCAATGAGTTCCAAAGTCACCATGGCAGTTAGGCAATCACTGCAGGTACTGGTGAAGGTGTGGAGGAGTTAGAAGCCTGTGGTATCATGACCAGAGCAAAGGTATGTAGGGTATTTTGTGGAGATTTGGGGCCTGACGGTATTTTATTACCGCCGAAAAATAACTTAGCAATAATCACTCTTTGTATTCAGATTTGGCCATGTGCAACAATAATACAATGGACATGCATTATTTCAGCACCCAGACCTGCATATTTGGTATACGTGGTTGGTGGTATTTTGGTGAGCATAATTCCCTTGTTTTATTTGTGGCCCCAATGTCCAGAATCCCTTATCTTTGCTTAGATTTTTCGTGTGATCACTAGAGAGACCTCAGACCTGCATTCTAGGAATACCACATTTTCCAGTGATAGTGTTGGTGTGCCACCATGGGCGAACTCACTGACTTATTTACAACAGAGAGCTATATATGGTAGTCTTGTGGTAATTTCCACTACCTTATATACGGTAGGGAGCTATGTTCAGAGAGTCTCTCTTCCCGTTGGCTCATGTACCTCCAACGAGCTATGCTACAGTCACTCACAATTATTCATACTGATTCTGACATGCACACATCTGTCTTAAAATGACCATTGCACTGTTTAAAAATCTCCCCACATCATCGGCATTGTAATGGTAAACAATAAACATCACCCGTCTGTTTTCAAATATTTTTCTGTATTATAAAAGTTGTATTTAAACACGATCTCATTCTTTACAGAAATAAAATGGTACAGTCAAAGCATTGTCTGTGACACACTGCAAAGAGAGTGGCGGAGAACAGAACTCAAATTGCAACATTAGCACTTGATTAAGACACGCACAGGAATCCTACACTGACTGCATATTACCGTACACACTCAGCTCCCACACTTCTCATTACCTTATCTTTTTAGTTGTTCTCTTTGGCTGTTCTCTTTGTGAATGTGGCTCCCTTGGATTAACTCCAGCAAAAAGGAACGCTTGCCTTCTCAAACCGGGGTCATTGCCTGGAATTCTCAGCTTTTGCAGATAGGAATGCCTCAGCCAGTGGAAAGGTCCTTCTTTCAGCTCTCCCCAATCTCGACTGCCAAATCTTGACTGTAGTAGGACGCAGGGATCTGCATTCAGTCAGGAGTCCCACAGCCAGGTCTTCTCCCCAGTAGTGCAGAAAAATGTCTGCCTGTCTTTTTCCCCGTTACTGCCCACTAAAACTTTCCTCTCAGCCCTCTGTATGACGTGTCCCAATGAAATCCATCATCTCTCATCCTCCTACTCTTCAACAATAGCTTCGCTTATACATTTGCAATTGTTGCAAATCTGACTTCCTTCTTCCTGCAGTTACTGTGCACAAAAACACGGAGAAAAAAAATCTGCACACACATTTAAATGGCTTTCAGAGTATGCCTAATTCTGCAGTGGAGAACACATTTTGTTAGTGGGTTATGTTAAATAAGGTTTTATTAGTCATGTTAATGGTTAATAGGTTAGCTGTTAATTTTCAAATGTGTCTCTCGCACCATAGGCATTTCAGGTGAAAAATAGTGTGCATTTTTAAATGAGCACGTGTGCTTTTAACTGTAAAAATAGATTTGCATCTTATATGTTAAAATCGTTTTTGACTGAATAGCCTGTCTTTCCTTGTTAATCTGGTAACCCATATAGCAATGCACCGCACAATTGTGGTGGTGCTGCAAAAATGTGCTACTTGTGCAGTAGTGCTGTACTCTGTGCTGTAACATGCCAAATATCCTTACATATACCCTCCTTTTGTTTTTAGAACTTGGCTATAATCCAAGCCAATTCCTAAAAACAACTTGTTCTCTCTTTTTTTTTTTTTTTACAATATAGCAATCCAACAAAATGAATATTCATGTGCATCAATGAAAAATTTGCAATCAACACTTCATCTGAGTCCATCAGTTCATAAAATGTTTCACATTTGCCTTCTCAGTGGAAGTGGCATTACTTTAAGTTTAAATTTTCCAAGTCAATTAAAAACAACGAAATAAAACAACTAACTAAAACAAATAATTAATATAACAAATTAAAATAAATAATTAAAATAATAAATACGTGGAACTTCATATGCCGGAACTTTTGTTTTGTCTCTTTTGGTATGTCCCGACCAGCGATGTTATTCGGTTCATTCGAGTACTCTTTCATCTTGGCAATCTTGAATCCACAGTAGTCATCTCTTTTGGCATTCCGGTTATTTTGTCTTCACCTCCACCTGGAGGCAGGCATCTTTTGGTCTTCATCCAGGGGACTCCAGGACTCCATCGTCTCCCGTGGCCTCTGGTCCCGGAACCTCCGATCAAATAATGTTAATTGTCTAAATCAAAATAGAAAATAAACAAATTAAGTACATAGCATAATACTAACTTCATCCGTTTGCCAAAAATAAAACATGCTTGGTAAAAATATTTAGTTTATATTTTTTTCTGTTTTTTTCTGAAATTAAACACAAGTTAAAAGAAAACAAGCAGATATTCAATATTTAACACACTTCCTCTCTGCACACCAACCATGAGCTTCCATTATATGTGCATTTATTTATTTATTTATATTATATATTTTTACATATATTACAGTGTTTATGTGCCATCATAACAATCAACTTTTTTTTTTAACTTCTTTGTCACTGCCTCCTGATTACACCCATTTATTTTCTCAAGGGACTCTATCTGTTTCTACATGCTCAAGCTGCCTGATCTCATGCCTGGGATGGCATGGTTTGATTTGATTTACATGGACAAACTGCTCTATTGCTGTTTCACCTTCATTTTTCAAAATTGTATACACTACAGGAGAAACCTTATCTATAATTCGAAATGGCCCCTGCCAGGCTGCTAGAAATTTAGAATTTTTCTGTTTACTTTTTCCAAAATGAAACTTGTACACCTGATCCCCTACATTGTATTCCTTTACTGATGTCTTTTTGTCATAATATGACTTAGCACTGTCAGCAGCTCTTTCCAGATTTCTCTGCACAAAAGCAAATGCATGTTGCAAATGCCTCCTCAGTTCATCAATATATTCATGAACTGTGGATGCACTCACTAGAGTTTGCTCATGTGTTCTGTATAGTAGGTGTTGTGGTAACACCATTTTCCTACCTGTCAAGACCTCATGGGGGCTAACACCTGTTGCTTTGGCAGGAGTCGATCTGATTGCCATCAAAACCAATGGTAAACGCAAATCCCAGCTGGAACCTGCTTCTGCCACAAATTTCTTTAAAATATCCACAACAGACCTATTGCTTCTTTCAACTGTACCTGAAGACGCCGCCCGATATGCGATATGTAGTTTCCTTTTCACACCTAGTATTTGCCATACCTTACTCATTAGAGTACTTGTGAAAGGACTTCCTCTGTCTGACTCAATTCTTTGTGGCAACCCAAACCTTGAGAACACATGGTTCACCAGCAATGTGGCTGCTGTTTGCGCACTACAATCTGGTGCAGGAATGCATTCAATCCACTTTAACATCAAACATACCACACTCAAAATATAACGGTGTCCCCTGCTCGACCTTTTTAAAGGAACTACATAGTCTATTTGCAAATCTGACCATGGGAGAGTTAGGCCTCTTTTCATCAATGGTGCTCTATGCATTGGTGAAGCAGGTTTAAATTGGGCGCATACTAGACATCCTCTAGTATATAATTCCACATCTTGGGACATATGTGGCCAGTAAGCATAATCTTTTAGTATTTCTAATGTTTTTTGTGAACCTCTATGGCCTGCAGTTATGGCATCATGTGCATGGTGTAGCATTAGTCCTCTGAATGAAAGGGGTACTACCCACTGTATTTGCCCTGTTATGGACTCTCTAATCATGAGTCCATCCTGTAATCTAATTCGTGTTTTGTTCTTTAATAACACCCTCAACTCTTCTTTTCCCATACAATCTTTTTCTGTTAAAGGATTTTGTTCAGGATCTATCAAATGATTATAATAGATTCCCAAAATTTGATCATTCTTTTGTGCCTCAATCAAATCTTGGTCTAGCGTGTCATGACTCCACTGCACCACCGGTTGATCTACCTCCTTTGGTGCTTTAGAACGTGTGACTGCATCAATTTGTATTTCACCCATTAAATAATCAATAGGTAGCAATTCTCCCATCACAGCCCCAATCTTAGCCAGATGGTCTGCCTTATCATTTCCCTCCTTATCCTCTCCTGGTGTTTTTAAATGCCCACGAATTTTTCTCCAGTATATTGTTAAATTATTTTCTGACACCAATTTGTCTATGGCTTGTATCATTTTTCCATGTTTAAGTGGCTTTTTGTTGTATGTAACCATGCCTCTTGCTTTCCAACCAGGCAAATACTCCACAAAGCTATTCCGTGCATAGTCAGAATCAGTCACCAGGACAATTTCACTGAACTTTTTATCAACTGCAGTAGCAATTGCTTTATAGATGGCTGCCAATTCCGCCACCTGACTGCTCCTATCTCCAATCCTCATCCCTATACTAGGAACGCCTTCACATTTCAACCAGACATTTCCTATTCCTGCCACTAATTGTTTATTATTGTCATTTTCAATGTGAAAAGCACAACCATCCACATATACAGTTGGCAAATCCTTGCATGTTTTTTCATCAAAATCTTTGTGTGATGATTGTTCAAATTCCTGCAAACTAGTTTCCACTTCCATTTCATTTGGTATTTGTTCAGCTGCACAGTCATGTAAGTCAGCTAACCCTTGAGCAATTGGGCTCTTTTTATTTTGTCCATATCTCACTTCTACGGGAAAACCTTGTAATGCCAGCGTCCATGAAGTGATTCTGGATTGCGCTAGATTGCCTGATCTAATTCTTTTACTCTCTAAAAATTGCAAAGGTTGATGATTTGTTTCAATAATCACCTTTTCTCCCTGAACAATGGGGCGGAAATGTTGTAGCGCCCACACAGTGGTTAATAGGGCCTTTTCACATTCATTAAATTTCATTTCAACTTGGGAAAATGCCTTACTTGCATATGCAATGGTTTTGTGATTCAAATCGTGTTTTTGTGATAACACTGCTGACATACAATGTTCAGAAAAACCTATTTCTATAAAGAAATCCCTGTCCTGTATGGGGTATGCTAAACATGGTGCCTTTACAAGACATTCCTTCAATCTAGCCACTGCATCAGAATGCTCTCTTTCCCATCTCCAGGGAGTATTTAGTTTAAGCAGTTTAGTCAATGGTTGAGTGATTTCTGCATAATTCTCAATGAACTTTCTGTTATAGCCTGTCATCCCTAATAAACTTTTTACTCCTTTCACATTTTTAGGATCTTTTAATCTTTGTATGGCCTCTATTTTCTTCCTTTGTGGATTTAGCCCATGTTCAGTCACTTCATGCCCTAGAAAGTTCACTTTTTTCTTGCACCATTGTGCTTTTTGCAAAGATACTTTGGCGCCTGCTTTCTGCAATTGGCCAAGTACATGTCTTATTTCATCAAAATGGCTTTTTAGGCTTTCATTTTTTATCAGGACATCATCCACATAAACTATTGTTCCTCTTTCCGCTGCATCCGGCATGGCCTTTCTCAAAAATATGCCAAATTCACTCCCACTATTGATGTACCCGAACGGAGCTCTAAGCCAGGCATATTGAGTCCTGTCAAATGTAAAGGAAAATAAGTGTTGTATCTCCTCTGCCAATGGCACACACCAATATCCAGATGTGAGATCTAATGTGGTAAATACATTTGAACCATGTATCTGAGCTAGGCCCTGATCAATGAATGGTAGTGGCCATCTAGATACTGGTACTCTTTTATTTAACTCTCTTAAGTCTGCACACAGCCGCCATTGACCATTTGGCTTTAACACACCTAAAATAGGCGTATTGGATGTGCTATGAATGGGCCTGATTATTCCCCGTGATTCCAAATTTTTAATAATCTCTGCCAATGATTCTAAACATGCCAGCGGTAGTCTATACTGGCGTACAAACACTGGATTTCTGCTACAACCTTCTGGTAGTGTGGCCATATGTAAATCAGTTAAACCACAATCATAAGCATCTTTTGCAAATACATCCTTAAACTCCATAAATATTTCCCTCAGATTGTTTCGATCCCCATCGCTGTCACATGCATCCGCTAAGGAGATCTGCTCTTCTACCATTCTGGAAAATTCTGGAAACTCTTCTGGTAAAGGAATCTCAGCGCTTTCCTCTAACTGTGTGGCTGTGTCTTTTTGTAGAGCTGCCACTTTTAAATATTTTGGCATCTCAGCTTCCGCTTCAATGGGCTGATTTCCTGTTTCATTTTCATTTAAATTAAATATTATGCAATCCTCTTGATGGCAGCACACTGTCTCATTTGAATCATAAGGATACACAGAATGAATTTTAAATATTCCTTTGGGCTGAGAGTCCAGGTGTTCTGGCAACTCGCCCTTGGCATCTACATATTTTTCAGGAATATTCCCAATCACCATGTTATTTAAATCTGCCGTATAATGTGATTTTTGTATGGCCATTCCTAATGGGGAGTTTTCCTCTAAATGAATATCCTGACAACCTTTATTATTTACCATGATTTTTACAGATCCCTCACCAATGTCTACCAATGGAATGTATTCATAATCCAGGCCTTCCTGTTTTATGGATTCATTCAGGCATACAAATGCATCAGAGCCTTTCATCTGCTGCCCATTTTTGCATTTCAGTGTTATTGCAAACTGTTTTGTAAATGCAGGAATAATAGTATCTTTCCTTATTTGTAATTCGACTGCATGAGGAACCAGTTGTGCACAATGATAAGCCCTTCTTTTGTCTTCAAATTCAGGTGCCGGACCACCTAGGCGTGACCATATTTTTTGATTAAGGAAATCTAACACCATACACATTCTGTGCATGATGTCATTGCCCATGTAAAATTCATTTTGTGCTCCACTCACTATCCATACATTATGGTAAATTATTTTCTGCCCAATGCTAATTTTAAGCATGCATCTGCCTGCAATTCGGTTTTCAAAGTCTGGACTGTCCAACCCAGAAACATATTGGTTTTTAATCCTAAATTTCGGGATTTCTTCCCTCTCCATAATTTTTTGCAACAATTTCTCATTAATGAAACTCCTTTCATGTTCAAGTGCTAAAGTGGCTTTTATTGTTTTAAGATAATCATTTATACCAACATGAACCCATGGTTGCTCATCTTCCATGTGTATTTCTGCCAGAGTGGTAATGTGTTTTTCTGAATCTGTTTTAGGAACAATATTCTGTTTGCATGTTTTCTCTTTTAAATAGAAACGTAATGTGTGCTCATCTATGGCAGTCTGCCAATCTTTCCTTGGGTCCAAGTATATTTGTACAGGTAGTTTTTCATTGTCGCTCTGATCTTTGTCTTGACACATTAATATAACAGTGACACTAGGTATGCAGCTATTCTGGAGATATACCTCCACAGCATCATTTGTTTTGGCAACGGTGTGACATTCTTTTATATTGCTGTTTTGTGATTTTAGTTTCTTAGGCCTCAATGGTTTTTTGGTTAAGGACCACAGCACTCCATTCACCCCATCTATGAGAGGAGACAATCTTTTCAGGCAATCTGTCCCCATCAGAAATGGAATTTCACAAATAGATGTGATCAATACCTCTTGTTTCATTCTGTGCTTTCCTATTTTTATGTCAACCTCAGTTACACCTATGATGGGCACCTCCTCCCCATTAAAGTTATGCACTGGGCCTTGATTTTCCTTCACTGTGATCTGACTCTGTGGAGGCCTCCCTTCATTGATACTCTTTACCAGCTCCTTGGACATAATTGTGGCCTGTGCGCCAGTGTCAATCATAGCAAAGGTGTGGCACTTTTCTTCTACAGTGATGGGTGCATAATATCTGTCCTCAACTTCCTCTAATACACATAAGAAGTGTGAATTCTTACTGAGTTCAGGGCTCACCTTTCTCAGATCTTTCTCACTTTTGGCTAAGCACATTGGTAAATGAAAAGACATTTTTTCCTCCTTTTTACCCATTTCTGTGCGAGATATTTTATTCATTTCTCCATGTTCAGAGGTTTTTTGGAGTGTGGCCACTGTTCGCCCATCCATCTGGGTAACATCAGAGACCACATTACAACCTTCCAACTGAACATGTGTAACAACATCATTCAGCAATTTGTCATTTTTTAATTCTGTGCATTTGTGATCATTTAGTGTAATACCAGCCCTTTCAGCCTCTTCAAAAATATGTGGCTCAAAGAATTCTTCAGGTGATTGACTTGTACCCTCCTTGTGAGTATTTCCTTTTTCTGTCTGTGTTTGGTCATTGTTTTGCTTGCCCAGGGAAGGAGCTATGGCATCCCCACTTACTCCCTGTTCACTGGTATTCCCCATGCATGAGTCATTTTTCTTAAATCTGTTCCTTTGTTCTTTTGGAATTCCTAATGTTTCTTTTTCATTTGTGCAAATCTTTACTGTTTTATTTAGCTCTAAGTTAAACCGTACCTCTTTTTTAGAAGTATTTGCACTTTCTATCACAATTTCATTTACTGGTACTTTCATTTTTAATCCATTAGGCATCTCAGAGTCGTTATGCAAAATTATATCAGAGCAATCTGTCATTTTGGCACTCCAGTTATCATGAGTACTTAGTCACTTTTCGGAAGCCCCCCGGTCATTGCTATGGCCATCAGCCCCCTCTTTGGAAGGTTGTTTTTGCGCTGTATAGAGCTTTCCTATTTGCTCAGCTAACATTTTCACTTGGGCCTCAATGCACTGGAACCTTTCCATCTCTCTAGGATCCTCTTTCTGTGGCCTAGGTCGATATTGGTTGTTTTCCCCCTGATTGGATCTATTCTGATACCTCTCAGGTGATTGATGTCGGTTGGGATGGTTTCTGAACTCTTGATTCATTTGTGGAGGGGAGCGGGTTGCACCCATCCTTTGATTATAGTCCCCTGGTGGGGAATCATTGTACTGGCGTGGATTGTAGTTCACGTTTTGCCTCATGTCCTGTCTCTCAGATTGTGGGTACTGGCCCCTATGTTGATTTCCATTATCAGTAAATCGATCCACATATCGGGGCCTATCCTGATTACCATATATCATGGTGCTGGGATCTAATCTGCTCTGTGTCCCCAATGACTGGTAGGGACCATCATTTCTTTGATCTTGATTTTGTCTCTGGTTATTGTTCATACCTGCCATATCAGGCCGATATCCTACCCGGGGTCTGTCCCCTTGATACCTAGGGCTGATGTAGCTCTCTCTATTACTAGGATCATGTGATTGGAACATTGGTACAGGAAATGGCGATCTTTGTTGATTACCCCTTTGTTCAGGTGTCACATTATTTTTACCTTGACTTTGAGCAGACTCAAGGGACATTTTGGCTGACCTGATTTCCATTACTGCGGCTGAGGGTTCTTTAGATTTAGGCCTAGTATCTTTCATTTTATCACTTTCTCTACCCTGACAATAGAGTACCTCATATAGCTTTGTGCTTTGATGTACAATCCATTCAAGGGACTTGTCACGGTCAAATTCACGGACCAATTGGGATATGATGTCTTTCTGTAGCCCATAGAAGTATGCAGTTTTAAACTCATTGGAATTTGAGTCAAAAGATACATCAAAGCGAGAGAATGCTCTTTTTAAGTCTTGTAAAAATTGGCGAGGGGATGTATTAGGTCCAGCAGTAATTGTGTACGCAACTTTCTTTGCCTCCTGCAATGACTGAAAAGGAGAAAAATGACGCCTAATTTCTTTTTCAAACTCCAGCCATGTCATATTCTGCTGTTCATTTAATCCCCTTATGATGCTGGCCGTCGGGGCATCTAAAGTTAAATGAAAATATTGTCTGTACTGTTCCCTAGGTATCTGGAGTGCTTTAAAAATGTCATGTACCGCTTCTAAGTGATCCTCAATGCAGCATTCACCTCCCTTTTTAAATGGTTTGATCAGGGCTTTAATGGATTTCATTATTTTTATGGGGCTACTTGTTGCAATGCATGGAATTGCACTATTTTGTGATTCAATCCTGTTTTCAGGTGTATGAGATTGGTGGCTGCGCCCAATGGGAGTATCAAATCCCCCAAGGGCGCTGCAACCAAGTTCAGTCACCGGCCCAGTCTCTGGGGCACTAGCTCTTTGGGCAGAGCTAGAATTCACCTCCACTCCATTGAATGTGGTACCCTGCCGCCTCTCCTGGGACCTGGGAATGCACATTTGCTGTTCTAAGTCCTTACACTTTTTAAGGAGTCTGTTGGCTTCATCATGCAAATAATTATTTTCATCACTCATTTTATTAATCACCTCCTGGATATCGCACATTTGCATTTGGCATTCATTGAACTCTTTATTTCTCTTGTCTCTTTCTTGAATCATTTTAATCATTTCTTGTTCTGCACTCTGGAGATCACCTTCTTTTTCGCAATGTTCTTTTTGTAAAATCTGCATTTCTGAAACAACCTCATCTTTATCCTGCCTAATGTGATCCACTAAGGCTTTTAAGTGTGCCAATTCTTGCTCACTATCTTCAAATTGTTTCTTGCTTTTGGATAACTGAGTATCAAAGTCTCTGCATTTTAATTGCATGTCTTTTTGGCATACATCCAATTCTGCTCTCAACATTTCCTGATTTCTACTTGCCCCCTCTAATTCAGTCTTTAACCTGGTAATTAGCTGAGTATCATTCTCTTGCATTCGCAGGGACTTGTTTAAAATAAACCATATGTTGCCGCATAGCCGTATTAAACAGTCTTTCTCTGCACTTTTATCAGCTGCATTCAATAATCTTGTAAGGCAGACCTGAATTATGCTGCCTTCTGCAAAAATATTGTCTAGTTTTTCTTTCTGCACCTCACCCTGAATGCGGTTACTCCATTCTAACGTGCTATTCGAAGACCAATTCCCATGTGCAAATAACTTTGCCTCTAAATATTGCACTAGATCTGAGAATGTGGTTTCCCTTTGTGACATTCCGAAATTCGTTTTTAGTGGCACACTGCTATTATAAAATGGGTTCCCTTTAATGTGCAAATGGCAGTGTGAGACACGCTTGCCACGCCCAGTAGGTACTCTAGGATCACTTTCCCGGCCAACGCACCATAAATATGTAGGGTATTTTGTGGAGATTTGGGGCCTGACGGTATTTTATTACCGCCGAAAAATAACTTAGCAATAATCACTCTTTGTATTCAGATTTGGCCATGTGCAACAATAATACAATGGACATGCATTATTTCAGCACCCAGACCTGCATATTTGGTATACGTGGTTGGTGGTATTTTGGTGAGCATAATTCCCTTGTTTTATTTGTGGCCCCAATGTCCAGAATCCCTTATCTTTGCTTAGATTTTTCGTGTGATCACTAGAGAGACCTCAGACCTGCATTCTAGGAATACCACATTTTCCAGTGATAGTGTTGGTGTGCCACCATGGGCGAACTCACTGACTTATTTACGACAGAGAGCTATATATGGTAGTCTTGTGGTAATTTCCACTACCTTATATACGGTAGGGAGCTATGTTCAGAGAGTCTCTCTTCCCGTTGGCTCATGTACCTCCAACGAGCTATGCTACAGTCACTCACAATTATTCATACTGATTCTGACATGCACACATCTGTCTTAAAATGACCATTGCACTGTTTAAAAATCTCCCCACATCATCGGCATTGTAATGGTAAACAATAAACATCACCCGTCTGTTTTCAAATATTTTTCTGTATTATAAAAGTTGTATTTAAACACGATCTCATTCTTTACAGAAATTAAATGGTACAGTCAAAGCATTGTCTGTGACACACTGCAAAGAGAGTGGCGGAGAACAGAACTCAAATTGCAACATTAGCACTTGATTAAGACACGCACAGGAATCCTACACTGACTGCATATTACCGTACACACTCAGCTCCCACACTTCTCATTACCTTATCTTTTTAGTTGTTCTCTTTGGCTGTTCTCTTTGTGAATGTGGCTCCCTTGGATTAACTCCAGCAAAAAGGAACGCTTGCCTTCTCAAACCGGGGTCATTGCCTGGAATTCTCAGCTTTTGCAGATAGGAATGCCTCAGCCAGTGGAAAGGTCCTTCTTTCAGCTCTCCCCAATCTCGACTGCCAAATCTTGACTGTAGTAGGACGCAGGGATCTGCATTCAGTCAGGAGTCCCACAGCCAGGTCTTCTCCCCAGTAGTGCAGAAAAATGTCTGCCTGTCTTTTTCCCCGTTACTGCCCACTAAAACTTTCCTCTCAGCCCTCTGTATGACGTGTCCCAATGAAATCCATCATCTCTCATCCTCCTACTCTTCAACAATAGCTTCGCTTATACATTTGCAATTGTTGCAAATCTGACTTCCTTCTTCCTGCAGTTACTGTGCACAAAAACACGGAGAAAAAAAATCTGCACACACATTTAAATGGCTTTCAGAGTATGCCTAATTCTGCAGTGGAGAACACATTTTGTTAGTGGGTTATGTTAAATAAGGTTTTATTAGTCATGTTAATGGTTAATAGGTTAGCTGTTAATTTTCAAATGTGTCTCTCGCACCATAGGCATTTCAGGTGAAAAATAGTGTGCATTTTTAAATGAGCACGTGTGCTTTTAACTGTAAAAATAGATTTGCATCTTATATGTTAAAATCGTTTTTGACTGAATAGCCTGTCTTTCCTTGTTAATCTGGTAACCCATATAGCAATGCACCGCACCCTTGTGGTGGTGCTGCAAAAATGTGCTACTTGTGCAGTAGTGCTGTACTCTGTGCTGTAACATGCCAAATATCCTTACAGGTAAGAGGCACACAGTGAATAAAGAGCATAACCTTGGGTAGCTTGGAAGGTGAGAACATCTCAATGAGTACGAAAATTCCCATGGCAAGTTAGGCAATCACTCCAGGTACTGATGCTGATGTGGGGGAGTTAGAAGCCTATGGAATCATGACCAGAGCAAAGGTAAGAGGCAAACAGTGAATAAAGAGCATAACCAGGGGTAGCTTGGAGGGAGAAGATAAGTCAATGAGTACCAAAGTCACAATGGCCAGTTAAGCAATCACTCCAGGTAATGATTAAGTTGTTGGGGAGTTAGAAGCCTATGGTATCATGACCAGGGTGAAGGGAAGAAGCAAACTGTGAATGAAGAGCATAACCAGGGGTAGCTTGGAAGGTGAGGACAAGTCAATGATTATCAAAGTCACCATGGCAAGTTAGGCAGTCACTCCAGGTACTGAGGAAGGTGTGGGGAGTTAGAAGTCTATGGTATCATGACCAGACTGAAGGTAAGAAGCAATCAGTGAATAAATAGCATAACCATTGGTGGCTTGGTAGGTGAGGACAGGCCAATAATTACCCAAGTCACCATGGCAAGTTAGGCAAACACTCCAGGTACTGAGGAAGGTGTGGGGGAGTTAGAAGCCTATGAAATCATGACCGGGTGGAAGGTAAGAAGCAAACAGTGAATAAATAGCATAACTATTGGTAGCTTGGAAGGTGGGGACAAGTCAATGAGCACCAAAGTCCCCATAGCAAGTTAGACAATCACTCCAGGTATTGATGAAGGTGTTAGAGGCCTGTGGTATCATGACAAGGTAAGAGGCAAACAGTGAATAAAGAGCATAACCAGGGGCAGCTTAGAGGGTGAGGACAACTCAATGAGTACCAAAGTAACCATGGCAAGGTCAGAGAGTGGAGTACATTTGTCATGCTATGATACGATTTGGGCATTGAAGAAAGCACACCACTACCACAACATGTTTGTTAGATTACATGGGACATGCACACTGACCACTGCCATTTACACTACCTTAGAACACTGAGGAATACAATAAGCTGAAATGTACTACGTGACCCAAATAAAATCACCTTCTGAAGAATGCAGGAATGCAGAGGTACCTTGACTGGTAATGAGCTCCCCGAGTTAGACTTGTAGAGCTTGGAGAGCCAGGATATACATGAGTACGGCTGAGCCAGGGCTAAACCAGAGGGTCTGGCCTGGCTCTAAAGGCCAAACATGAAGCGAGCCAGGAACATGGCTGTATAAAACAGCACTGTGCTGATAATGTATGAGGAAAGCAGCTGACATTGAAGACTGGGCTGACATTGAAGACCAGGCAAACAATGTGTGGGGACTCTAATATACGTAATTGCAAGTGATGGCACAGGAAGTGAATACGTCCGAAAGTGAAACATGCAACAACAACTACGGCTTACTAGACTGTAGTGTTTCCCCAGCACATATAGTGACCATTCTTACATTACCCATCACAAAGTTATTTTCCTTTTGGTTAACTCAGGACCACTTCTTTCACTTAATCACTCACACACTGCAGGGTGTGCAGTGAGAAAGAGATGGCACTCCAGGCGATTGCATATTAGTGTGGGGTGTTATTAGGGGGAGGTGAGAAGGATGGCGCTATCACGGTGGAGAGGTAGTGGAAGCACTGGTGCTTCACTGCTGCACCAGGGGGGGATGTGAAAGTTGATTTAATTGTAGAATTTCATTCAGGATGGGGAAAATAATTCTACAATTGTGTGCTTTACGAGGCATATTGTCAGGTTGGTTTGTTATGTAATTTGTAAACCAAGTAATCACTCTAAAATGCAGAGTATTTTTAGTTGAATGTTTTTATACGCTTTCCAAGCCTGACACTTGCATGCCTTAACTGAACCCTATTCCTGCTTTCATGAATCCCTGCACCCCAAATCCCCTTAATTATATTCCTGGAGTTTTGCATTCCCTTTTCCAGCACTGCCTGTGGGTTTTCACAGCTGAAAGCTAGGGGGCCTCAAGACATACGTTTGAAATGGGCTCTAACCCATCGTTTGCTAACTAATAGTAGTAGTTTAAAAATAATTTCAATATACATATTTCAATATACATTTTGAATTTAACATGTTCCCAATAATCGAGAAGGGTAGTCATTGAATCCACGCTTGACCTTGCAGTGACATGATACCTGTTGTAGCACAGCAGGCCATGTACAAATATTTTTAAATTAGGAAAGCAGGCAGGAGAGCAGTAGAGCAGGAGTGTGGTTTGAAGCTTGTAAAATAAACAAACTCTTTCTCATTTAGTCACAGACTGTAAACTAGCAGAAGTGCAGAAAGGTTAGTCTTGTGTCGCCCCATCACACAGCCCCTTCCCAGCCTGGGCTCACGAACAACTTTCAGAAACTCCCGGACAAGGTCAGCCAGCTGGGTCACCTTGGAAACAGAGTTCCGTTTGCTGCAAGGCCAAGATGTTCTCCCCAGGCAAATGCACCTCGTCACCCCAAACCGTACTGAGACCTTTGTTCTGGTTACACCCACTGCCCCATCTCGGACACGAGGAAAGCAAAAGCCACAACAAGCTGCTGAAAGGTAATGGGGTAGGCCCTGGCAGGCCCCTTTTCAAGAGGAGAGCACTGTATTTCTAAAGAAGTGTCCCTCAGTCCTTCCAGAGGTGCGGGTCGGGGTAGGGTTAGGCCCTCTGGGAGTGCGCCTCCCTTTATGGGGACGGAGAGGACGCGGAAGAGGCTGCACGCGCCGTGGCTAAACATTCTGTTAGATTGCACAGGAACGCACCTTTATTCTGGAGTGGAGCTGGTGGGTAACGGGAGGGAGTAGGCTCCGTTCCAAGAGCTCATTAGCTCGCACCTCGTGTCGAGCACTAATGAGCCACTTGACCCGAGTCAGCTTGAGCACCCCCTGGCTTTGCCACCTCTAAGGACTTGCTTACTTCAACCAATGATTAAAGATCCAATCCGACCGTGTAAACTCTGCCAGACACTCAAACCAGTGAAATGTCCTGGAGCACCCGGTTGCGAACATTGTACGCAAATGTATAACCAATGAGAGTTTGCCAAATGGATGGACTGCCGACGTCGGTAACTGCTGGTGCCACGTTGCTTCAACATGGACTCAACTAAACTCACTAAGATATACAGCTAGTTATATGTGTCAAGAAAGTCTGTACAGAAAGGATCTCTGAAATAAACTTTAATGTCACCTGTCAAATTATATTTTACATGTCTATATCATTCTTAGCAGAACAGTTGAAACAAATGAATGAATTAAACTAATGTTACCAATACTTGTTTACACGTCGTTGTCTGGGACCGGTGCCACCAAATGAAATGAGAAAGCCGTAGAAAGTAAATAATACTTGACCTGATAACAAAGGAAGATAAAAAAAAAGAACAGCAATGAGTACAAACATGTTCTTAAAGAGCCCACGCACGGAGATTTGCATACGCAGGACCTGACAACCAGGCTGGCGTGTGACGTACTTATATAACGCGTTCCTATTCATTTTCCAGGATGTCTATTATTCCGAGTCAGGATTAAAGTGAAAACTTGCCCATTAAGGGACAGCATTGTGTATAGTCCGACGGAGCTAGTGCCACTGTTTTAAATCCGTGCTCTCTAATTGCCCTTCAAATATTGACAAAAGGAGCACCACAGAAAAGGATTGTAATCCTCTCTGAATGTGAACTCGTGTAACCCAGCTCAGGCTGTGAATCTCTGCAGTGTGAACTCTACATTGTAGAGTGAAAGTTATGACCCATCTATAAGACATTTTCGGGCCGCTGTAAATGGCCAGTATTAGTCAGCAGAGGGCGCTGTTTTGACGATAAAAGAATCGACTGTGGCCTCAGTGTAAGGGGCTCGTGGAGAACCCAAATAACACTTTCTTTGAGGCAGTATAAATCATTCACAATCCCTGAAATGCGTCTTCTTGCTGTTCTTAAAAAACGGATGCACGTGATGTATGTAGTCAGCAGTGACATCTAGGGAGAAAACGGAAAGTAGTCTGGGCCTTTCATAGGTGCCCAGAATCACCATAGAGGGTCCAGGTCTCTGATTGGCCACTCCAATCTCTCAAAGATGTTGGTGGGTTCTGATTGGCCAGCCGGACTGGCAACTGCTCCAAAACTCAACGTAAATTCACATGTGTTTGGTGAGTGCCGAGTAGTCTTGTGAGAACTTTTGAATTGGTTGAACCCCAAATATGGGGTTTAGCAAGGGGGAGACTTTGCCCAGGACTAGCTACACCAGTCAGATTCATGTGCTCCCATCAATCAAGATTAGCTGTTAAGGTTCGGAGTGAATTCAATGCTCCCCAGTGTTCCCCATGCATTGAAATGCCAAGCCCCTCACTGGGACTGTACAATGAGCTGTTGACACGTGTTCTAATGGCATTTGCCATATGGACCGAAGCATCCCACAGTTGTATGCCTCTGCCAGCCATGGCATCTTTTCAGTTAACGATTTCATACGTACCGGGACTGGGAACCAAACGAGGCCCTGGAAATAATTTACAAAGTGGCTCCATGTTACACATTTTCAGCAAGCCCAGCCATTTTCCTATGGGGACATTTGGAAATACCACACACACAAGAGGCCCAGGTTGCAGAGGCCTATCGGGAAATATCCATATTTGCATATAGGGCGGTCCAGCACTACATACGTATAATATTATATAATATTGCAGAGACAAGTTTCCTTCTTTCTGATAATTCTCTCTTACGTATTGTTTGTGTTAAAAACTGCAGCAATGGCTGCCACTGGGTTACGGCACTAAGAGACAGTCCTAAAGCTGTTCAGTAAGTTTAGTATTAGAATATAGATAGAAGCTATGTGTGGGTTTGTAACCTAATGTGTGAAGTTAGGTGACACTGGGAAAGACGAGGAAGAAGCATGTAGGTGAAAGTTGTGCTACTCCGATCAAGATTTGCAAATTATAGGCTAGGCCTTTCTTAGCTTAGAAGAGTAAAATACACTCGGTAGAAGAGACATTGCATTGGCTTAGCTTGCCCTGGTCTGTTCTGGAGAGTCCCACCTAGGGGTGGATTTCATGGGAAGCCTGCACCTCAGCACACGTCAGCAAGCTTGTGTTGAGAAAGAGAAGAGGAGAGGAGAGCTAGGAAACTGGAAAGATAATGGCCAATGGAGGGGAACTCACGGGGAGCTTGCAAGAGAATAGCCAAACAAGTGTGCTTCTTCCATCACAGAGTGCTTCGATTTTACATGTATGGGGATCACTCCAGCTGAGACTTTAGGAAAGCCTGGCTCAGCAGACATGTGTTTTGACAACAGCATAGACTCATTCCTGCAGAGCTGCATCATAATGACACACCTTGGAGTGAAGTCAGGACCTCCACGCCTGTGTGTGTTGGGATGGGTAATATTTAAGAGAAGAGGCCATTCTGGGGGGAGGAGTGAGAGGATGGAGGTTTGTCAGACATGTGTGCAGGGTGTATGTGTGATGTATGTATTTGAATAAGAATGTCCTTTTCCGATACTGGTGAATGCTTTTTATTTTGTGTCCATACATTTTTATTAAGAGTATAGAAAATATACACAACCAGATACAAGAAGCAGTATTGCAAAATGCATATAAGAAAAAGATATGCTTACAATGTCATGGAACTAGGCTAGTAATAATCCAATGAGCCACTAGCAAGCAAAACAACATGAGAGAATAAGCAAGATAAACAGCTAATGCAAACCCAGCAAAAGTGATATTATATGCAGATAACAAGAGGGACCACTGCAATGGAGACGAAATATATTCATAAGTGGACCCGGCGAAGACAAAGACGTAAGTGACAGGGCAAGATGGGGAGGCAAGTTGAAAAGTAGTTTAATGTACAGAATATACAGGTGCAACTGACCATATCAAGAGAGCAACCAGATATCAAACTATGGTAATAAAGATAACACAGAAAAAATAATGTACCAAATAATGTACCATGCGTAGATGAATTCTGAAAATCTAGATAATTGGTCAAGTGAAACCATTTGGATACCGCCACTTTTCCTGTATAATGCTAAACTCGTAATGACCCCTGTGCCAACTGAGGGACACACTCCAGCTAAGATTTTATGAGAGCCTGGCTCTTCACCCATATGTGTTAACAATAGCAAAAACCCATCCCTGCAGAGCTACATCATTATGATAAACCTTGGAGTGAAGTCAGAAACGTTGATGCCTTTGGGTGTTGGAATATGACAGGAGAGGATAGCACAATGTCTTGTAGCTTCCCCCTGCCATGGACAGCCTCATTAATTGACAAACGCTCCATGGAACAGCCCTACACTTTTTGTTTTGTTTATTGTTAGCCCTGCTGCTGTTAGCATCAACTAACATGCATACAGAGTGCACTTAAAACAGGCCCCCCCATGGGGCCTGGCTGCTGAGGATAACAAAGGAGACAGGAAACCCAACAAGCATTTCATATGCAACTGTGTCAACCTCAAGCCAGCTCCCACCCCTTAGTATCAATGACAGTGAACTGACATGTCTGAGTCTATGTTTGTAGTAGAAAATCCCTGCTATGTGGACCCCATTCATAAGATACAAGAATGTGGTTTGCAGAAGCCAGATAGTCTGGTCTCTACGCATCTTCAAGGGAGAGCTGCCACTTTAAAAAGGAATGCAAAGGGAGAACCATTAACCAGAGAGACACTTTGTTCACAGCCGACAAGAAGGTGGGACCTAGTATCACAGCGGAGTGAGCCCAGAACTCATTCTGATGAGAGAAGAGTTCAGCCATATTGGTTCTGTGACAACCCTTGTAACTGTAGGGTGTACTTATTTTCCTATTGCAAATCACTCTGTTTATAAACTTACACTTATTAAAAACTGATTAACAGTTTTCCATGATCAGTTCACTAAGGTAGGCTCAGCCTACACCAATCTCTGTGGCTCACTTGTCTTTACGAGAGGGCTGGAGCGCCTCTTTCAAACAGGTCTTCTGAAGACTTCACTAGAAGGACATAGAAGAAGAAACTCATCCTTGAAAAATGGCTGAAGGTACAGTTTGCCATACAGCTTCTGCCAGTGAAGGAAGGCCAGTAACACCTGAAGAGGGAAGCAAGCTTCATCCCATTAACTTCTCCCATGGAACAAAAGAACTCAGAAGACCCCCCCCCCATCTGCTTTAGAACCGGTACCCAGCCAGCATGCAGCGTGCCCTACTAGGCTCTGCAGCAAACTCCCTAGACAGGAAGTGCCAGAAGTTATCTGAACCCGAAACCAAAGACAAGGCAGCTGCGTGCAACACACTCCCTAGCTCTGGGCCGTCCGCCTTAAAGGACAATGTAAGCCCATTGAAGAGCTGGGGAGAAGTGCCATGACAAGCACCTGCCAACGTCTACCTTAAAGGACATTCTAAAGCCACCCAAGTTCCTCGATCTGCAACCGCCTGTCACGTTGACCGCCGTCAAGCCTTGAGCTACCGCTGTCACGCTGCAGTCTCTGAATGAACCCGAGATGTTCTGACCAGTGGTTCAGAACCGCCAAACAGCACTGAGAAACCGATTCCGGACCCTGAATCGCCATGAAGGCCAGCCTGCAGCCATTCGCCAAGCTTCGCTCACCGAACCGTCTTGTCGCCTGATAGCCGCCGTGGACTCCCAACTCGAACACTGTAGCAGATGCCTGAAAAGTGCCCTGAAGCTGACTCAGCGCTGTCGAGCACCAAGAACTACAGTAAGAAGTACATTGTGGTTGTGTCCTCCTGGTCTTTCCCTGAAGCCCCCTAGAGACATTATAAGACCCTTTTAGTCATTTTGCTGAGGCCAAGATGCCTTTTAAAAATGGTTGCGATTATTAACCATATAAACTACTCATGTGTCAGTATACAGAGTGCATCCCTTGCCCTTCTTAGAAACGGTCTGTTCTCTGCATTCCTTTTCATGGTGGGTTGTATTTAGTAGTGTTATTAGATTATCTGTTGGGCTAAATAATAAAGTTGATATGTTTGTGCAACCTTTACTGGACACTCCTTTTATCATTGGGTAATAATTGTATTTTGCTGTGTTGCAAAAACCAACAATCCAAGAACTTTAGAGGAGATAAGCCTGCCAATCCATCCACATTACCAAAATTAAACACAGAGGTTTATAATTTTAATTGTATGCTTGTTTATTCCAATCTTTTCAGATATGTTCTGGTGTATTAGATGTGTGGGTCTGATTGATAGTTTAGAAACCGATATTCACCGCTGGACAACTGGTTCCCCAGAATTGATCACATTGGTGGCAGATGGTCGGATCTAGTTGGAGCCTTGGGCACAGCTTAGTCACCCAACAATAAAAGTACTGTTGTAATCCATTGATTGCACCAGTACTTTTATTGTTGGGTTAGAACAATGCCAGATATTTGTTATTAATCATGGATCTTGGTATAGAGACTGTGAAAGGCATGAGCAAAGATGGCATGCACATCCTGTGTCAAGAGAGGGGACTTCCCCACAGCACCAGGATTAATAAACCTGAGCTGCTGATCAGCCTCCACGCTTGAGTAGAAGCTAGGGCACCTGGGAAAGAGCCTCCAGGGGACGGGCTAAGCCCCATATACCCGATTGGAGAAGACCTTCCACAAGGGGTGGTGGAAGACGGTGAGGAAGGCAACCTCAGTGGTGTTTCTCACCAACTACCCCTTAGGGAGGTAAGTTTGGTTTCTCAACACTCCAGATTGTCAGAAAGGTCAGGGCCTAATGTGGCACCCGGCAGGTCCCAGGCCTTGGCACAGCCTCTAATTGGCCCAGTAATGGTTCCTTCTGTAAACAATGTAGCGGCTAGAAAGTTCCTAATGGAGGAGAGGAGACTAGCACTGGAGGAACAAAGCTAGTGGGACAAGGTCACTACAGAGCTGTGAAAGCTGGCACTGAAAGAGAAGAAGGGGGCACAAAGAAGCACCTCTAGCGTGGGCAGCAGTAGTGGTTCAAATCAAGGTGCCTGGGACAAGCCCAGGCACCACATCCTCAAAGATTTAGCAAAGGCTTATGAAGTGGGAAAGGACATATTTGATTGGTTTGAAGCATTCAAGCTGGCATTTCAGCTGCAGGAGGTGGAGGAGGTGCTGTGTAGTGCAGCCCTGATGAGTCGCTTACTGACACAGGGTACTGATGCAATTCTTCAGTTAACTCCTAAAGAAAGGCACATTTATGAGATAATATAAGACAGCCCTTCTCAGGAAGTTCTGTAAAACCCCAGAACAATATCACAAGCGTTTCAGAGAGCTCAGAAAGAAAAGTGGGCAGACATTTGAAGTGTTCACACACTTGTCATAGAAATATCTGAGCAGGTAGGCGTCTGGTAACAAAGTTGACACATTTAAAGGGATGTAAAATTTGATTGCGTGTGAACATGTCTTGAAGAATTGTGAGGTCGCCTTACACCAGCATCTTGTGGACAAGACGATCACAGCACCTATTGAGCTTGCTAAAGCTGCCGACAGGTTTGTCAGTACTCAAGTTCAGAAAAAAGCTCAGGTAAGCACACACAAACCAGAAGAGAAATCCTCTGACAAGAAAGTTAACAAGGTTGGGAAGGATAATGGTCCAACCCACTCCTCTTCCAAGTCAGGTCCCCAAAAGCATGAAGGGAAACCCTACAACTTTAGTTCAGCCGTGAACCCAGAAAAGAAGAGATCAGGTAACTCTAGCACTGTGGTACCTGCATCCTCGCAACCCAAAGGTTGTTTCGTGTGTAAGGACCTAGGCCATAGGAAAGGGAATCCTTCTGCAAAGGGCTTAGACAAGCAAGCCATAGTGATTGTTGGACGCATGAAGTAGACCATCATTAGTGTGGACATCCTAATGGAGGACTTCCCACTAGGCCAAGTAGTGGCTGAATGTGGACTGGTTGCACTGAGTGGGAATGGTACCGGATCTCCAGTAGAGGTCCTAATTCCCAAAAATACTCAACTGTGTATATCAATGGACACAAAGCTCCTGCGGTCAGAAACACCAGGCCTAGATTCACTGCTGTCACACGGCAGTGGGCACAGCCAGGACAGTATGTTGCTGGGCCTCATTGTAGAGTCAATGGGTTAGACAGAAAGAGTAAGTGCCCCATGGTGAGAGTAGAATTCAGTTGGTGGGGTGAAACCACCCAGTGCTTTGTAGCGGTGAAAGAGTCACTCCCTACCCCATGTCTGTTGGGTAATCATCTTCCTGGCTCAGAGATAGTCACGGCAGTCACCAGATTGAAGGCCAAAGAGACCACCAGATTGGAAACTCTCAGAGCCTTAGGACCTGGAGGGCTTCCAGAGGGCTTTTGTGAGATAACAGCATGGGCGGTAGCTCCTAGTCCAATTCCACAGTCTGCTTGGTTGCCTACTCCTGTGGGAGAGGGCCCAGTAGCGACTGAGAACCCTCCTTTGATAGCAGGGGACTCATTGACTTCAGTGTTGCCTGACACAGCACAGGAACCTGTGGTGGAGGACCAGGTAGTTTCAGACCTGAAAAAGCTGCCCCAGCTGGGTGAGTTTACATCAGCTGGGGGCCCAGATCTGGCTGACTTATTTAAAGCCAAGAAAGAGTGTCCCACTCTGGTGGGCCCGTGAAAGCAGGTGGAGGAGCAGGCTAAGGGCGAGGCCAAGGACTGTTTCAGGTGTACTGGGAGGATGGACTCCTGTACAGTGAGTCAAAAGTCTCTGAAGTAGAGGGCACGAGGAGGTTGGTGATTTCCCAATGCCACAGAAAGTTCCTTTTGGATTTGGCTCCCCAGATTCCTTTAGCGGGTCACTTAGGAGTGACTAAAACATCAGACAGTTGTCTGTGCACTTTTCCTGGCCCCAGTTTTGCATAACAGATAAGGAATTAGTCTGGTCCTGCCCAATTTGTCAAGCTTCTGGCAAGTCAGGTGGTTCCACAAAGGACCCCTTAAATCCACTAATAGAGGTTGGGCAGCATTTCAAGAGAAGAGGCATGGACATTGTGCGTCCTTTGGATTCCCAAACCAGAACAGGCAACAAATACCCAATGGGGGTGGTAGACTATGCCGCTAGGGACCCTGAAGCGGTCCCACTGAGGAGCATCAAAGCCTCTGTGGTTGCAAAGGCTCTGTTTGGAATATTGTCCTGTGTTGGTTTCCCCAAGGAAGTTGTTTCTGACAGGGGAACAAACTTCATATCAGCATATATGAAGGCTATGTGGGAATAATGTGTACCAGTTCTCCACAGCCTTCAATCCACAAACCAACTGTATTTTAGAGTGGTTCTACAATACCCTGAAAGGTATGATAGGCGGCTTGGAAGGGCACCTAAGGTGAAAAAGGGATATTCACCTGCCATGCCTATGTTTCACCTATAGGGAGGTGCAGCAGAAAAAG
This sequence comes from Ambystoma mexicanum, assembly GCF_040938575.1. Classification (NCBI taxonomy): domain Eukaryota; kingdom Metazoa; phylum Chordata; class Amphibia; order Caudata; family Ambystomatidae; genus Ambystoma; species Ambystoma mexicanum. The sequence goes on from NC_090935.1 coordinate 1,043,811,084, forward strand.
GAGTAGGGTTTAGCCCCTTTGAGCATCTGTTTGGACACCCTGTAAGAGGTCCCCTCAGTCTAGTGAGAGAGGGATTGGAGGCCAATCCCTCCTCCCCCAACCGAGATGTGGTAGACTATGTGTTTGGCCTTCAGTCTAAAATGGCAAAGTACATGGAACAGTCTACACAAAATCTAAAGTCCAGTCAGGGGCTGATGAAACACTGGCATGACGAGATGGCCACAGTTACAGTTTATTCTACAAGCCAGTGTTTGTGAATTATGGAACCTGTTAGACTCAGTGCCCTTCAGGACAAGTGGACTGGGCCTTACTGTGCATTTGAAAGGGTTATTGATGAAAATGATCTCATTGATGTGAAAGAGCCTAAACAGATGTGCAGGCTCTTTCTAGTCAACCGGCCGAAACACCATTACAGCCGGGATTACTTGGTCATGGCATTATTGACCGATGGATAGACTGCAGAGGAGACTAATCCCCTCCCAGACCTTCGGCACACTGAAGCCACAGATGGTTCAGTTGAAGGTGTCGTCAACCTTGCAAATGACCTGTCAGAAAAGCAACTGACAGACTATCATTGTGTACTGGACAGTTTGCCGGTCTGTTTTCATTGACTCCAAGTCATACAGATTGGTGCACCCATTATGTGGACACTGAAGACAGTGAGCCTGTGAAAAGCAGAATCAAAGAATCAAGTGGATGTCCGATAAGGTAAGGGACTCCATCAAGAAGGACCTTTCCAAGGTTTTATTCCTAAGAGTGATAGAGCCACCCCACAGCCCCTGGGCTATCCCATTGGTACTGGCCACTAAAAAGACAAGTGGTAGGAAGACTCCAGTCCGCTTTTGTGTAGACTACATGGACAATATTCTGTCACAAAGATAGATGCTCGCCCCATTCCTCGGGCAGATGAGCTCACTCATTGACAAGCTCGGCACTGCCAAGTCCAAAAAGTACCCTTTAACCCACGGTAGGGTACTGGCAGGTTGGCTTGACAAAAAGAGCAAGAGAGAGGTCAGCATTTTCAACTGTAGAAGGACATTATCAGTTCATTGTTTTGCCCTTTGGATTGAAGAATGCCCCTGCCACTTTTCAGAGGAAGGTTAACCAGGTTTTGTCTGGCCTGGAAATCTTCAGTGTCGCCTATTTAGATGACATTGCTGTGTTCAGCCACACCTGGGAGGACCACATATCCCACCTGAAACAAGAGCTTTAGGCGCTACAGAATGCAGGTCTCACTATCAAGGCCACAAATTGTCAGATAACGCAGGGCACAGTGAGTTACCTAGGCCACCTTGTCGGTGGAGGTAAGAAACAACCTCTTGAAGCCAAAATACATGCTGTGAAGTATTGCGACATCCCCACCACACAGGCAAAGATGAGAACCTTCCTAGGCCTCAGCGGGAACTATTGGTCATTCACTGAGGGGTATGGGACCATTGCCATGCCCCTGAATGATATCACTTCAAAAGATGCCAGGAAAGGTAACCTGGACACCCACCTGTCGAACCTCCTTTCAGGATTTGAAGGATGGATTGTGCAGAACCCCAGTTCTGAAAGTGCCAGACTCTGTTCATGAATTCATTATCCAGACAGATGCCTGTGATTTTGGGATTGAAGCAGTTTTAGTGCATCTGAACTCTGAAGGGGTGAAGCAACCTGTCACCTATATTAGCAGGCGATTAACAAAAAGGGAAAGGGACTGGGCCACCATAGAAAAAGAGGCTTATGCAGATGTTTGGTCCGTGAAGCTGGAGCTGATAACTTACATCTTTGGGTCTCACTTCACAGTCCAAATAGACCACCGGCCTTTGAGATGGTTAATGACCTAAGCCGATACCTTTGCCTAGATGACAAACAAGTCCCTCAGTAGGGTGGTAGTTCACATGTTTAGGCTGGGAGGCATGTGAGGAATGCAACTATTCATGCATGCCGGGAGGAGCGTTTACCAGAGCTAACACAGCAGAGTTAAAGTATGCGGCTAATGCAGCTTGTCGGGGTTTGTTTGTAAAAGTTTTGCTTGTCACTGAACTTGTTGCCCCGTTAGGGTCCTTCGATAGTTTCATGACTGCTGTGGTAGTTTAGGTTGTTTGGACTCAATGCCTCAGTGCAGATGAGGTGCCCTGATAATGGGTTGCATGACCTTTTCCGAGTGAGGGACCATCTGCAGGTTAGATTTTTGATGCCTACGTTTTAGGGTCCGTGTAAGTGGCAGCAAGAGGACCGATTGGCCACATTTTGGGATTATTCTGTGAGCAATGCAGACCAGTGTCATCCTCCATATCACCGGACTGGCGGTGATGGTTCAGTTACTCTGTGTTCTTGTGGAGAGGTGTGGTAAATTATGGTCATTTTGGCAACGCAACAGATTTGTGCATTTGTACGTTTTTAGAAAAACAAATAGTATTTTGGTCTTGTGCGGGGAGCCAGGTCGGATCCGGAGTTCACGCTGGGAAAGATTAACATAAAGTGAGGTTTCGATCTCAATTTGGTTCATGATTGAAAAACTTACATTTGGGAAGAAAGCAGTGATTTACCAGTAAGTTGACTGAATGGAAGTCACGAGTACATGGTTTGAATCCTATGTCCCGTTTTCCTTGCATCTGCGAGCGGTGGAGAGGCTACATTGTGGGATGTTTTCCCCCACTAGTCCAGGCCCTGCAACATTACTGTGCATTGCTTGCATCAGGAACATCAGAATGGCCACTGGTAAGCATTCTGCTCTCTAAAATCACCCAGAAGTGCGCAGTACAAATCTGAAAAATAGGCCGCCATCCACTTGTGCCTATGTCAGTGGTAACACAGGAGACCTCTGCCAAAACCCATCATTTGGCTACCCAAAAAGCAAGGCTGATTGCAAAAGAAACACAGAGCTGTTTGGAAATCCGTTTTTCTTGGTTGTCAAATTTGCAAAAATCATGGCTCACAAATCACCCAAAAAGATCCAACCTCCTTGTTGGGTGGTGAACATCATTCTACTTCAAGAATCCACCTAAATATACTGGGTAATTCATAGAATTTCGCACAAACGTGGCGCACGCGGCTGGCGCACAGTGTGCGCGTGCGAACGTCTGCGCCAGCCGCGTGCTCTAAAATCGATTTCCGCGCACAGTGTATTCATGGATTTTAGCCTCCAAAACCAGCCGTGGCGCAGCGACCCTGCAGCAACGCCAGTTACGCCCCCAAGAACGCCCTCGCGCAAGGAAAAGCCATCAAAATCCCCAATCCAGCGCACAGGGCTGCGCTAACCCTGGACCATTTTACAAGGCTGCCAAACAGCAAACGCCAAGCGGGGAACGTGGATTAGTGGGGTTCGCGTGAAGTTTCACATGCAAAAGGGCCTGTGCGAGTGGGGTACGTGCATAACTGGGGTTCGCGTGAAGTTTCACATGCGATTGGAGCAGGGTACGTGTATTACGGGGTTCGCTGGAAGTTTCACGCGTGAAAGGGCTTGTGCGAGTGGGTTACGTGTATAACGGGGGTTCGCGGGAAGTTTCAACCGCGATTTCAGCAGGGTACGTGTATTACGGGGGTTTGCGGGAAGTCTCACACGCGATTGGATCCGGGTACGTGTATTTCGGGGGTGCGCGGGAAGTTTCACACGCGAAAGGGCCTGTGCGAGTGAGGTACGTGTATTCCTGGGGTTCGCGTGAAGTTTTACATGCGAGTGGGGTACGTTTTTTCCTGGGGTTCGCGTGAAGTTTTACATGCAAAACGGCAAAGCCCGTGCGCGATACGTCACAGACGCGCTTACGCGCTAAGGGCCTTTGGTCCAATGAAATCACGTACGTGTGCTGACCCGCTTACGCGCTAAGGGGCTTTCCTCGAATTACACGCTGACATGCACATTTTTCACGTGCCAAATCACTCCGTATCAAGCTGGCCACGCATACACACATGGAAGACCACGCTCCTGCCGTGAAGGCCATTTTCCTGTCCCCCAGAGCCCCGAGCACGCTCCCACTTGCCATCTGCTTCTGCCTGACTGTCTGCTGCCCGCGTGCCCTGCTATTTGGTGCCTGCACATCAGCCATCTGCAGGGGTCCAGTTGCGGTGTCCACCCCTGCTGGAACAGAAGATACCATTGCTCCACAGCCCAGCCCCAGGACCCAGTTGCCCACCCACCTCTGCCTCTGGGGTTGCCAAGTCGGGCACATCTCCATCTGGCACCATTGGCAACCCCCAGCCAGATAGGCATAGGGCCACCAGCTTCACTGCCACTGAAGTTGGTGTCCTGGTGGAGCATGTCCTGGGGCATTATGATGCCCTCTTCGGAACATCACGCGCCAACAAGGAAGGATGGGAGAGGACCTGGGACGACGTAGTGGTTGCCATCAACGCAGAGGGGGTGGCAACCCGCGACATCAAGCACGTCAAGAAGCGCTGGGAGGACTTCATGTCCAGGGCCCTCCACAAGGCCCAGCGCCTCGCGGAGGGGGGCCGGGCACGCATGAGTAACATCCAGATGAGGGTCCTGGAACGCGTAGGCCCAGCGCTCCACACCCAGATCCTTCGGAGGCAGACCCGTCTGGAGTTGAGTGGTAAGTGGCCAAGCATTGCTGTGTGAGACAGGGCATGTTGCAGTGTGCTGGTAGTCTGATGCTTGCCTGTATGTGTGACATAGGCCATGTATGGATGTGTGTGTGCAGGGACATCCTGGTCATGCATGTGAGACCAGTTATGTGTGTAACCACATGGTTGGTGCATGTGTTTTAATGCAACATGTGGAGCTCTATGCGGAACGCACACATGAAAGCATGGCTGTCTCTGTTCCTGGACATGAAGGGGGGGTGAGGAATGGGTGCTGATGTCATGTACATGTATGGTGCACATGTGTGTGTGTTTGTGCCTGAGCAGTGTGTGTGTGACTTTGAAACGCCATGGATGCATGTGACTTTGAAGGCAACATCTTGGTTTACAGGGGCCCTTCTACATAGATGTTGATTGCAGGCACCAGGACTGTTTCTGCATGTGTGTTGTGTGCATTCACCCATGTGTTGTGGAATGACAGGATGGAAGTGACATTTGACAGTGCCACTCATGTGCTATTGCTTCCTGTCTAGGGTATTTTGTACTGTACCCTGATGCTTGTGTTCTATGTCTCCCTCTATGCAGCGTCAAGCGAAGAAGAGGGCGGAGACGGCGCTGTGGAGCCAGGTGGCGGGGATGCCTCTACTGGGTGGCGACGCAAGGCCCAGCCACCCTCCCAGGAATTACCATCATCCAGGACCGAGGGGGCTGGTGCTGCGTCTGCCACAACAGCTGTGGCGGAAGGGCCGCGTGAGCCCCCACAGGGGCTTCCAATGGCGGAAGACGGTGTGGAGACATCCAGGTTGGTGTTCTCCACAGAGGAGGAGGAGCCCGCTACTGAGCCGCACATGGGGCCTGGTGGGGGTAGTACCACTGGTGCAAGTGGTGCAGTCCAGGGCCAGGGTCAGGAGGCAGCACAGGTCACTGCGGAGGGGCCTGTGCATGTCGCTGTCCCTGACCCTGTGACTGCATCACCATGCACCAGCAGGGAGGCCCCGTCCCAGGCCCGTCCGCAGGTAGGGGAGAGTGCCATGTAATTTGCCTCTCCACTACCTGTGGACGAGGGGTCCCACGAACGTATGGGCCCCATCCTGGTTGGTGGGTTCCTACATGTGTCGCGCACTCTGGCGAACCTCTCCTCCTCTGTGGAGACTATGCGCCAGTCGTTCTCCACACCGTCTTCCGGCCCAGATTCCACCAGGGCCCCCTTTGGACCTGGCCCGACCAACACAGCCAGCTTGGTGGAGCTCACATCCCTGCCACAGTCGGGAGTCGGCGGCCCAGCAGGGGTGGACACCACAACTGGAGACCAGCTGATGGAGGATGTGCAGGCGCCATCAGACACGGCACACGGACAGCAGCAGCAGGAGCAGGCTCTTGGCTCGGGGACATCAACATCGGAGGGGCAGACATCGGCCAGAGGGCAGGAGGACCCAGGAATGGGAGTGTCTTCCGTGTGGCACCGGTTCGGCCAGCAGATAAGTGAGGAGCGGCGGCGGGCGGAAGAGGCACGGCTCACCATGGTCAGGGCGGAGTTCTCCATGCGTCGGGCTTCGAGGCGGGCAGAGTGCCTCGAGGCAACTCGTAGGGAGATGGAACAGGCCATGAGTGCCTCTCTGCAAGACCTCAGGGCCAGGACAGAGGCCCGCCTCTGGCAAATAGACATGGAGTTCGATGATGCCCTGGCCCGGGACACCACAGAGTGAGCCGCTGGACCTGCCCGCCGCCATTGTATATAGTTTGATAGTGTTAGGTTTCCTTTCATTTTTTTCTTTATTTTGGTTGCGCTTGGACAATGCACCACGTTTTGTATATAGTTTTTTTATTAGGTAGTATTTTTGATAGGTTTCATTTCATCAGTTCAGCTCATGGACCCTGGATTGTTCATCTGTTCACCATTGGATTGTTCTCTTCTTTTTTTTATTTTCACCATGGAGCAATGCTTTTCACTTTCTTTTTTCCCTTGGATTTGCTTTGTTGGACTGTGACTTTGGACACCATTTCTTTTGGATTACTTTGGATTATGATTTTCTTTTTTTAAATCTTTTACAGACATGCAGCTTTTCTTTTATCATTCCCATTGTTGTGTGTTGGATTTTGATTACATTCATGTTGTGTTTAATACATTTTTTTCTTCATACTTCGATGTGTGTTATTATCTCATTGGTTTCATGCATGTCATGATATGGGTTTTCACATTCACTTGCAGCCATTTTGTGTGTGTGACGGACATGTGTTCATTTACATACTTGTCATTGGGGTTGTATCATCTAATTGCCTTTTCTATGTGGGTGGATGCAATACTTGGTTGGGGCTTTGGGCTGGGGAGGCTGGCCATAAGGGCCACGATTGAGGATCGGCATGACCTGGGGGCAGGGGGACATGAGTGGGACATGAGTGGGGGCCTGCTGGCAGGTACCCTGCTCTGCTGGGGGGTGGGGGTGCAAGGGGACATGAGTGGGGGCCTGCTGGCAGGTGCCCTGCACTGCTGGGGGGTGGGGCTGCAGGGGGACATGAGTGGGGGCCTGCTCGCAGGTGCCCTGCACTGCTGGGGGGTGGGGGTGCAAGGGGACATGAGTGTGACATGAGTGGGGGCCTGCTGGCAGGAGCCCTGCACTGCTGGGGTGTGGGGGTGCAAGGGACATGAGTGGGACATGAGTGGGGGCCTGCTGGCAGGTGCCCTGCACTGCTGGGAGTTGGGGGTGCAGGGGGACATGAGTGGGACATGAGAGGGGTCCTGCTGGCAGGTGCCCTGCACTGCTGGGGGGTGGGGGTTCAGGGGGACATGAGTGGGACATGAGTGGGGGCCTGCTGGCAGGTGCCCTGCACTGCTGGGGGTGGGGGTGCAGGGGGACATGAGTGGGGACCTGCTGGCAGGTCCCCTGCACTGCTGGGGGGTGAGGGTGCAAGGGGACATGAGTGGGGGCCTGCTGGCAGGTGCCCTGCACTGCTGGGGGGTGGGGGTGCAGGGAGTCATGCGTTGGTGATCAGTAGTGCAAGGTGACATGTGGCTTGGCTGGGGGGCATGCCCATGGTGGATGGGCTGCCTGCGGGACATTACCAGGGGTGCAGGGTAGTCCCCTGTGGTGTGGGGTGCCTGCAGGGGCCGTGGATGGTGTAGAGGGAACACCTGGGAGGACCCACACTGCCAATTCATGTGTAGGACTCCCCTGCACCCCCGAAATACACGTACCCTGTTGAAGTCGCGTGTGAGACTTCCCGCGAACCCCAGGAATATACGTACCCCACTCGCACAGGCCCTTTCACGTGTGAAACTTCCTGCGCACCCCCGAAATACACATACCCTGCTGAAATCGCGTGTGAGACTTCCCACAAACCCCAGTAATACACGTACCCCACTCGCACAGGGCCCTTTCCTCCTCCACCAAACCCCCCACCAACCTGGATGACTCCATGCCATCTTCCTCCGTCACACCCTGTGGGGTCTCAGCTGCCCCTTCTGCTGCCGAGGAGTCCAACTCCGACCTCCGCCTCTTGGACCTTCCCTCAGCAGTTGTGGCCTGAGATGCAGCACCGGACTCCTCACTCCCCAACAAGATTACAACCTGGGAGGGGAGCCGGGCCTTGCGTCTCCGGCTGGCAGGATGATCCCTGCCGTTGTGCTCCACAGCACCCTCTCCGCCCTCTTCTTCAGTTGACGCTGCAGACAGGGAGAGATAAAACACAGGCATCAGGGCACTGTACAATGGACAGATACACACATGACAGTTGTACATGAGTGGCATTGTTTAACTACAGACATGGCATCACACTCCACGACACACATGTTATTTTAACTCACACACATGAACATTTCAACAGCAATATTGCACCAGGCAGCACCATCCATACACATACAACAGCATGAACAGCCAAAGGTGAGCCTGACATCACATGAAACACAAAGAGTGCACTAGACATGCACACACACCACCACACTTACATGCATGTCTACATCTCCTCCAACTGTTGCAGTGATGAGATCGCCATACATGTCACATCTGCCATTCATCCTTCTACATATCAGTGTCACGTGCATCCATGTTGCATCACAGTTGCACACTTGTCAGATACACATACATGCACATGTACACAGTGCAGATACATGCATTATGAACCACCATCCATGCCACAACCATGCCAATGTACATACACAGAAATTCAAACATGTGTGCTCCCACACCGCATTTGCCCAGCATGCTTACCAACACATACACCATCAATGTGTCTCACAACTGAGACGACTCACATGTGGCAGCCTCACGCCCATGTTCATACACGTCCCTACATGGCCCTACATAAACACCTGTGCAACCTGCACACTACTGGCACACCACGACACGCACAGCGTACTATCAACATGCATGTACACTTACCGCTCGACTCCAGACGGGTCTGCCTCTCAAGGATCTGGACGTAGAGCGCTGGGCATATGCGTTCGATGACCCTCATTTGATGGTTCGACAGCTGGCCCCGGCGCCCCTTGGCATCCGCTGTGTTAGCGAGGCGCCGGGCCTTGTTGAGGGTCCTGGACCTGAAGTCCTCTCAGCGCTTCTTGACATGATGTAAGTCGCCGACTGCCACCCCCTCCGCGTTGATGGCAGTCACAATGTCCATCCAGATCCTGGTCCGTCCTTCATTGTCGGCGCACAAATTTCCAAAGAGGGCATCATACTGCCCCAGGACTTGCTCCACCAGGACACCAACTTCGGTGGCAGTGAAGCTGGTGGCCCTCTGCCTCTCTGGCTGGGGGTTGCCAGTGCTGCAGATGTTGTTGTACCGGACATGGCAACCCCAGCGGCAGGAATGGGGGGCAACTGGGTCCTGGGGCTGGGCTGTGGGGCGATGGAATCCCAGTCGGGAGTCTTCGGTTCCAGCAGGAGTGGTCACAGCAACTACACCCCTGGCTGCAAATGGCAGGGCACGTGGGCAGCAGGCAGTCAGGCAGCAGAAGATGGCAGGTGGGAGCGTGCTGGGGGATCTGGGGGGCAGTAATTTGGCCTTCTGGGCAGGAGTGTGGTCTTCTGTGTGTTTTCGCGTGGCCAGCTTGATACGGAGTGATTTGGCACGTGAAAAAATTGCACGTCAGCGTGTAATTCGAGGAAAGGGCCTTAACGCGTAAGTGCGTCAGCACACGCACGGGATTCCATTTTACCAAAGGCCCTTAGCGCGTAAGCGCGTAAGTTACATTACGCGCGCGGGCGTTTCCCTCATAGCATGTGATGACAGAGCACACGTGGAAAAACTGCAGTGTCATCGCGTGTAATTGGAGGAAAGCGCCCACGTACACGCGTATCTGACGTGTACGTGTGGGCCAGTTTAAAAGCTATGTGTAGGACGCCATTTCCTTGTACGTGCTTTTCGTGGAGAGCGAGTGGGTGAAATATGTACTTCTTGTTGGTTCACACGAGATTACTTCACAGCTTTTCTAGTTCGTACTCCCTGTTACCTCTGACAGCTCTTTTCTGATTTTTTGTTGGGCCTGTTTCCTCAAACAGAGTTCACTTCTCCTGTTGTCCTGTCTCCTCAGACAGCGTACAATTCTTTTTTTGTCGGGGTGTTACCAATGTGCGTATTTTTCCCGTTCTTTTTCCAGGCAGACGGTGAGTTCTGCCCGTGCTTAGCAACTGTGCTTGCCCCGTGTGTCGTGTTCCCCTTCAGAGGTAATTGTAGGCTGCGTGTATTACGTGTACGCTTAGTTTTGTGTTTCTGGGTGCCACAGCGTAGTGCAGGTTCATTTTTTCACACACGTGGTCTACGAGGGGTTGCATGCACGTTAATGTTTGATTTTGGGCTGCCTGTGTGTTGCGTGACCCGTCATCTTCCTTGTTAGAGCACTAGGGTACGAATTCCATTTGGTATCCTACCCCTTTGACCCCCAATTGCCCAGGACAATAGTTTGCTGCAACTCCCATACGGACAACAACATCAGTGCCATGGGTGGGAGGCGACCAAGCGGTAAGGGAGGCAAAGGTGGCCGACCTTCAAAAGGTGGGCGTGGTGGGCGCGGTAGGGGACGTGGCCGGGATTTGCAGGGAGCCCCTATACCCCCATGTGTGGAGGAACAATCAGGGACACCCATCCCCCCCCTATGGTTGAGGGAAACGTGGCTGACACCATCCCAGCTCAGCCCCTGTTGGACCAGCCCATTGTGGCACCTGACCTGGCACAGGATGACTCCCTGGCTGACTTCCAGGTCAGCAAGTCTAGGCCACGTGTGGCGGTGCAAGTTGTTGTCACCAAGTCACATGGATCTGGGGCAGCTATGTCATCTGCTGCCCCAAGTATGCAGGGTGGGGAGGCTACAAGGGCAGCTGCAGCTCCATCCGCCCCAACTCTGACTCTCCCAGCCAGGACAGTGTCAGTACAGGTCCATCAAACTGACGTTCCCCCTGCCAACATTACCCTGCAACCAATGCCTCCATCAAGACCTATGGTCATTGTGCATTCCCACACTCCTACTACCCAGTCCACTGGTGATTCTGCCCCTACTGACCAGAGCGGCGTAAGCCACTCTGGCTCTGCTCCACATTTAAAGAAGAGGAAGAAGGGTGCTCTGGCACGACAGGCTGAGACCCCAGACACGGCTACACACTCCGGTACCTCAAGGAAGCCTTGCTTTAATGATACGGAACTTGTTGCACTTGTGGCCTATGTGTCGGCACATAGCCACAAAATGCTGGTGACTGCAGGGTCCAAGACCACAACTGGTCAACGTAAGGCACACTGGCAGATCATCGCCGACCGCATAAGTGCCCTTGGATTTGTGAGGCACACAGCTGATGATTGCTACAAGCGGTGGAATGACCTGAAAGGCAGAGCAAAGAACAAGCTGGCCTCAAATCATGCTGCTGGCGGTGGGTCTCCACAAGAGGACAACAAACTCACTGAACATGAGTCTGTTGCTGGGGCCTTTGTCACAGAGGAACAGATCCAAGGTGTGGGAGAACTACCTGATTATGATGCATTGTCCGGTGAGTGCCCATGCATGTGTGTGTAATGCATGTGTATGTTGTTTGGGTGACGGGTTCTGATTGAGTGCCAGGTGAGGGTGTGTGTGCCTGAGTAGTATGGGTCACCCATGTGCTGTGCTTCATCCAAAACATTCAGCGGCCTTGGATTTGGGTGTGACAGTATCCCTTCTGCCCACAGTAGTAACTTAGCGCAACATTACGGCAGTTGCCCTTCAAGTGGCATCTTGCAACAACATTGTTTGTATTTTTCAGTGTTCGTTCAGGCTGATTGTTTCAATTCTCCCACTTTTGCTACGCATTCCTCAGCCCTATTGTCACATTTGTGACATGCTTCTGTCATTGATGAACCTCACATTGGCCCACATGTTTTACCTTGTTAGGTGAATGATTTGACCATTCAGGCTGATTGAGTATTGGCCTGATCACATACATTTTTGGGGCCAGTTTGAATGTGGGACATGATAGTTGTTTCCTGTCATGTTGAAGTGCACAACCATTGATGTGTACATCGGCCTGCAATCACTGTATTTGTGTACACTGGATGTGTTGCAGTGTGTGGCACATGGCTATTTTGTCACACTATGTAGCATTTTTCTTCTCATCATGTCCATCTCACATGGATGGCTGACAGTATTCGTTTACTGACATATGGATGTACTTGTGGAATGTACCATGGCTATGGTACATGCCATCTGTGTGATGACATGTGTCAGGTATGTGTATTGGACATGCCACTCACAGGCCAATGTGTGATGGCAGTGCTACCCAGCATGCAGCAAATGTGTTGCTGTTCCATCTTGGTGTCATCAGTGTCTGCCTTTTGCCTCCCCTTCCAACTCAGTGACAGTGCATGCATTGGAGGGTTATAGTCATGTGGGACATGTGTAAATCAATTGTTGAGAGTGCGTTCAGCCTGAACATCTGTTGCGAGCTACATTGATGCTGTTTTGTGAGAGGTCACTGCACTGATATTGTGCTATTTGTTTGCTGCATGTGGAGCTTGGGACATTGCGGCTGCCCAATGTCATGAATGAATTCCTTGGAAAAATACCAGACTTCCACTTTTGCGCTCCAAATATAAATTTTATTTGATTGATTACACAGTTGATTCAATACATTGTTTCTCAGTTGTGAGGGTTATAAGGTTCACCCTCAGTTGATTCAATACATTGTTTCTCAGTTGTGAGGGTTATAAGGTTCACCCTCTACACGTGTTTCACCTTGCTTGTGTTGGCAAGGATCTTCAGGAGGGATTTTTAACGTATAGTTATGCTGGTTGGAGCTAAAGAGAAAAAAGGAACAGAAAGAAAAAAGCAGCAAATCAATGCTTTATAGACCAGATCATCATCAGGTTCGCCCTATTCAAGTTTATTTATATATGGTACCTACTTACATATATTGGGATTTCCTTGTTAGTGCTAGCTTCTGATATTACATCAATTTCCTTCCTCGTCTCATTTTTTAACACAAATTCGTTGTCTATATCCAAAGTTTTCTGAACAATCTACAAAAAAATATAATTTTTAAATGTGTGGTTGATGTTAGCGTGGCTGTTTGCCTATTACAGTTGAAAAGTAACATCTTCTTTAACAGAAATAAGTTCTGCCATTTAGAATATGCTAGGTTGCTGTTATTGGGCTTACCTGGAAGTGTTGTTTGGTCTTAGATCATCTTGGCGGTCGCTTTCGAGGGTGTGCATCGGATACGATTGTCCGCTGCACCCCTCGAGAGCCGCTGCTTTTTATGGTGAGTCCATGGCGTCGCGACATGATCACGTCACCTCGCCGTGGACGCAAACTGACGTCACTACGCACCGTGTGTCGCGTAGTTGTTCCGACCGCCATTTTGGATCGGGAGAAAACGTTGTATTAGTGCCGGAGGAGAAAACTTAGTCTCTGCCGGTTTACATTGAGTCGAACATAGGGAACTGTCTATACCTTCTGGAGAAACCGGTTTGTAAGTTATCACTATGAATTATAAATTGACATAATATTTTGCATTTTTTTACATTTTTTGCAATTTGTTTAGACATATTTTACATATTTTACAAAAAGTGTCCCATTTCCGTATCGGTGTTTAGACCTTTGTTGCAACAGTCCATTAAACAAATCCATTTTGCTTCATGTTGCCGAAGTTTCTTTTCTTTATTGCCACCTCTCTGTCCCATCTTGACTTGTTCAATGCCAAAGTATCTTATCGCATCCATACTCTCTTCAGAGTGTTCCATTACGAAGTGTTTTCCCAGTGGGTATCTATTGTCTTTGTTCCTGATTGTGCGTAAATGTTCAGCAATCCTTATTTTAAGAGGTCTTGTTGTGCTGCCTATGTATTGTTTATTGCATATACAGATGATGGTATATACTATGTTGCTCGTGTTGCAGTTCATGAGGTCCATTATATTATGCGTTTTTCCATTGGGCAAAGTTATAGATTTTTTGCCATTTTCTGCAAATTTGCAATAGTTACATTGTCCACACTTGTAAAATCCTACTAGTTTCTCTGTTGACCATAATTGTGTTTGTCCTTGTTTTGATAAATCTTGTGTAAAATGCGATGGGCATAGAGTTTGTTTGAGATTTCTTGCTTTGCGATATGTGATCAGAGGGTGGTCATCAGTGTGATCCTTCAACTCTTCATCCAATGTAAGCATATTCCAGTGTTTGTTTAAGATTTTCCTTAGAATTTTGTTGTCTGAATTGAAGGTAGTAACAAATCTTATTTTGTTGGCTTTTTTGTCTGCTTGTTTTTATTGTGTTGTTGTATGTAGAAGATCTTGGCGATTCCGTTGTTGAACTTTTGTTAGTGACTCTCTTAAAAGTTTGTCGTGATAGCCTCTTTTTCGAAATTTGTTCGTTGCTGTTTCCAAATGTTTGTACATTTCACTGTCTTTGTTACAGTTCCGTTTAATTCTTGTAAATTCTCCATAGGGTATATTTTTTATTGTATGTGGTGGATGATTACTGTCGGCATGTAAGATACTATTGCCAGAAGTAGGTTTTGTATAGAGAGTAGTTTGAATCTTGTTGTCTTCTATATACAGTTCTAAATCAAGAAAATGAATCCGGTCTGGACTTTCTTCCATAGTAAGTTTTAGATTATAATTTTTGTTGTTGAGGTGTTTTTGATAGTCTTGCAGAGATTTTTGGTTACCATTCCATATCACTAGTATATCATCAATATACCTGCCCCAAAAAATGATCTGATTGTTTTCTGTAAATGCTTTGTGTGACCATGCATGTTTGAGTTCAAAGCTGCCCATTGTGAGAATGTTATGCTAGGTTACTGTGGTGACGGCTTCGTGTATGATTCCAGAATGTTGATGGAATCATACAAGAAGATGTCGCTAGAGTGAAGTGGCTGCTCGGGGGCTCTCCCGATTAAATCTACTTAATACTTTATATACAATGTCATGCCTCTTCATTGTATAAACGAAAACACTACAATTGGCGACGAGGATCGAGCTATGTGGTGAGAGCCCCCGGAGATAAATATGGAAAATGCGGTGATGAACGTCGATCGATGTCGGTGATGAAGGGTGTGAGCCTGCGGCCACTAACTGTTGTGTAATTACATATGGATGAAGGGCAGGTGAGCGGCAGGACATTGAGGAGGAAAATAAACACTGCTATAACCTTGCAGGCAGGAGTAGATTCGAGCTGGTGCGAGCGTTAATCAACCGTCCTTGGGCATTAGAAAAAAGGACCTTCGAACGTGCTATGCGTGCCGCCATTTTTGAACGTACAAGGCCGATGTCCTGCGTTCATGAATACGAATAACAGCTGTTTGGGGCCTATGTAAACAAAGCAGGTGAAAAATAAACGAACGCCTGCACGCGTCTGCATGAGACGTTGGAACTAGTTCGCTGGATACATTTGATATTAATGGATGCTCGAGAAGTTTTAAGTGACATAAATATTAAGTGAAATGTTGTTGAAGAGGAAATAATATATATCAATACAAAGAAAGGGACAAACTATATATTGAAGCATATTACTTATGAGGAGGATATTACACACGAATCCACATCAAGCTTTGGTCATGCAAAACACGGCTGCTCCAATAAAATTCTTACCAGCACCTGGGAGTCCAACATGCCCTTGGGAGCAGTGGCAAGACAATTTTCAAGTGTATTTGAGAGCAATAGGAGGGGCAAAATTTAATGATGATCAGAAGGAAGCAACCCTGTTGCACTGCATTGGTACGGAGGCGTTGAGAATATTCAGGTCATTGCCTGATCTAGAGCATGATGAGGAAACATGGAGTGAAGCATCAAGTGGTTCTAGGAAGTATGACATAGCAGTCGCTAAATTGAATAAACATTTTGGAAATAAGTCCAACATTGTATTGGAAAGATACAGGTTTTTCACAAGAAAACAGGGTAAAGAGGAAAGTATTGATTCATATTTGGCTGCATTGAGAGGATTAATGGCCACATGTGCATTCACCGGGGTTACTGATGAATATTTGAGAGATCAGATTGTGTTGCATGTGGCCGATCCGCGCATTCAGCAACGTCTATGGCAGGCGAAGAACCCTACATTAGAAAAAACTGTTGAGATAGCCAGGTCAATTGAAATGGGTGAAAAATGTATGAGAGAAGTTCAAAGTAAACTGGAACACACAGGAATTAAGTCAGTCCAAGAGATAAATGAAGAACAGCATAACACCCAAGAAGAAAAATTTATTGCCATGGTTAAAAGGATGGTCAGGTCAGATGCATCCAGCGGATACAGACAAGATGGAGGTGGTACATTCAAACAAAGTAATAGATGTACATATTGTGGATGGTACAAACATGAAAATACGGAAAAAGATTGTCCTGCAATATCGGCAGAGTGTTTTAGGTGTGGACATACAGGGCATTTTGGAAAAATGTGTCGCAGCAACAGAGGTAGAGGCCGTTATAATGGCAGATTTGGCAGAAATACCGGTCGGTTTTATAGAAGTAGAGGTGCAACTACGATGGGTGTGAGAGCAGTGGAGGAAAGTGCTGGTCCCAGTAACTGAATAGCAATAACGGACCAAACTGAAGATAGGGTTCAGATACTTACAGTCACACCAAGAGATAAATGTGTAGGATCTTGGGTTCCTATGGATATTGATGGTATAACTTTACAAGTGATGGTGGACACAGGGTCTCCGTATACTATGGTCGATGTACAGACATACGTCAATGTTTTAAAAAAAAAATGTGGAAGACCTACAGGTGACAAACACCAGAGCAACAGGTTATGGAAAGACACCTATCAATATTATAGGGTGTGTTTGGGTGAAATTGGAATTTGAAGGACGCAAAACCTACTGCAGACTGTATGTGGCGGAAAATGGGTTTTCAATAGTAGGATGGTGGGAGCAAGCTTCCTTGAATATCAAGATTCATCCAGGAGAGAGCGTACCCATCCTTTGTGTTTCTGAGAATGTGTGTGACAATGCAGAGAGTTTGGCAAGAAGTTTTCCACAAGTTTTTAATGACAAAATTGGATTACTCAAAGGTTTTGAACATCGCATCATTCTCAAAAGAGGTGTGACACCTGTTGTACACAAAGTGAGAAGTATACCCATCGGCACCAGAGATGCATTAAAGGTTGAATTAGAGAGACTATGCAGGCAAGATATCATTGAACCAATTGAGAGTTCTGAGTGGTTATCGCCTATTGTATTAGTTAAAAAAACAGATGGATCTATCAGAATGTGTGTCGATTTAAGAGATTTAAATGCTAACATATGGGTAGATCGACATCCCTTACCGAATATTGGTGAAATGTTGTCCACCATGAGTCCTGCAAAGTATTTCACGACGCTAGATTTGTCGTCGGCCTACCATCAGGTGGTACTAGAGGAAGGATCTAGACATTTGACTTCTTTTGTAACGCCGTTGGGAGCTTTTAGGTACAAGAGAATGCCTTTTGGGTTAGCTTCGGCTGCTGCTGTATTCCAGAGGTTAATGCATCATCTGTTTGAAGGTTTACAAGGAATATATTATTTCCAGGACGATATTTTGGTGTCAGGAAAGACTCAAGAGGAGCATGATGCAAAGTTATTAGCTGTTCTGCAAGTATTACAGCAGAAAGGAATGACACTCAAAATTGAAAAGTGCAAAATAAAGAAAAATGAGGTGACATATTTGGGACATCGCATAAATGCCAAGGGTATCATGCCTAAAGAACCATTAGTAGACACCATTCTCAAAATTCAAGAACCGAATAATAAAGACCAGCTGAGGAGTTTTTTGGGTCTCACAGAATATTATTCCAAATTCATTGACCACTACTCTGATAACACTGAAAACATGAGGAGTTTAATGAGTAAAGGAATGCAGTTTAAATGGTCTGAAGAATGCAAAAAGGAATTTGAACAGATAAAGAATATGATTAATAGAGCACCGGCTTTGAAAATGTTTGACTCGAGTGCCAGAACAAGGATAGCAGTTGATGCGAGCAATGTAGGCTTAGGTGGTGTTTTAGAACAAGTCCAAGATGGTGAAGTTGTTCCCATAGCATTTGCATCAAGGACATTAAGAGGTGCTGAGAGAAGTTATTCGACAATAGAGAAGGAGGCTCTTGGAGTGAAGTGGATATTGGAGCATTTTAAAAGTCTCATTTGGGGCATTCCGGTGGATGTTAGAACAGACCATAAACCTCTTGTTCATGTTTTGAATTCAAAAAATTCCCACATGATGTCTCCGCGCATAAGAAGGTGGACCTTGATTATTATGCAATTTAATGTGACCATCAAGTACACTCCGGGAAGGAACAATGTGGTTGCGGATTGTTTTTCCCGATTACCATGTGAAGGTGTTGTAGATGACTGTGAAGATGGACAAGTGTTAACCGAAGAACAGAATATGGATTGTATTATAGCTCAAGTACATCCCAGCTGCTCGAAAAAAGAATGGATAGAAGCAAGGGATAGTGACATTGAACAAGTGATGCTGAGAAAAGCTATCGAATCTGGTTGGAGAGATGTTGATGAGAAGTCAAAGTCATGGGAAAGATTTAAGGATGAGTTGTCCAGTGATGAAATATGTGTTTACAGAGGAGATCGTATAATACCCCCGACAGTGTTAAGGAAGAGGATCATGGATATTGCCCATGAGGGCCACGTGGGTAGAATGTTGACTAAAAGAAGAGTAAGAGAGGCATACTGGTGGCCTAACATGTGGGGTGATATGGAAAACTTGGTTAGGAATTGTACTTCTTGTGCTGTAAGCGATAAGAGTAAATCCATACGGTCAACTCCATTACAACCTGTGAACATTCCAATTACTGTCTGGACAAAATTGGCTATTGATATAGCTAGTCCATATGAATCTTTAGAGTCTCAAAAGATCTATCTTATAGTGTTGGTTGACTATACCTCCAAATGGGTGGAGTGTGGCATCGTAGAGGAGTCGGTGTCAGCTGCTAAAGTGGTGAAGTTTTTGGAGGAAATCTTTAGTAGAGAAGGAGACCCGCAAGAAATTGTGTCAGATAATGGAGCTCAGTTCATGTCGTCGGAAATTCAAGGATTTCTAAAGGACAGATCTGTTAAACACAGTACCACAGCGTTGTACCATCCAATGGGTAATGGTCTTGTAGAAAGAATGAACCGTTTCATTAAAGGAATTATACAGTTAGCTTGTGTGAATGGGTTACCATGGAAGGAGACTCTGAAGGAAGCTCTCACTACATATAAAGTTACGCCACATTCAATAACTGAGGAAGTACCATTCACGTTGATGAGAGGAAGACTTTTCACAAATAGGTTGAGGCCTGCTTGGATGATGAGCAATGAAAGTAAAAAAAAAATTAACATGAAGGACATTGTTTACACTGTGAAAAGAAAACAAGAGAAGTACAAAAGTTATTATGACAAACATAAGAATGTCCAAGAGAGTAAGGTACAAGAAGGTGACTTGGTGAGAGTAAGAGAACCAAAACGTGTGATGAAAGGGGAGTCAAGGTTTCGCGCTCCCCAGAGAGTGATGGATTGCTCAAGGAAGTCCGTGATACTTGAGGATGGCAAGAAATGGTCATGTGATGATGTTGTGTTGGCAAAGGAGATGGAAGTGAGGAGATATGGAAGAGAGAATTCAGCTGATGTTGAGAATTTCAAGAGTAGTTTTGATGAACCCAGCATACTGGTCAAAGGAAGGTCACAAGGAAAGGACGTACAGGAGAATTCTATTGAAGGAAGAAACGACAGTGTTCAGTCAGGATCTAGATGTAGGAAAAGAATATGGAATTACAAACAAGACTATGTATATTATTGAGAAGTTAATAACCTGTGGCATGAACCAAGACTGGCTGATTATCTAAAGCTGGAAGATCTGTATCCTTTATCAGTATTCGAATGTTTATGATAATATGTTATTTTGCTTTACTATAAAAAGTTTTTTTTTGTTATTCCAAATATAATATTATAGATGTTTGATGATGTTTAGGTAGGGAGATGTGAGAATGTTATGCTAGGTTACTGTGGTGACGGCTTCGTGTATGATTCCAGAATGTTGATGGAATCATACACGAAGATGTCGCTAGAGTGAAGTGGCTGCTCGGGGGCTCTCCGGATTAAATCTACTTAATACTTTATATACAATGTCATGCCTCTTCATTGTATAAACGAAAACACTACACCCATGTACAGATTGGCATATGTAGGTGGAAATTTTGCGCCCATGGCTGTGCCTTGGTATTGTAGATAGATCATGTTGTTGAAAAGAAATATATTGTTTTGTAGAACAAAATTGAGCATTTCCAAGATCTTGTTGTTCTGATTTAAATAGGATATAGATCTTGCCTTCAGAAAGTATTCTGTAGTTTCCATTCCTTTGAGATTTGGTATGCTTGTGTATAATGATGTGACATCAAACGTTACTAGCCTATAGTTGGTTTCCCATTCGATGTGTTCTAGTTGTTGTACAATATGTTTTGTGTCCTCTATATATTTGATGCTAGGTTGGCTGCCAGCGGTTGAAGAAACCGATCGATGTATGCCGAGATGGGTTCTGTTAATGCACCTATTCCATTGATGATTGGTCTGCTTGGCGGTATTTTTGTGTATTTTTTTGTGTATTTTTGGTAGAAAGTAGATTGTGGCAAGTACTGGATGTTTGGGCTTTAGATATTCTAATTCATCATCAGATAGGAGGCCGGTCTCATACCAATCAGTAATCATCTGATTCCATTCTGTCATAAGTTGAGGTAGAGGATTGTCTTTTAGTTTTTTATAACATGTTGAGTCTTTCAAATGTTGTTCCGCCATTTTGATGTAGTCCTTAGTATTGAGCAGGACTATTTTTCAGCCTTTATCGGCCTCTTTGGTTACGATGTCACTATTCTTGCTGAGGGCTTGAATTGCATCTCTTTCTTCTTTTGTGAGATTGAATTGTTTCCTTGTGATACATAGATTTTGAGTATAGACTTTTCTGAGATCTTTTTCTACTGCCAGTGTGAAGATGTCCACTATATTTTCCATCGTAGTGTGTGGTGTAAAAGAGGATTTGGTTTTAAGTTTGGATGTTGCTCTTTGTCCTATATCTATATCAAGATCTGTTGTGAATGTTTCCATTGTATGTCTTTCTTCGATATCTCCTATGTTGAGCAGATTAACAGTGTGTTCTGTGTCTTATATCGTCAATTCCGATATTGGCGGTTTTGGGATTCCAATTTTCTTGTCGATTACTATGTTTGCATAAAATTTATTGAGTTTCAAATGTCTACTGAATTTGTAGAGATCCACATATGTTGAGAAAAAGTCCAATTTGTTGGTTGGACTAAAAGACAACCCTTTGTTCAGTTCTGAAGAAAGTTCTTGTGTAAGTTCCATGTCTGAGAGATTGAGGACTAAATTATTTTCTGATTTGAGTTTTTTTATCTTGTCCACATTCCTCTTGAGTTGTTTCTTGTTGTTTCTTTTACTCCCCCTCTTGCCCCTTTTGGTTAGCCACCATTTGTGTCTTCCTGCTGCATATGTTGATTTCTTAATTGTTGTGTACTTTGGTACAATGGATAGGATCTTGCTTGTCGGTGTTTCTGAAATTCCTCTAAAAAAGAGTATGGGGTAATGTCTCCTGTTCTGGTTTCATCTTCCTGTGATTCTATAGATTTGTCAATGTCACTGTCTGGCTCTGATGATTCCGAAGTAGTTTCTTGTGGTTTTTTTGAATGTTGTGAAGCTGCTGATTTCCTAAATTGTGTTTTACTTGTTGTTCGTGTTCTAAATTTGTTTTGAAATGTGTATACTCGTTTAAATTTGTAGTCTACTTCGTCACGTTGAAATGCCTGTTGTTTTTTGAATTTGATTTCTTTTTCATAATTGCTTAAATATTCATCCATGATTTGATAATTTTTGAAGGTGGCTTCGGGTAGATTTAGGTCTTCAATAATCTGTTTCATTGCTTCTATCTCTTCAAGAAGTTTAGCATGTATTTTTTTAGTGTACATGATGATTCTATGGATCATCTCTTTTGATGTTGTTTTGAGAAGTTCTTCCCAATCTCTGAGGTCTTCAACATCTTCCTCTTCAAATGATGGGAAGATGCAAATCCGGAGTCCTCGTGGTATTCTTCCCACATTTAGATATTTTTCCATGGTGGTTATTTCCCACCAGCGAGAGAGTTCTTTCTTCAATAGGGCTTCCAGTTTTTCAAATGCCTGTTTAAGTGATTTAATTTGGGATGCATCACTAGGTTTTTGTATTGGAGGTGTGCCAGAAAAAAGATATTCTGTTTCCTGTTCCCTTTGTTTAAAGCGTTGTTCCATTCTAATGTTTTAGATTTTGGTATATTGCCTGGTGCTCAGCTACTGCTGTTGTTAATATAATAGATTGTTGAGAGTGCGTTCAGCCTGAACAGCTATTGCGAGCTACCTTGATGCTGTTTTGTGAGAGGTCACTGCACTGATATTGTGCTATTTGTTTGCTGCATGTGGAGCTTGGGACATTGCGGCTGCCCAATGTCATGAATGAATTCCTTGGAAAAATACCAGACTTCCACTTTTGCGCTCCAAATATAAATTTTATTTGATTGATTACACAGTTGATTCAACACATTGTTTCTCAGTTGTGAGGGTTATAAGGTTCCCCCTCAGTTGATTCAATACATTGTTTCTCAGTTGTGAGGGTTATAAGGTTCACCCTCTGATTGATTACACAGTTGATTCAATACATTGTTTCTCAGTTGTGAGGGTTATAAGGTTCACCCTCAGTTGATTCAATACATTGTTTCTCAGTTGTGAGGGTTATAAGGTTCACCCTCTACACGTGTTTCACCTTGCTTGTGTTGGCAAGGATCTTCAGGAGGGATTTTTTAAGTATAGTTATGCTGGTTGGAGCTAAAGAGAAAAAAGGAACAGAAAGAAAAAAGCAGCAAATCAATGCTTTATAGAGTAGATCATCATCAGGTTCGCCCTATTCAAGTTTATTTATATACGGTACATACTTACATATATTGGGATTTCCTTGTTAGTGCTAGCTTCTGATATTACATCAATTTCCTTCATCGTCTAATTTTTTAACACAAATTCGTTGTCTATATCCAAAGTTTTCTGAACAATCTACAAAAAAATATCATTTTTAAATGTGTGGTTGGTGTTAGCGTGGCTGTTTGCCTATTTCAGTTGAAAAGTAACATCTTCTTTAACAAAAATAAGTTCTGCCATTTAGAATATGCTAGGTTGCTGTTATTGGGCTTACCTGGAAGTGTTGTTTGGTCTTAGATCATCTTGGCGGTCGCTTTCGAGGTTGTGCATCGGATACGATTGTCCGCTGCACCCCTCGAGAGTCGCTGCTTTTTATGGTGAGTCCATGGCGTCGCGACATGATCACGTCACCTCGCCGTGGACGCAAACTGACATCACTACGCACCGTGTGTCGCGTAGTTGTTCCGACCGCCATTTTGGATCGGGAGAAAACGTTGTATTAGTGCCGGAGGAGAAAACTTAGTCTCTGCCGGTTTAAATTGAGTCGAACATAGGGAACTGTCTATACCTTCTGGAGAAACCGGTTTGTAAGTTATCACTATTAAATTGACATAATATTTTGCATTTTTTTACATTTTTTGCAATTTGTTTAGACATATTTTACATATTTTACAAAAAGTGTCCCATTTCCGTATCGGTGTTTAGACCTTTGTTGCAACAGTCCATTAAACAAATCCATTTTGCTTCATGTTGCCGAAGTTTCTTTTCTTTATTGCCACCTCTCTGTCCCATCTTGACTTTTTCAAAGCCAAAGTATCTTATCGCATCCATACTCTCTTCAGAGTGTTCCATTACAAAGTGTTTTCCCAGTGGGTATCTATTGTCTTTGTTCCTGATTGTGCGTAAATGTTCAGCAATCCTTATTTTAAGAGGTCTTGTTGTGCTGCCTATGTATTGTTTATTGCATATACAGATGATGGCATATACTATGTTGCTCGTGTTGCAGTTCATGAGGTCCATTATATTATGCATTTTTCCATTGGGTAAAGTTATAGATTTTTTGCCATTTTCTACAAATTTGCAATAGTTACATTGTCCACACTTGCAAAATCCTACTAGTTTTTCTGTTGACCATAATTGTGTTTGTCCTTGTTTTGATAAATCTTGTGTAAAATGCGATGGGCATAGAGTTTGTTTGAGATTTCTTGCTTTGCGATTTGTGATCAGAGGGTGGTCATCAGTGTGATCCTTCAACTCTTCATCCAATGTAAGCATTTTCCAGTGTTTGTTTAAGATTTTCCTTAGAATTTTGTTGTCTGAATTGAAGGTAGTAACAAATCTTGTTTGTTGGCTTTTTTGTCTGCTTGTTTTTGTTGTGTTGTTGTATGTAGAAGATCTTGCCGATTCCGTTGTTGAACTTTTGTTAGTGACTCTCTTAAAAGTTTGTCGTGATAGCCTCTTTTTCGAATTTGTCTGTTGCTTTTTCCAAATGTTTGTACATTTCACTGTCTTTGGTACAGTTCCGTTTAATTCTTGTAAATTCTCCATAGGGTATATTTTTTATTGTATGTGGTGGATGATTACTGTCGGCATGTAAGATACTATTGCTAGAAGTAGCTTTTGTATAGAGAGTAGTTTGAATCTTGTTGTCTTCTATATAAAGTTCTAAAGCAAGAAAATGAATCCGGTCTGGACTTTCTTCCATAGTAAGTTTTAGATTATAATTTTTGTTGTTGAGGTGTTTTTGATAGTCTTGCAGAGATTTTTGGTTACCATTCCATATCACTAGTATATCGTCAATATACCTGCCCCAAAAAATGATCTGATTGTTTTCTGTAAATGCTTTGTGTGACCATGCATGTTTGAGTTCAAAGCTGCCCATGTACAGATTGGCATATGTAGGTGGAAATTTTGCGCCCATGGCTGTGCCTTGGCATTGTAGATAGATCATGTTGTTGAAAAGAAATATATTGTTTTGTAGAACAAAATTGAGCATTTCCAAGATCTTGTTGTTCTGAATTAAATAGGATATAGATCTTGCCTTCAGAAAGTATTCTGTAGTTTCCATTCCTTTGAGATTTGGTATGCTTGTGTATAATGATGTGACATCAAAAGTACTGGTTCTGTAGCTTGTCAGGCCTATTTTTGTGCTATGGTGCTAATGCCGGTTTCCATTTTTTGTCTTTCATGTTTTTGCAGGGGAGGACGCACTTGATGCTGTTGAGGTTGAGGAGATGGTGTAGACCCAAGAGGGATCTCAGGCACGACCGGGCACCAGTGGGGGACGTGGTGTGGTGGTGGGTGAGAACCCAATCTTGCTGCAGACCATTCTGTCCAGGGGTGCCTCTGGGTGCACCTCCCCAGACCTCTATTCAGGTGCTGATTTGGATGATGAGACCTATGTGGTGTTGCAGGTAAGTGTTTCTGGCAGGGATTCTGTTCTGTCCAACCCACCTGCACCAGGGGTAGAACCCTCTTTGGGGATGTCAGTGTTGGTAAGTCCTCCTTTGGTGGTTACGGATGCAGGGTCACACTCCACAACATCTGATCCTGTTCCTGGGCCAGCAGATCAGAGGGGGAATGCAGTCCTGCAGCCTCAGGCATTTCCGGCACAGCAAGGCGCAGATCGCCTTGCCCCAAACAGGTGTGGTGCCCGCCGACGCGGCGGCCGTATGCCACCAGGCAATACCACATGGGAACAATCCATGTACGGTATGGCAACCCAACAGGCAGCATCAGTTGAGATTATGGCTCAAGCAATGGAGAGGGTGGCCACTTCCATTGTCCCCCCTGAAAGGCTGATGGAGCAACTACAGCAGGCAACAGACTCCATTTGCCAATCACACAGGGAGGACATGTTGGCGTCCAACAGGAACAGACGGGCGGCACTGGAGACTCTACGCCAATCAATATCAATAGAGTCCCAGGGCCACAGGCAAGCCCTGAGGGTAGAACTCCATCCCCTCAGGTAGACTCTTGTTGACTTTAAGGCTTCCACTAACTTGAGGACAGAACAGCAGCTGGAGCGGCTCACACGTTGGCTCTCAGCTGAGATGCAGGCAACTCGGGAGGAGATCCGGTCATCCTCCAGAACGAGACCTTCCACACCTGCATGCTTGCTGCCATGGAGGACCATACCAGGGCTTTGTGTGGGCTGCCTCCCATAGCACCACCACCTCCTGTGGCAGCAGCAGAGGGTGATGAGAGCGGCAGCAGCAGTTCTCCCATATTGGCATAGCCGTGCAGGCCATGAGCCTATGGAGGTGTTTTTTTCCCAACATCCACACAGGTGGCTGTTGGTGCGCACCCTGTACTCGGACCTCCTGGGTGACCCCCCCCTGGCCCCCACATGGCCATTTTTGATTTTTGATTTTTTTTTACAGTGTGTTGCCTTGTGTGGCTCCCGTGGGCATCCACTGTATTCTGGCTGGGCACATGCAGGCTTGTCCTGAGTTTGGGTTAGATGCTTGGGTTCGTGAGATACACACCCCTCCTGCTTCCCGTTTCTAAGGGCTTGCAAAGGGTGTGCCCAAGTGACAGTGACTTACACAGTGACGTTGGATTCCCATGAGCTGTGTGGGCAGTCTGTAGTCAATACTGTGTATACATTCCTAGTGGATATTGTTGTTGTATTGTACACTGCATGGTGTATTGATATGTGCTTGTGCATCCATGTCTTCCTCCTAATTTGCAGGTTTATTCCTCATGTCTTCACAAGGCCGTCTACTTTGGAGATGGAGTTCATGTAGTAAGCAGTGCACTTACACATTTGTGTGGCAGCAACTGTGTACAGTTGGAATTGGTCGATGTGCTGGCATAATCAGGCTGTAAGACTACCACTACTTTAACTTAGTACTGTCATGTTTATGCTATGTTTGAGGTTGTGTAGCTGCATTGTATTGTTTGTAGGTATTTGATCATGTGTGTTGTTAGTTCTTCATTACTGGGAGCATTTTGTGTGTGGCCAGTTTCCATTAGGGACACTGTACTTTGTGACACTTGTGTCATGTTTTTGGGATTGCTTTGTTTGCTCTCACATAGCATGACATGCCATGGTGTGTTGGGTGGCGGTGCTGGGGAGGGGTTGGGTGACATGGCACTGTTGTCATGTTGTATTTTGCAAGGGGGTAATGAATTTAGCAGCATAGAAGTGTGTCTTCTGATGACACAGCATTGGTGGTGTTTGTGTAGGTAGGGGTGCACACAATGTAACACTTCCAGGTGACCAATCTCAGGCTGGTATGATTGTGACAGTTGACTGTCCCTTATGTCATCATCATTGATTGTCAGATGGTATGTGCCAGGGCTGTGTGCACTCCACAGGGGTGTGATTTTAGGTGAATCAATTAGCCATCAGCTGCGTACGGGCTGCCTCATCCCGTGCCCTTCCCCCCATGCGTAGCGGGCGTGCATGTGGTTGGGGATGTGGGGGCACCACCATGTCCACGGGCAGGCCCCGGCATGTTGCAACGTTGTGCAGGACACATGCTACCACCATGATCCTGCACACTACTGGGGGAGCGTATAACAGCTGCCCGCCAGAACGGTCAAGGGAGCGAAAGCGTGACTTGAGCACTCCGAATGTGCGCTCCGAATGTGCCCCGGGTTGCAATGTGGGCTGTGTTGTGTCTCACCTCGGGTGGCGTGGTGGGGTTCCGAATTGGCATCATCATGTGGGTGCTCAGAGGGTAGGCACTGTCCCCTGGGGAGGTGGTGATGGGTATCATTAGTGGGATTGTGACATTACTCAGTATCTGACATGCATGCATGTGCTGTGGCATTTATACTCACCGAGCAGCCATGTATCGCCATGCCGCCCAGCTTCTAGGTCCCGGTTTAGGGTTGACATTCTTTTAATAAAACTGTCGTGGGTGGACCCTGAATAGTTGGCATATACTGAGGTGATGATTCCCTTGGCCTCACATACTACCTGGACGTTGATGGAATGCCAGTGATTGCGGTTTCTATAGATGTGCTCTGATGCCCTGGGGGGACGTAGAGCCACATGGGTGCAATCAATGGCACCTAGGACTTTGGGGAATTGTGCCACCCCGTAGAAATCCTGGATGGCAGCCTGCCTTTCTGCAGGTGTTCTGGGCAGGTATATGTGCCTGCGGACTGATGGGCGTGCAGTCATGATGGCCAAGACCTGGTGTAGGCAGCGTGACTGCATGGCCTGTGACACCCCCCCCCACTATAGCAGCTGTCCGCTGAAATGATCCAGTGGTCAAGAAGTGCAGTACATTGAGGACCTTCTCCAGGGTGCTAAGTGCTTGGGAGCACAGGATGGGTGATGTGAGGTCATCCTCCCACTCACTGACCAGGTCGAGTATTATGTGAGGTGGAACCCTGTACCTCCCATACACCTGGTCACCAGGCATCCCAAAAAGGCTGGTTCTGGGTGTGAAAATTCTGGGCCTGACTATCCTCCTCCTCCTCCTGCAGTATCCCACGACCACTGCTGCTAGAAACGGTATATTCATACTGGCGTCAAAGCTTGTTTGTTGTTTGCGCGCACATTTATGCTGCGCTGGTCCACGTACGCCTGCTTCCTGCTGGCGTGCGTGTTCCCGGATTAGCGCATCTTTTTTGGTACACGCGTTAGCCCCGTTCGAACCATGAATATGTGTTTTGAAAGTGAGTTTGGGCGTTCCGCGCATTTGTCCTCTGTACTTCCCCCATGACGCCCACATTTTCATGCATTGTTCCCCATTCCGCGTGTCACGCCCTCTGTTCCTCCTACTTTTGTTGTGTGCACCGCGCTATGTGCGATTTCGCTGTGCGCGTAGCGCACGCTGTTTGGCGACGTGTGCGCCAGCATCCGCCACGCAGAATTTTGGCGCACATCCTGGGATTTACACGCGCACGGACTTCCATGAATCGCTGAGCGCGGGTTTCGGGTTTTTGTGACCCTCCAGCCCAGCCAGACCTTGGAGGCAGAGACAAACCGTTGTGCGGATTCAGAAAGAACAGGAAATATCTTTTAGAAAAAGACTTATAGCAAATTGTACTGAACTGATACAAATATGAAATGTATAGGTTATTAAAATGAAAAATGTGCTCACAGTTTAAAACTAATCTGGATGTGTGCGACATTCAGAGACTGAACACGAAATTGTTCATATTCTAGCTATTGTGATTATGTTAGGAACATGAAACATTACAGGAATATGCCCAGATGGTATGTGCATGTACGTGTATAAAATTGTACAGATCCGAAAATGTGTAACCAACCAAAAGCGTAAAAAACTGTCATTTATGAACCAAAACTCGTAGGAAGATAACATTTGGACAGAAACGTACCTTAGTCAATCTGTCATGTAATTATGTATTATTAACAAGTTGTGCATATTGGAAATATGTTCTTTGCGGAAAATAGATTTTCTAAGTAAAAGCAAAGGGGAGGGATTTTTTTCTGGACCCTAAACAGTGTCACTCTGACACATGATGACACATGATGACACACTGTTCCTTTCTCCAAACAGGAGAGGGGGGATTCTCTGACCTATCAGATCCTTAGAGGGTTGGGCATTGTGAAATCAGCCTCCCCACCTCTTTGTAAGATGGATAAATAGGGACTGTTGAGGACCCAGAGACACACACACATTCACTCATCAACTGATCCACTGGCGAAGCACCCTGCAGGAAGATCCAGACTCCAGAACATAGATCCAGACTCCAGAACCTAGATACAGACTCCAGAACCCTGAAGCAAAAGGCCCAATCCAAAAAGCTGAACCCTTCTCAGCTGGCCTTTAAAATCTTGCAGCCTGATTTAGCCCCTAAACTTCCACGGGGCCTAACCTAACTCATTCAACAGCCTGGCTGAGCTGTTTTGCTGCTTCTGGCCAAAACCCATGCTAGAACCCAAGATCCAGATCAGTCCAGTAGAGCTGTAACCCAGAACCCATCAGATCCAGTCCAAGAGGCCGCACAGAGACCAGAGTGCTGAGAGCAGAACCAAGCGCCTGAGACCTGTTCGGTGGCGAGCGAAGTCCAAGCCAAACCTTTGACCAGATCTTTGACGGGTCCATTCCATTCCAAAGCCATAGTAGTGAGTATTTAGCGTAGGACTGTCCATAGTCATCACTTAGTTTAAAGTAATCCATCCAACCCATTCCAACATATCCAGACTGCATTGTAGAATCTCTTTTGTGTAAGCCAACCTGTTTGTAATTCAAAGCACAATTTCATTAGAAATCTTGACTCCTTTTGAGAAAAATTGACCTCTACTAAAACCTCTGTAACTTTTGAACCGTATGTGCTAGGAATGAAATTTAAATGTCATTTTGAAGCTAACATCCTCAGCTTTCAAACGAACCCAAAACGACATTACAATTATTTTTCCTAATCGCGTTTCTCGCACGCGTAAAATTTGCCGCGAATTTGCATTTTGCTCAATTTCACCACATGTAAAAACAGCTATTTCTTGCTTTCAATATCTGAATTTTGTTTTCCATCTGCTAATCATTCTACAATCATTGTTAGCGTCTTCCTCAACCCGTCCAATTCTGAATTCAATTTAGCGAATTAAAATCATTTTAGCATTTTTTCCCATCCAATTCAAACCACATCTAAAAGCAATTGACCTGTTTTAAAATCATTACTGTTCTCTCTAAGCTTGCTGGGGGGAATCGGGATTGAAACTGGAATTGTTGATTGTTATTCCTGATACCTGTGTGCCCTCATTCCAACTCTTCATATTGCATATTGGGGGGAGTGAGTAATAACAGGGGGAAAGAGTGATCACATTGTCTTTGGTTGAATTCATATCAAGTTTATTTATGTGTTGTATTCTTTCCTATCATTGCATTTCCTTGAACCTACACAAAGTTATTCTCTGCTACATTAATCTTCCTATTCCTACTCCTAATTGATTAAAGAGATTGTTGATATTGTCATATTACCCATTGCTGATCATTGCATAAATATTCATAAGTGTGATATTCAGATATTATCCATATTTATAAAAGTGTGATATATATATTGTTCGATTCTTCAAATAAATCTTTTAATTTGCAAAACAAACCTATTTCTTGGTTCAGTGAGACCGGGGGGGATTCAAAGAGAGGGGCGTTATATAAGGGTACATCATCCAGAATTAAAAGAACTTTTGACATAAACATATATAAATAAGGGTTTCCATTGGGCATCGCATACTAGGCATTGACTTAGTTGGAGTGCTGGATTGAAATCACTTACAACATGCAGTCCTTGCATCCCGGCCTGAGGATAGACTTCATGCCTTACAAACACCACTTCCGTGGGCACAAGTATGAATCCCATCAAGGCAACTCAGCCTTTTATACTTCAAAGGCCGATAAATAGGTTTAGTGATATTGCTTTTAAATATATTCTATGTAAAGCGCATTGGCAAAAGCGCTTTATAAATAACACATTTATGCTCCAGTCCTGTGCTACTTTAGTCAAATTTAGTCAGTTGAACTGACACAGTCCTACAACTCCCAGAATGCACTGCAAGGAGAAACAGAATCCCAGGACAGGTGTGTGCAGTTCCCGATGACACAGAGCCATCTGGTAAGCTCCGTAACCCACCTTCCCTGGCATTCATGTAGTGAAAGAGGACGTAGAACTTGCAAAACATCTTTTGCAAACCGCAGATGGAAAGCTCTAGGACGTAAAGAGTTAAAACAAGTTTGGGGTTATAATAGCGTTACGTGTTTGTCTGTAAAGCTGACATGTCCGAGTTTGTTAAATCCAGGACGGAGTGGATAGCACATATGTTTCAAAAACGGTTGTGTTGAGAGGTGACATCCCCACTTGACCGCCTACTGCGCCTGCTGTCTCACTTGCACTAGGTTTTGCCGATATTTATGGGTCTGGGAGAGCTGGAGTCAGTGCATTAAGTGGGTCAGGTTCAGCGGGGGCTGGGCCCTGTCAGTCTCCAAAATGTGGGGCTGAGCCAGGGCCCTGCTGGGGTCCCCCAGTCCCACCTCACTGCAGCGGGACACATTAACCCTCCGTGGCCACAGCCGCCACGGGAGATGCCCCTGCCATTTTCAATTCAGGCAAGCTGTGACTGACAGAAGTGCCAGCCATCCACAGAGTCGCTCACTGTTACGGTCCCTTTGTTTCCCCACACCCTTCCCAGGTCACCGAGGTGTCTTTGACTCTCTTTGAACGTAGGGGGGCTCTGTGATCTAGAGCAGATTAGATCACAGAGTCCCCAGGTTCGCCTCGGGTCAAAAACGCCTCGGGCTCGGTGATCTCATCTGTTCTGCAGCGCACAGATAACCGAAACCGAGGCATCTTTGTCTGTTGGCAAAGTCTTATCAGCCATCTTTTATAAACCTAGAAATATGTAACATATTTCTATTTTTATAAAAGATGGCTTGAAAAGTACACAATTCAAGCCATCTTTTTTAAAGCTTTGTCGATCGACAAAGACGCCTCAGGCTTTGTCCGTTGGCAAAACCTTATAAAAGATGTCTTGAAAAGTGTACTTTTCAAGCCATCTTGAAGTACAGAAACCATAGTAAGGTTCGTCAACAAATATATAAATTTAAGCATTTATATATTTGTGTGCGTACCTTACTAAGGTGCGCATACAAATAAATACATGCTTACATAGATTTATACATTTGTTTGCGTACTTTGCTATGGTTTGTGTACTTTTCAGGCCACGCTCATCATGGAAGCCAAGCCTCCAGATGAGCTCCCACCCCCCCTCAATTTCTTACCCCGCTTAAAGCACTGGCTGGAGTTGAAGGTGAATCACAGTGAATGGGATTAGAAAAGCGTTGGAAGTTTTCTTTGAGGTCCAGCGAACACTTAGTGGCACAAAGGATAATGAAGGCACAACACTGAATGTATGTAAGGCTCGCTCAGTTTGTGTGGTGCAGCTGTGACGTCCCCTGCCTGTGAACTTAGCGACCCAATGTTGTTGGAGTGCCGAGGTTTGGTCAAAATTGAAAAGGACAAAACCCGTTTCTCATTTGGAGACCTTATTACATAAATACAAATAAACCTGTGTTCTTTGTGCTGTCAGTAGTTTTCTGATCCTGCTGAATTGGTATTTCCCACCATGCCAGTGAAAAGGCTGCAAAATGCGGGGAGGTCATGTAGTGCTTGTGGTGCACTGGGTAACATTGCAGGTACTGACTACCATTCTGTAATCGCAACTAGCCGTGTTCGACATTACCATGGCAACAAAACCTCCACTCTTTCGACAGATAATTTAATGAAAGCAGGGGTCATGTAAAAATGAATTAAGCTATTCTGAACACAGTATTATTTCAATGTGGAGCGTCAAATACTGTACGTTGCCTTTAGCTAATACTATTTGCTCTTGAACTACGTTTGTTTTGCTATACATGATCCTAGAAGTGTTAGGACGGGAGGAGCCTGGTAAAAACTGTAATTATATATTTGTTCGCACATTTGACACGCGGCCATTGATTCCGAGTAGTTTATGGAACAATTAGGACGTTTGACACTAACTTTATTTGAGAAACGTTTTCAAGTTTCCATTAAGTTCTAGCAAACTCGATCTGGGTGTCACGAAGGTGGGACAGGACACACCAAAGTAGCTCTGGGAAGCCTGCTCAATGCACGGTTAATAACTCATCATTATAGTCAGAGGGCACCTAGGCATGAGATACTGCAGTGGTAGCACTGATGTGGGTTCTTTGCCACTTTATGGATAGCGCACTAAGGGCCCGATTCATAGAATTCTTTGCACGCTGAAAAGTGACTTTGAGCAATTTTCAGGGTGCAAAACTCCTTTTCCCGATTCATGGATCGGACTTTGTGTGTATTTCCGTGACTTTGCGCAGGTCCGTCACGTCTTTGCGTGCAGTTGAGCGCTTTTCGCCACACTCCACCCAATGTGGGCAACGGCCTACCCAAAGAAATAAATAGGGGGCGGAACATGAATATTCCCCATTCTGCTGGCAAAATGAGGAAGAACAAGGAATAACACGGGTGTGTTGAAGGACGGGCCATGGAAAAGAATTGCACATCCAGTCAAGCACAAACTCAACCAAATTCATGGATTTCAACGCGCAACTTCACATTGGGAAAAGTCACACGCAAACTTGTGAACTCACCGTCACATGATAGGAGGCGCAAAGCAATCCGCGCATAGATTCTGACCTGCAAAGGTAATGTTTGCATAGCAATTTCGGGGTGACAG
Source organism: Ambystoma mexicanum (assembly GCF_040938575.1). Classification (NCBI taxonomy): domain Eukaryota; kingdom Metazoa; phylum Chordata; class Amphibia; order Caudata; family Ambystomatidae; genus Ambystoma; species Ambystoma mexicanum. The sequence goes on from NC_090935.1 coordinate 1,043,845,139, forward strand.
CAAGTAGCTCAGGTGCCGCTTGGAGTTAGGGTGATCGTATGCAGATTAGCAGGCTGCTTCCTTGAATTACAGGTGTTTGTATGCAGGTTAACTTGGCGATGTCTTGAGTTACGAGAAATGGTATGCAGATTACTGGGGTGCACTTTTGCGCTACAGGGGTTTGTATGCAGTGTCGCTGTAGTGCTAGGTTGGTTGCGGGAGGACGGCCTGCAGTATTGCCGCGGATGTTGGAGATGAGGTAGGTGCAAAGGATTCAATTTGCACAGGAGCGTGTCCTGGGCGTTCCAGACGCTACTGCATTTTCTTTGCTCCTAGCATTACTTTGTGGTTAAAATTCCATGAATATGAAGAACGTGCAAAACATACTTTTGCGTCCATGTAAGCAAAAAGTTGTTTTATACGCAAAGTACTTTTGCAGGGACTTTGCACTTTTTCTATGAATCGGGCCCTATGTTGGGCACCTGCACCACTCTATCAAGTTTTCAAGCCACAGTCATCATTGGCCTGGTGCCCATTTTCTGCGATGGTGGCCCATCGAGGTATATATATATGAATTAGTTTTAGACTGCATTATTTTATGTGTTGGGCATGTGATGTGAGGTTCCTTTTGGATCAGGATGGGCACAAATTATTGTAGTATTTCAGTGTTGTGAAGAAGGAGCAAGGCCATTGTGAACGGACATTGTGGTTTTCTTCCGGTTTGGATGTCTTTGTTCGGGGCTTATTTCAGATGTGATTTGTCGGGTGCTTGGATAGTATACCAGGTTTTCTAGTGACACACTGCCAGATGCCATTCACAAGTTGATTGGGCACAGCATGTGTGATCTCCACTGCCAATGATATTGGGGACAGTTGGACAATGTAATAACTAGAATGGTTTAGCTTGAAGGACTGACAGAAGAAAAGAAATGGTAGTTTAGATGGGCAAAGGATGGCAATTGAGCTATAGCAAGGGATTGATTGTGCACCCATTCTCTGGGGAGTAGCCAATAGTTGCGTAATGGGAGTTATGTTTTGATGACCAGAGCTAACATTTTTTTTAAAAAACAGCAGTGTCTGCTTTGTCATTCTCAGTATAATTTGCTATCAGTTTGTCCCAATAATACCTGAGATGCATTTAAGGGTAAGACACATCAACTGACATTTTATCGGCAGGTACGATTTAGCCCAATTACTGGGTTAGCAGAGAGGTGCTTTTCATGGATTCTGAGAGGTTCTGCAGCACAATGGTCATTTGGTACGAGGACTACTACTGAGATTTATGTTTGTCCCGTTTTCTTTTCAATATTTGAGATGCAGACTGGTTTAGATGTAAGTCAGGTTAGGGAGAGATTGTCTGGACACGCAGGACCAGTGCAAGAAGTGACTGTAGGTTCCGATGGCACCAGTTTTAATTTTGAGGGCATACTTGCAAGGCTTGGTCTGTGCACTGGTGCAATTCTGTTTGCTCACTTGTTTCCAAATTACTAGTTTTTGCTTTTTGTTTTCAGAATGAATAAACTGACGTGGTTAATTCTTTTTCTGAATGGAAGCTCTGCTAAATGGACCTCCCTTTTATACGTCCTCCATAATAAAAGCATAGTGCATCCATGTGCTTTGCTGCATCAGTCTCCTTACATGTGCAGCACCAGTTCTCCAACGGCAGGTGGCATCTTCAAAGTTCACATGTGTGTCTCTGACAGCTACTGTGACCCAAAGTCACTGCAGGCAGAGAAGACATTTTAATTGCTGTTCCCCAGAGCTAAATTATTATAATTGTCCTCCTTGATCAGGCTGGTGTTAGGATAATCTCTAATAATAAGCCATGCCTAGTTGTTTTTGGGTTACTTGTAAGAACATACAATTATGAAAACCTCAAGCAAATTGATAATTTGCAAGTGTCAACCAACTCAGTGAGCCCAGCCCAAGCTATGTCAATGCTATGTGTATTCATGGCTAGCCTGGCTGTATGTATTCAGCCCGATCAATACAATGGCAGGATATTGAATCCATATTATTCAGGTCTTGGCATTGTGGTTATGATATCAGAATGCAAGGGTCACTTTTTACACTAACATGGGTTGGACTCCTTACAGCACGCTTGCTTTGGACCATTCCTCTGTAACAATTTGGCTTTTGAATAAAACCTGTCAGCTCATTGAAGGTGAAGGATCCAATCAGTGGCAGCTCATACATAATGGACGAGGGTTTGCTGACCCACCAGTACACTCAACCATTATGGAGGAGCTGGATCAGCCCAGTGTACACACTGAGCACTCCCTCAGCTGATTTTTGCAGCTGAGGAAGCACTATTTGGCTAGCTTGAACTGTCAAAGGGAAATTTAATTTCCCTTTGACAGTTCTGTTCCACAGCACGCATGTGCAATAGACCATACAAGGCGGGGGTGTTTTGCTTCTTCACCCTTGCATGGCCCAGAAAGGATTCATGCTGGGGAGCTGCACCTCTGAATTTGCGTTCCTTGCTTCCTCATTCCTGTTTGTACAGTGCAGTAGCCAGAGGGTTTCTGTGCTCCACCAGAGGTCAGCGTGCGGCGAGGTGCAGAGTCCGGACTGGTGTTTAAAGTAAGAAAAATGTATTATGTAAGCATGCATGTGTAAATAAATGAGTGAATGATGCTTGGGTTTGGTGCACATATGAATAAGTGAGTGTATGGTGTATTGGTGCACGAGTAAATGATGTGTAAATGAGCAAGTGGATGTTGTGTGAATCTTTGCGGTGTGCGCTTGTGCTTTTATACCAGCCTAGTCATTGATTTATTTCTGGGGTAGTGGGCATCATGGGACTTAAAATGGTCATCTCATAAAACAATGATGATAAGTGAAATTACATGGCTAGACTGCCATTTTGTTACAGCCAATTTATCCATTTCCTACTGTAACATGCTATTTTGTACATGATGACTTTAATAAAGGGTAAGTGTTATTATGTGGAAAGATTGGCGTATTGGTGCAGCCAGTCTAGACATGTCTTACTATAGCATGACATTTATTACTGGACTGCTTTAAAAAAGCAAGCATGATATGTGTTATTACGTAGCTAGACTGACATTTTGGTGCTGCCAGCCTAGTCATTTCTTACTGCGAAATGATAGTTTTTACTGGGCATCTTTGCTAAAGCAACGTGGGTACATGTAACAATATCCCTCCAGACCTACAGATATGTAGGTTGTATAAAAGACAGTAACAAGAAACATTAAACCATTTGGTTTTGCATTGAAACACATGACAGGGCCTAAGAAGAAAACACTTTGAGACATGGATTTTTTTGAGTGAGAGTGTAATATCTGGAGCTCTGAGGTCACGAGTAATGTGTGGGAATCAACTATCATTGTTGATAATGCTGGTATCCTACCTGAAAGATGTTCCTCCTACTTGTCCCAAAGGAATTGTTAACTAGAAGGGGTGATATTACAGAGCATGACAAAATACAACCTCTATTTTAAAGCAACACACTCTATTTGTAGTTTGTACTATTTCAGACAATAAGGAGGAATACTTACTTATTACATTTTGCACCTTGTAATTTGTTATTTGTCTAAATTGTGCTTGGACGACATAGAATTCCCACAGCCCTTATAGGTTGTGTGTGCTACGTTAGTGTGGTTTCTTTGTTTTGATATAAAGGCCAGACTTTATTTTTATTGTTAACTATGGTGCCATGTGCAGGTGGTTAGTAATGCACATAACACTTTATTCCGCTTTACGGTTTGACTAGTGTAAAGATGTTATTGATAGTCTGATTTAGTTTAATAGGTCTGAAGGAAAAGAGTGGTGAGCTGCCCACAGTGTGTCAGTGGGTTAACTGTTAAGTTTTTAATGTTTTTAGTGGAAAGTTTTTATAGCTTGTTATTTTATTTAAATACTTGTGACCATGGATGTTTAAATTGTGTTTTGTTTTGTGGAAGGTTTATTTTCAAACCATAACACAATAAATAAAGCATAACAAATAAAAAATTAAGCAAGCAAAATAAGTGTTCTTATGTGGCTAGATTGGCATTTTGGTGCAGCCCACGTAGACATATTTCATATTATGGCATGGCATTCTTAATAGCAAATCCAACAGGAGTATTTTCTTACGTGGGGATACTGGCATATATTAGTAGAGCCAGCATGGAAAGACAGTAAAGCCAGTATGGTCACAGACAGTGTGACAATGTTTTTATACTGACATATTTTGTGGGCAAAGGCATCATGAAAATGCATTTCTGAATGCCCCTGTGCACGGTTGATGACTTGCATCCATTGGATTATTTTATAAGTTACCTTAAAAAGCCAATGGCAAACTGCCTGGCTTTTTACTGAATGTTTCACTTAATGTGTGCTGTAAAAAAAGATTTTAACCTAAATCATTTCTCAGGGGGTGGGGGTTGCCATAAAACCCCTCTTTGGTTGATTCGGGCTCCCTCTGTACACTTGGTTGCACTGGCATATTTGTGGGTGATATTTATGCTCCACCAATTAAAACATTCACCAGGCACCATTGGATTCAATGAAGGTGCCAGCCAAGCTTCCTGGAGTGGCAATCCAACTGAAGGACTGAAATATTCCTGGAACCCCCATGTTCAGCCTACCCAGCACCACAGAATCAAGGCAGTGAATCCTGTCCCTCTCTGCATCTCCAAGAACCTCAATGCCAGTTTTGGCATCTTTGAAGCCGTACAAGCTGCTGCATGGGAAATGGCAGCTTTGTCATTGACCCCAACACTCAACCCTCTGAATCCCCAAGTTCTACCATCCCCACATCTGAGACTTGCTGAGACTTCTAGTGTCCCCATCTCGACACTGCCACATGGTCACCAGCTTCTTCAAGCTCCATGTGTACGCTGCTACAGTGCCCTGATGCAGTGTTGAGTCCGACAAGCCTACTAGCCACCAAAGGCGAGTCTCTGCTACTCCATCCCAGAGGCCACTGATTCTTCTGGTGTTCCCTACTCGCCACCGCCCCATAGTCTCAGCATTTTCGACCCTCAAGCCGATATTGCAACACTTCATTGGTTGAGACCTGTCACTGTCTCTTCACGACTCAACCCGGGGCAGATGCCAAAAGCACCCAGACTCCTGGTTAAATGCTGAAAAGTTCTGACTCAATGCTGTTTGAGCCCAAAAGGAAATAAATAGGAAATAAATAAGGCACTGTGAAGAAGCCTTATCCCTTTGGTCCACCTTTGGTCCACCTTTTGGGACCCTAGTAACTTTTAGGTCACCCCCTTCTGTGCTCCCAACACAAGAGGGTTGTTTGAAAATTCAAAATTGAAAGAACTTAGCTTGACGAGCATCTACAACAAGAAGATGGGGAACATCACCTTCAATTTGGTGATGAAGCTTCAGCTGCAACTGTCCAGAAGCCTGAAGAAAAATAATATCTACTGCAGGGCACCACTTTGTAAGGCACAGGATGCATATCATAAAGACAGTGCTATGTTATATTATGTTAAAATGCTGTCTACTGCACCAGATCACCTCCTGAGTAGTTCCACGCCACCTAGTCTTGTCCGTGGTTTGACTTAATGTGCCCCCATTAAGGGTATCCAGATCTTAGTCTGCTGAAACCGAGCAAAGGGAAGATTAGAGGATGGGAAAGAGGGACATAGATGATAAAATAATGGGTAGGGAGGGAGACAGGAATGCAGCAAGGGAAGAATATTTTTCTACTAACCTGGATTAATGTTAGTCCTGTTGTGTGGACCATAGTTTTGCAAAAGGGAGGAGGCAAATATGTCCTAAAGTGTTGTGATAATTAAGTTGTGTTTTCCAGGGCAGATTTGGAGCACTGCATTTTAGTACACAATGAAATGATGTCTGCATGAAGGGCTTTAGAGTTTGTGCATGCATTCTGGACATTTTGTGGTTTATTGGATTGGGTATCTCTATACATTGTATCCCAGTTAACACTCCAGAATGTTGATTCACTGGCTGAATAGTACTCACACAAAGGCTTACCCAATATATGGTGTTAACCCTTTCTACTAAGTGGGAATACAATAATTGCAATCAACCAAATGAAAGGTCACTATCTAAAAATGAAAGCCCTTGTGTGAATACTATTTGCTGTGAGGCACCATTTGTCTCACAGGGTGTATACCTCAGTGACTGGCTTGGGGTCCACTTTGATTAATGTTGTTCTAGTTACCTCCTTTAGCATCCTCCATTCTTGACCACTCCTGAGTTGTCCCCATGGTGGTTTATTCTTAAGAGTTGCAGCAATGTTTAGGGGCTCTTTTTGTGACCATGGCTTCAATATCAGATAGATGCTTAGCTTACAATGAGGACTATGGGCCTCATTACGAGTATGGAGGTAGCCATGCCGCTTTTAGCTTTTAGCGGCATGGCTATCCCCATACTGGGTACCGGATCCGGGTTCCTGGAATGAGGAATTACCAGGCCATTTCAACCTTGGAGGGCCTGGTAATTCCCTTTCCTGGGTCCCGGACCCAGTACATCCCCATTCCCATTTGAGCCCCCATAGGGCTCAATGGGAATGGGGAGGATGCTAACAACAGGCCCGTTAATGACGGGCCCGTTGTTAGCATCCTGGTATGCTAGCGGGTCCCGCTAAGGACGCCTGGTTTTACCAGACGTCCTTAGCGGGACCCGTGAGCAAACCTCATAATGAGGCGGTAGAGGGTTAACGGCGCCGGCAGCTCTTCCGGCGCCATTAACCCGCTACTGCCTGGATCGAAATGAGGCCCTATGTGTTACAATGGTTGAATTCCGTTCCTCATCTAGATTTGGATGGTGATCTTGGTGACTTGGAGAAAGACGACCAAATGGATGAACTAACACAGATACCTAAAAGGCTTGCTCAGACTGAATTGCATGCCATAATCATGTTACAATATTTGAAAAACCAGCCATTACCTCAGGAACTGATTGTCCGTATGAACACAGGTAATTTCTAGACAATGCAGATTTCAAACTAAAATGGAGCAAAATAGTCAATATGTGTGGCCGTGATTGGCTAGTTTTAATTATTGAAACAGCGCAAGAAATGAGTAAAAAAATCATGATCGATTTGAATCTGTTAGAAGAAGATATGAAAAAGAAATTTGATATTGAAACCTTTAAAATCAAGTTAGAGGCCCACATGAAGGCGATGCAGACATTTAAAATGAAACCAAGCACAGAAAGGGTGAAAAGGATGAAAAAAGATCTGGTGTCCTTTGCACATGAAAATGCTTTTGCATACACTACGAAAGAATATATTTTTGGAGCCCCTATAGTAGGACGGAGAGCAAAATATTATGTGAGGTTTAGAAATACTTCTTACAGTTCGAGCGACGAAGGCGGGGTATCAGGAGAGAATGAGGACCCAAATGATCCAGGCCAAAGGGGTGGGAATACCAATAACCACATGCAGAGAGGCAGGCATTTGAGAGGGAATCAGGGAGATTGTAATGGATCTAGGCACCCCCCTTTTTTTGTCAGAGGGAACAGTCGTCAAGAAAGGACAACAGATCGGATGCAAACACGGAGCTACCAGGGTTGGTAGTTAATTTGTCCAATATCATCCTTACTCCATTTGAAGAACAAACATTGAACACAGGCCTTAATTTGGTCATCTCCAAATACCCCAATCCCTTCGAATTTAGAATGGAATTCAGTGCCTTCAGGTGCAAAGTGCATTTGAAAGGAATTCTTTAATGAACAGCCTATGAGCCAAATGAAACATTGCAGTGGGTTAAGGAACCCCTTGAGTTTCTATCCTCTGTTTCAGACACATTCTCCTGAATCCCTAGTTTTCGAGACCAAGGTTTTATGAGAGGTTGAGAAACTGGAAATTAAAGGAATCCCTAGGAACTCTAACTTGAGTCAAATAGAGGTTGATCTTCTTCTTTGCTTGGGTAAAAAAGACCAGATTGTCATCCACCAAGTGGACAAGGGGGGTGTGATTGTTATTCTCAACAAACAAGATTATATAGACGAATGTGTGAGTTTTATCTGATGAGGTCAGTTATCGCAAGATTCACCAAGATTCCAGTCGAGATCTACTGAAGATTATAAGGGAAAAAGTGGATAAGGCAGTTGAGATGCATCTCATCAGCAAACAGGAGGGAAAGTATTTGATTAGAGAGAAGGCAAGAACAACGATGTTTTACATACTGCTCAAAATCCACAAAAACGTTGAGAAACTACCTGGTAGACCCATTGTCTCTGGGGTCAATTCTATCCTTGAACCCCTTTCCAGGTTTGTTGATCACTATTTGCGACCCTTTGTTTTTAATGAAAAGTTACGTTCAAGATACGAGAGATGCCATTTTGAAAATAAAAGGTTTGGAGTTTGATTCTACAGGAGATGTGTTACTGTGCTTAGATATTCAATCTTTGTACACTAACATTCCCCAGCGAGCTGCTAGAAGTAGTTGAAGAAACTCTACTTAAGCGGGATGATGATCATCGTGTGAGTAATGCTTTCATATTATGGTGTGCTGAAACAGCCCTTGTCAACAATTATTTCCATTTTATGGGACAATGTTACGTACAGGTGGAAGACACTGTCATGGGAGCAGCCATGGCCCCCGATCTTGCTGCCAACCTTTGTGTTGACATGTTTGAGCAGACTGTTGTGTACTCTGATGTGAATCCCTACAAGGATAAAATATCTAAATGGCTGAGATACATCGATGATGTGTTTGTAGTATGGCATGGTAGTATTGATGAGGCTAATATCTTTTTGACAATGCTTAATTGCCAAAATAGATATTTAAAATTCACTGACTCAATGAGTACGGCTGAGGTTAATTATTTAGACCTTACGGTTTACCATAAAGATTTACATCTTTGGGTAAGACCTTATGTGAAAAGTACGGATAAGAATGCCTTGTCGCACTACAGGAGTCATCATGCTAGGCATGTTCGAGATAATTTGCTGTTTGGACTATTTTTCCGGTTAAAGCGCAACAGCAGCACCAGACAAGATTATGAGGGAGGAGCCAATATTCTTATGGATACATTGATGAACAGATGTTACCCTGCTAAAGTCATGAGACAATCAGCTAGACAGGCTTTTAGTAACAACAGAGAAGCGCTTTAAAAAAAAAAGAAGCAGGGAGTTAGCAATAATAACAATCAAGATAATCCATTAGTGTTTGTGTACACGTTCAGTAAACTGTCATTTAAAGTGAAAAACATCACTACTAAGAATTGGAAAAAGGTGATGAGTACTCCTCATCCATTGGTAGCCTTTAAAAAGAGTACCAATATCAGAAATATTGTCATGAAGAATGACATTCAAATCAAGAGCAGGCAGATGGTCCCACAAAGTACTTTGTGGGGAATGGCACAAGTAATTGGACATCTTCCTTGTGGCACTTGTGTTATGTGTCCTCAGACCAGCAAGATGACATCAGTTAATCCAGGACTATGCCAGGAATGGATGTTGAGAAAACACACCAATTGTAAAACTGATAACTTGATCTATATGATCAAGTGTCCTTGTCCTTCTATTTACATTGAGAAGACTAACAGGAAGTGCAAAACTCGAATGATGGAACACAAGAGTTGCCTGAAAAATAAGATTGAAAAAGCATCCCTAATTAAACATTTTGGAGAAATGGGCCACTCCTTTATGGAATTCGAGTGGTGCATCCTGAGAAAAGTAAGAGGGAAATCCCAGGAGGACATAAATAAAATAAATTAGAACAAAAACTCATATTCCTGACATAGAACCACTTAGTAGGGTTAACGAAAGTCTTGAGTGGCATAACAGTAAGTAAGGCCAGTGTTTCGATAATCCAGATAATTTCATTTTGTTCCTGGCATCGATCATCCCGAGAATTGCATTTTGTTCCTGGCATCTATTTGTCAAGATAAATGAACATTTTGTTAACTAATGAGTCACACAGGTCGGTCATGGGTTGTCCCTTGGTCATGTTGTCTTTGGATAAACTGCTAGCTTGTGTTGCCACGCAAACATATTTACGATGATACTGGGAGTCTTTAATTAGCCCATAGGACTTTTGTGTATTGGTTACATGTACAGAAGAACATAAGGACCAATGAAAAAAGAAAAGGAAAATGGCCCTCATTACGATACTGGCGCTAAACCATGGTGCTATTAGCACCATGGTTGGTGCCGGTATCGTAATGAGTCCGCCAATGTTCAATGGGGAATTACCACCCCATTCCAAGGTTGGTGGGACGGTAATTCCCCATTGAACATTGGCCCTTCCCCATTCCCATTTTTGTCCCATAGGGCTCAATGGGACTGGGGAAGGCGCTAAGTATGGTACTGCAAATTGTGGTACCGTACTTAGCACCAAGGTCCCTTTGTGGGTCGCTACTTTAACGGCTGGTCTAATCTAGGCAGGTCGGGTCCTGCAAAGGGACCTCATAGTAAGGCGCTAATAGGTTAACGGCGCCGCAGCCTTTTACAGCGCCGTTAACCCATTAGCGCCAGGGTCGTAATGAGGCCCAATGTGTTGTCATCTTTGCATATTGTGCACACATTTGTACATGTTTGAATATCAAGTGCACTACTGGGGATCACATATGTGATATGTATATTATGGGATTGTGATCTTTTGACCATCTTATTTGACATTACTGCATCCTGTGTGGAAGAGTGCTTGACTACAGACCATATACTTGACACTGGTAGTTCCATTTTCTTGTGGGTGAGGATATATTTTTTCCTGTCCTCAATTATTATATAATGGTTACATCATAGATCTCAGCACTTCAAATGGCTGACAAGAGGCATCTCATTGCATATTTACTCTGCATTTAGCCAAAAGGTTGGGGTTAGGTTGTCCAGAGCCTTGGATTCGCCGGGGGCGGTGTTGAATGGGCACGCGGGCGTCATTGCTTGATGTGGTGCATCATTACACAACATGATGACATCATTGACGTCACACGATGATGTCACCAACGTCACAGCGCTTTCTAGGCATAAAATCTGTTTGTGTCTGGCCTCACAAGTGTTAGGTGATGGCGGTGAGCATAGAGGCTCCCTTGGTGAGGTAAGATGTTTCGAGTTTTGGCTTATAGAGCCTTGAGTGTTAGTATCCTGTATGAACGTATGACGGTCCAGACTGGGTGTTCGACCCTGTATCTTTGTATTGGATTTCAGGATAAAGTAAGCTACTTTTGGGAAAACAGTCCCCCTTCCTGTCAAGAAAAATGAACAAGGAGATTACTTTTTCAGTTGAGGCACGGATGTGCACATAAAACTAGCTGATAATAGAAGTAAGTGTATTTTATACTTTTAGGGAGGCTCTAAGCCATGCCCCCATTGCTAATTAGGTACTGATGAAGATATCCTTTGATTTACCTATAGGTTATTGATTCATATATAAAGTCACAGACATCCCTTTAAGCCATTCCTATGGAAACTTTATTGTGAAAGGTAAAGAGGTTGGGGTTAATCCAAAATATTTAGATTTGAGGTAACAAGTTTATCACTAAGGAGGTGATTATCAAGGAGTACATCATTGAGGATGTTATTTTCCTTACAGGCATTTATCCTAGTGGCAATTGCCAATCGCAAGAGCTATTTAAGCAACAATTGGCGTTGCAATTTTGTCTGATGATACAACCACACAGACCTTTTCAGATATACTATTAACAGCATGCTTGGTTCTCTTTGTGGTGTGAAGGATTGATGCTAGGTGAAAGACTAGACCGATTAAGCCCATAGATTTACATATGTTTTTAATTGTGTACCCATCTATACAGGGATTCTGTGGAATAATACAAGGAGCAACCAGAGGGAATGTTTCCTTTGCCACCTTCAAGCAACACATTTTCTACACATTTTTGCCCCTGGGGAATGTCCGGTTAATACCAGCCATTTATGACAAAAACGTATATAAGTCGGGCTAATATGGACAAAGTGGAAATGTAGATTTAGCTAACCCTCGCTGTGTTAGGTTGAGTCATTTGTACTTGATTGTGTATTTGTACTGTTTATTTAGATTGATGTATTAGACTTGTGCTCTGATGTACTAATAAAATGGATATGTGTTTTATATAAGAAACATTTTTGTTGATCTGTTGTTATCACCTTGTATTTGTTTTGAGGTTGATAACAAGAGTCTTTGGGTATAAGCAGGGGTACGCGTGATTTAAATTTTTAGATAGTGATTCACTGGCTGAGCCACTAGTGACATAGTCAAGAATAGACTGTGTACAAAGGTGAATGTTATTGCTAACAAAAGATAAGGTAATGCACTGGTCAAACTAGTATAGTAACATTGAAAAAAAGCCTTGAACCTTGATGTAAAAACGTTTATTATTAAGAGCTTGGTCTCTGTCATGTCATGCTGGACTTTATTTTAGTTCATGTTGAGACAGGACAGTAGGCTATCAAATTATAGCAATACGTAGCATTTATTATGAGAAAATATACACTGAGCTCCCTAAAAAGACTGTGTTCTTTGGACTGTGATATCAGTGGACTTGGGTGTGCCTCAAACAGGGTGGGTAGGGAGTGAAGGGGCAGATGGCTGCCCTCCTATATGCAGTGATACCCTGGCACCCTTCTGCTATGTTGTTATATTGCTATATTTTGACTGTCACCATAAGGCTATAAAAAGGCGTGTTACTTGTGCAGTGCTATATGCTACAGTAAGGCCACCTAATAGGACCCTCATAGGACTGAGAATGGATGGAATCTTTCAGGCTGCAAGCCAACAATGTGAACATAGTTCCAAGAGACCATCACTCAAGGGCCTTTCAGCCAGCGAGCCACCTGGGAAAAAATGGGCATGAAACAGAAGTGAATGTGCTCCAAAACAGAATCATATGCAAGAGAAGTGGTGATCTTGGCGGATAATCAACCTGGAAACCCTTCAAATAAATCCAGTTGTTTTCTTTACATTTCCTTCGGTTTCTGCTGGATACAAGATGTAAGGTACAATAAAAACACACTGAGAAAAAAAAATAATTTAGAATATAATACTGTTTCCTCTGTATCTTACTTATCATTGAAACTAGTATGTCTTATTCTACTGAACATAGTAGGCTCACTGTGAGGAATTCAACCATATGCACGGTGGCTGTGCTCTCGTCTGTATTTTTTTTGAAGTTTTTAATTAAATTGAATGATGCTAGACCAAACTCAGAAAAATGTGTGGGGCTAATCCACACTTATTTTCCTATGCTCACACCACACTACATGCATAGAAACATGTATTCACTCTGCCCTGTCATATTTAGTTAGGATATGACAGACAGCAGTACACCATGTCATCTCCAAGAAGAGGGAGGATCAAGCTTCCCGCTGTCATGGCTAGCCTGATTAACAAAAAAAGCTCCATGGATCCACCCTGCTCTTTTCCTGGGCCCTGAAACCGGTGGCAGAGATTTGCATATGAATTGGAGGGTAATTCAAACATGCCCACATGGTCCTGGCTGCAGAGGTTAACTAAGGAGAGAGGAAACCCCCAACAACCTTTCAAATGCAACTGTGTCAACTGGAAGCCAGCGCCCACCCGCAGTATCGATGACAGTCAACTGTCCTGTCTGGGACTGCATGTGTACTGTAGTCCACCCGAAGTAAGGTATAAGAATGTGGTTTACTGGAGCCAGAGTGTCTGGTCTCGCCACAGCTTTCAATGGCGACCTTCCACTTTAATCAGGAACCACAGAGAGATCCATTTACCAGAGATACTTTTTGATCCACGACAGACAGGAATATGGGTGGGACTTAATGTCACATGTCTTCATCTTCATCCCATTACCTTCCTGGTTGCAAAGTACTCTGGTTATGACTGAAGGCACACACGAGATTGTGGGTGGGGATCCCAGGATTGGTTCATTTAGATAGGCTTAGCCCACACAAATCACTGTGGCCCATTTGGCTTTAAAAGAGGGCTGAGCCCCACTTTTGGCAGATCATTTGAAGACTTTGCATGGAGCAGCAAGAAGAACTCATCATTGGACCCTGGCTGAAAGTAAAGTCTGCCTTACATCTTGCGCCAGTAAAGGAAGGCCAGGACCTCCAAAGAGGGAAGCAAACCCCACCCCCCAATCATCTCCCAGGGAACAGAGGGAGATACCGAATCTAGAGGACCGTACAGCTGCTCCAGAACCAGTACCCATCCAGCACACAGAGTGTCCTGCTAGGTTCTGCAGCAAGCTTCATAGGTAGAATGTGCAAAAGGTGTCTGATCCTGAAACCATGGACAAGACAGTTGCCTGCAACACCCTCCTCAGCTTTGGCCGTTCCAGCTTAAAGAATGACACAAGTCCAGTGAAGAAGCTGGGAGAAGTGCCTCAACGAGCACATACCGGTGTCCACCTTAAAGGACATTTTTGAGCCTGTCGAGTTCCTCAAGCTGCAACTGACTGAAAAGCTGACTGTTGTTAGCCTGCACTGAGAGAATGATTCCTGACCCTGAGTCGCCACGTAGCCAAGCCTGCAGCCGTTCATCCAGCTTTGCTCGCCGATCTTCAACTCTTGAACTCTGTCACAGAAGCCTGCCAAGTACACTGAAGCTGACTGAACCTTGACGAGCACCAAGAACACCTACAGCACATGGTACATTATTCTTTTGACCCCTGGCTATTCACAGAAGGAACCTAGGGGCATTTTAAGACCCATTGCTCCCTTTGTGCTGAAGCCAAGAAACCTTAAACTGTTTATGGAGTGATTGCATATTTATAAGGTGTCACATGACAGAAAGATGAGGGGTGGGAGAACATGGAATAAAAACCATAACAGTCCTACTAGGCCATGTGACATTTGGATCTTGCAAGTGCAGTAGCAGAAGTGCAGGGGGGGTAGGGAAAGGTAGTGAGGGGAGCGGTGGGGGCAGGAGGGCCCAGGGTTAGGCAAGTACTAACGGGGGCCTAGGGGGCAAGTTCTATGGGGAGCCCAGGATAGCAAGTGCTATGGGAAGCCCGGTGGGCAAGTGCCGGAGGATGACGGCAGTCACCTACTAGTGAGGGGAAGGTGGGTGGACCAGACTCAGGGGGAGTGAAAGCCCTCCAGGCTGGCCAGGGAGGGGTCCTGGAAAGTCAGTGCTCGGTTAGGCCGTGCTGAGGCAGACTGGAAGATCAGGGTCTGGAACCCTTTAAGACTCATACAGGACCAGGCCGCCAGTCACAGCAGACAGAAGGGGGATTAGCACAGAAAGGCAGGAGGGAAGGAAGAAGAGAAAAGCAGGGTCTTGAGCCACTTCTGGAATTTAAGGAGATCCAGCTCAAGTGCAATTGCAGAGGGAAGCTGCTGCCGAAGATAGAGAACTACCCCCCACTCTCTGCTCGGAGAAAATACAGATCTGCAGAGAGTTTGAGCTAGAGGACTGAAGTGCTCTATCTGGGAGGTAATTAGGCAGAAAGAGTTGGATGCAGCGGGGTCCCAGGCCCCAAAAAGCCTTGTGGATGATGCAGATGGTCTTGAATTTGACCCTTGCAACCACCGGGAGCCAGTGGAGAGATAAGAGGGCTGGAGAGATACGCTCCCTGGGCTTGAGTTCAATGATATGTCTTGCAGTCCTATTCTGGATTAGTTGGACTGGGCAAAGAGAGGAAAGAGGTAGATCGAGGAAGAGGCTGTTGCAGTACTCCAGACTAGAGGACCAGAGCTTTGGAGACATTGAGCTTCTAGGGGAAAGTGAGAAAGGGAGAATGCCTCTGAGGAGGTGGAGCTGAAAGTTAGCCTTCTTGGCAAGGGCAGTGATGTGAGGGGAGAAGGAGAGAGAAGAGTCAAAGAAGACCCCAAGGCTTATTAACCATATCGATTGCCCTCCTGTCAGTATCCAGAGTGCATCCCTTTTCCTTCTTTGAAACTCTCTGTCCTGTGTTCCTTTACAGTGTGGGTTATAATTGTAGTGTGCTAGAACTGTCGGTTGTAGTAATAATAAAGTAGATATGTTTATACAACCTTGACTGGACAGACCCTTTTATCATTGAGTAATAATTGTATTTTCGCTGTGTTGCAACTAACCAACGATGCACAAGCTTTCGGAGATAAGCCTTCCCGATCCATCAACGTAACGAAAACTGGGGAAGGAGGTTTATAATTTGCGTGTGTTTCCATTCTGTTCGGATCTGGTGTACTATCGGTGTGGGGCTGATTGATGGTTTAGAAACCGATATTCACCCCTGGACCACTGGTATCACGGAAGTTGATTTGTCACACCCACATTTAAAAGAAATCATTTTATACTTGTTTCATATGCCCATCACACCTTATTTAAACAGGGACACCAGTAAGGAAATTCCTATTGGCATTCTAATTCACATTCTATTTTCATTTACAAACCAATATTTTATTTGTTTGTCTAAAGAAATCAATCGTTTGTTCACAGGATTCATATACGTGAAACTTTCAAAATGCAATGGTTACCAGCTCCCAATGTCCTGTTCAAAATGTCTCTGCCATGTCAGTTTTAACCTAATTTTTTTGTAAATTGCAATCTTGCACACAATATTAATATAACATAATCTCTTTAATACGTGCTGATTTCATTTTTACAGGGAATGCTCTGCATCAAACTGCTGCACAGGATACAGCAAACAATGTATACTGGATTCCCATGCACATACCATAATAAGTGTGTAATATATCATGTGAAATATATGCTTCTTTCAAAAATTTTATTTGTTGCGTAAGTTCATATGTGTCATAAACACATACAGTAACAACTGCAGAGAACACATGTAAAAGACTAGAAAAGCATTGTGCTCTCTGATAAATCATATGCATCCACATGTTAAAAATTGGAGATTGAATCGGCCACCAGGGGGCGCACGGATGAGCCCGCTTTCCGTGTGAGCTCCGCACCCGAGGTCCTGAAAGTGGTCCTGAGCTCCCTCTTTGCGCCCCTCCACCCCCGGAGCTGGCGACAGAGCATAAGGCGTGGGAAGGCCCCCCCCACCCTGCTGGAAAAAACCCGACCAAAATCGGAGGTGCCCTCGCTTAGAAAAAGGCAAAGATGTCAGGAGCTCCTGGCCACGACCTGCGCAGCTACGTGGTTGAAGTGAAGCCCTGCTGGCCTACGCTCGAGGGGAAAGCTGACCCGCACGGCTTCCTCGGACGAAGCGAACACCGACCCTGGTAAGAGAGACTGCCCTGGGCCTCTGCTCCGTACACCCAGGAGAATCCCTCCAGAACTCGCGTACGCCCCAGCCCGTCTGATGGGCCGGGCTCCACAAGCTGATAATTGCCTCGGCGCTGACGGCCGCGTGGGCTGGATTCAGACGGGCCCCCTTCAACTGGACAAGGTAGGCAACCGTCCCTCTCCTTCTGTTCACGGGAGCCCGTAAAACTGTTCCGCACTACCGCGCAAACCGCGACTGCATTATTTCAAGCCTCCAGCACACCCCCGGTGCAACGAGGCCTACTCCTCCCCTCGCCCTACTCCGGGCGCACTAGGCCCTCAAACGACACCCTCCGGCAGGGAGACAGGGCCCAGCGCTCATCTCGGTAAGTTAAGTGGAGTACCCACGCATCCAGGAGGGCCCCTGAAGAACCTGTGCATGATAACCGGACAGAATCAGGACACACCACGCGGAGCGGGGCCTCCTTTTTGAGCAGCCAGCATAACCCCAGTGCAGCGGAGACCATCTCTCCCCCTCCCCCTACTACTGCCGAAGGCCCACGGGTGACACTCCCCGGCAAGGTGACAGGGCCTAGCGCCTGCTACAGTGAACAAAGTGAAGTGACCACGCGCCCGAAGGTGCGGCTGCCCTCCCCCCAGGAGAGCCCTCAAGGAACCTACACACGACAACTTAATGGAATAAGGGCACACCATATAGCGTAGGGAGGACACTTTATACACAGTTCCCGCGCTCTACGATCATAGTCGCATCGGGGCCACAGGTGCTGACTCGATAGACACCATGGAGATGCAGCTGGAACATAGGATAACGGAACTCGAGCGGAGGGAGGAGGACTACAGGTTGAAGATGGACGACTTGGAAAACCGGGCAGCAAAATCAATAGGATCACTCAACGCATGAACAAGATCGAGGATAGACTGGACGGAGTGGAAAACAACCAAACCTCGATAGACACCATGGAGACGCAGCTGGAACATAGGATAATGTAACTCGAGCGGAGGGAGGAGGACTACAGGTTGAAGATGGATGACTTGGAAAACTGGGAGCGACGAAACAACCTTTGCTTCTTTGGAATCCCAGAACAAGACGGGGAGACAGAGGAAGGCCTAAGATCAACACTCCATGATATTATTAAGATCTTGGTTGCTGACGACAAGATCGACGAACCAAGGACAGAACGGATCCACAGGGCCGGCGGCCCAGCCGGAGGCCCAAGGTCGGTCCTCGCCCGCTTCCACAGATACCAGGACAAGGCCAAGATCCTCGAGAAAGCGAGGCGCGCAGGTGTCAGCACTCTTAATGGAGCACAAATAACGATATACCAGGACCTGTCTGCTATGACACTCGCCCTGAGGAGGATGTGTGGCCCCCTGACGAAATGGCTAAAGGAACGAGTCACCCGGTACAGATGGGGTTATCCCTTCTCCCTCACTTTTGAACACAATGGTGCGAGGATCAGGCTGCGGTTTGAGCGAGAAATAAAGGCATGCATATTTGAACTAGTGGAGGCGAATGAAAAGAGGAACGATGGAGACGCACCGACGAATGAAGGGAGAGAATGGAGGTTCCAAGGCCCAAAGAGACAGAAAGCTAAGGGATCGTGAAAATATCGGAGAGGCAATGTTTCCCCGGAGGGGGGCAAATGAACCAAATATACCAGCGATGCACCAAAACACCTTACATGATGCTAATGCTTCAAAAAGGGCCTACTTTTGACCCAGTGCAAGACTTATGCTCAACTGTTGTAAGTTAAGGTTTGAAAGGGGAGAGGACGTAATGAGGGCTCACACTCATGTGCTTTTTATTGTTAGTAAAAGGACCGTGAGGTAACGGTTCCTGCTGGTGGCTCGTGGCCGGTTCAGTGCGATCAACTGGACCCACGCGGATGCCGTTGTATGGGGGGGAGAAAGAGAGGGGGAGGGATTCCAAGACATAAGGGAGATGAAAAATGAAAGAAATTCCTTAATCACCGCTGGGAAGGGTAAAACACTAGTGCAGGTAGAAGAAGCGATGCCCGGGGAAGGGTGGCTTACTAATGCGAATGTCTTCATGGTGCGTACAGATGGCCAACCCTGAAGGCAACACACGAGGCCCCCTGAGAGTGGGACACTTAATGTTAAGGGACTCAACTCCCCGACTAAGAGATCACTGGTTTCCAGGGAATTCCAGAGGGCCAAAATTGACATTCTGTTTCTTCAAGAAACTAAATATATGAGAGGGGAAGAGAGACCTGTCCTGGGGATAAACTGTGGAATAGAATTCTGGTGCTCGGGGGTACTGTGCAAGGTGGGTGTGGGGATTCTTATCAAAAAGGTGATCGAATTCCAAGTCACTAAAACCTGGTCGGATGAGGAGGGTCGTGACCTGTTGGTGACTGGGACTATTGGAGGGTTTGAAGTAACGCTGCCACGATCTACTCTCCCAATCTGGCACAGCTCAAGTTTTTTTCCAGAACCATCCCAAAAATAATGCTGGAGGCTACTGGTCACATTATACTGGAGACTTTAACCTCTGGGCGAATCGAGACTTGGACTGAAAGGCGGGCAACCCAACCGCAGATGATGAAACAAGAGGGGATTGCAAGGATTATGCTAGTATGATGCAAGTATATGCGCTGACTGATGTGTGGAGAGAATTGCACTCCGAGGAAAGGGGATACACCTTCTATTCGGCCCCTCACAGCACTTTCACTCGCATAGATTATATTTACCTCTCACGAGACCTGTACAACACCACATCGCACTCAGAAATCACTCCAATAACTTGGCCCGATCACAACATGGTTTTAACTGATATTCACTGGGAGGATTTGCCAAATAGGCGGGGGAATGGAGATGTAACGAGGCCCTGTGGAGAGACCAGATCTTTAAGGACGAATTGGAAACAGAGATCAGAGAATATTTTAAAACCAACAATCCTGGAGAAGTCCCTAAACAGGGAGTATGGGAAGCAGCGAAGGCAACTTGGAGGGGAATCCTCATACGGGAGGGGGCCAGGAAGAAAAGGGAAAGAGCGCTCATTGAAAACAAGCTCAGGGGTGAAATATGGCGGCTAGATAAAGAGGCCAGAGAAGGTGACATCACGGATCCCAGTAAGATTCAGGAGGCCAAAATAAAACAGGAAGCACTCCGTCACTTAGAGCATGACCAGATAGTGCGTAGGCTGCATCTACTGAAACAAACATTTTATGAAAAAGGAGATAAAGCCGACGCACTACTGGCAGCTAGACTTAAGCTCCAACGGGTGGAGCGTAGGGTAACAGAGCTAACACACGCTGACCCTACTCAGGAGCAACCTAAGCCCTCTATTCCTGAATTATTTGCTGACTTTTATGAATCCCTTTACACCTCTGAAATCGATCCCAACTCAAGTCAGATAGACAATTACCTGGCCGACATCGGTCTCCCCAGGGTTGCGCCCACAGACTCGGCCCTCCTCGAGTCCCCCATAACAGAGGAAGAAATACAAGGAGCGATCAATAGACTAACGCAAGGTAAATCCACCTGGCAAAGACGTATACATAGCCGGCTTCTATAAAACCTTCGGCATCCTCCTTACTCCATTCCAAGCCGAGTTGTTCAATGAAATTCTTGAACCGGGGGTTGCCCCAGACTCTTTCGTCCATGCACTTATAACGGTCATCCCCAAGGAAGGCAGAGATCCCAAGCAATGCGGGTCGTATCGCCCCATATCCCTACTTAATTTGGATGCCAAAATGTACACGAGGGTACTAGCCGCAAGATTGGAGACCCATATGCCCCACCTTATCCACCCCGACCAGGTCGGATTTATAATTGGGCGACAAGGAGCGGATCCTATGAGGAAGACGCTCCATTTAATTTCTGCCTCCCAAACTATGTGCGACGATCCCGCCTTACTCTCCATAGACGCTGAAAAAGCCTTTGATAGAGTAGAATGGGGCTTCCTAGCCGCAGTCCTCTGCACAGTGGGAATAGCGCCAAAACTCCGAAGGGGTATACAGGCAGTCTATACCTCACCTAAAGCCTCAGTAGCCATTAATGGGGGGTACTCGAGGTGGTTCGAGTTCAAACGCGGTACCCGGCAGGGATGCCCACTCTCGGCCATTCTTTTCGCCCTATCGGTCGAACCCCTGGCCCAAAAGTTGAGAGAGTACACCCAAGTAGAGGGCATGCGGCTGGGGCAAGTGGAATATAAGGTGGCGCTGTACGCCGATAACTCACTCCTCCACGTGACTAACCCCAACACATCCATCCCCAGGGCACTCAACCTCCTAGATGAATAGGGCCGCATATCGCGGTTTAAAGTTAATAAATCCAAATCCATACTTTTCCCTCTCCAGGGGTCAGTAGAAATGAACAATGATAAATATCAGCCCTTAGGCCTCACGATAGAACACCATAAACTAAAGTATCTAGGGATATATGTCACAAGATCATTGCGAGAGCTTTACGATGCTAACTTCTCAGCGCTTCTTGAAAAGTTCCACGCGGACCTCGCCCGGTGGGACAAACTGACCATATCCTGGCTAGGACGCCTTAACGCAATAAAAATGACCTGCCTTCCAATATTTCTATACCCTTTTCAAATGCTCCGCATCCAGATGCCGCGACAATTTTTCATGGAGGTTAAGAAGGCAATTATGAGATTTCTATGGCAGGGGAAGAAGGCTAGAATAGCATACTCTAACCTGATACTGCCTAAAAACAAAGGTGGGGTAGGCCTCCCTGACATTCAAAAATATTATGAGGCGGCCCAACTGCGAGTGCTCATCCCCCATCTCCGCAACCAAAAATTGCCCCAGTGGATTGCCATGGATAACCACTACTTGTCCCCGGCAACAGTTTCTGAGTGGCTATGGTCCCATAGGAGGATGGTGTTAAAGAGAACTAAAGCGCGCCCGATGTTTGAAACCATATGGGACGTATGACGGGAAGGCAAAGACATGGCAAAGATCACCACGTGGCCGTCACCACTGAGCCACCTGTGGTCCCCCAGCATCAATGACTAGATTTCCAATGTGGAGAGATTGCAGTCCTGGTACGAAGCAGGTCTAGAGAGGGTGGGGCAACTCCTTAAAAAAGATTCATTCATCTTGCTTCCTGAGCTGGAGGAAGCACTGGGAGTGGGTACACTGTCTGTGTTCCACTTCCTGCAGATTAAGAGTGTCTTGACGAAACCCGAGTGGAAGGACAAACTAAGAAGGGAACTTACCCAGTTTGAAACCATATTGGACTCCAGAACAGAAACAAAAGGTTTAATTGAAGCCCTATATAAGGTACTAATAGAAGCAGGTGAGGGCTCCATGGAACCCCTCAGGTAGCGATGGGAAAAAGACATAGGGGACGACATCGACCCAGAACACTGGGACAGGATAAGTCGAGCAGTGCCCAAAGTCTCGATCTCGTGTCAATATAAATTACATGCAATCAAGCTGTTAAACAGATGGCAATATGATCCACACAGGCTCTCCAAAATGTACCAGTCATCTAGTCCGTTGTGTTGGCGAGGGTGTGGGTCTGTGGCAGACTACTGGCACATGTGGTGGAGCTGTCCACATATTCAAATGTATTGGAATGAGGCACTAGGGTGGATCAAGGACCTGGACGGGATCCAGAGAACAGCTGACCCCTATCTTATTCTGTTTGGATTTGAGAAAGTTGATGATTAATGGCGGAGGGTCACAGACATAGCTGCACACTTGTTACTAGCTGCCAGGGCTGTGATGGCTACAAAATGGAAATCCCCTACTGTCACAACCGAAAAGGAGTGGGTCAACGTGGCCTCTAATATGTGCATTATGGAAAATATCACATCCTCCATACATGGGAGATCCACACAATGTGATATCCTATGGATGGACTTCCTTAACAAGTACATACCAGGAACAACACACTAATGCCAAGAGATGGTCCATTCCCACGTCTCGAACCGTAGAAGGTCCCCTTACCAGAAAACCATGTAATGCACTACAGAGAAATGCTACTACAATTCCCCCAACAAGGGGGCCTCAGACGCCTCAAATGCCTCAAACGACCCTAACACCTACCGAACGGCTCGCTGTTCATTGTATAATGCCATCCTCAGTGGAAGTACCCAAAGTCTTGTGGGGTGGGAGAGGGAAAAGGGGAGGGGGGAAAAGATGAAAGAATTGTTGGAAAATACTGCTATATCACAGTGGGGTTACTTTTCTGCCGAAAGTTCGTAAGGTTAATGTTGAAAATGTGCGATTGGATTATCGTAGAATGTCCTTTCCGACGATACAAATACAAATGTCAGTTAATTTTATGTGTAATGCTGTTATCTTTTATGCAACAGACTCTAATAAAAACAAATAAAAAAATTAAAAAATTGGACATTGGCCCTCATAATGAGGTTGCGGGTCTGGAGTCCGACTCACCTTAACTATAGAGCAGCTATCACCGCCCTATCATAAGGGGGAAATGGAATGAGTGGGTACGCGAGAAACAGAGAAAAGAGAAGGGCTAATAGTGGAGTATGGAGGGAGAGAGAAAATAAGAATGGCAGAGTTGAAGCTGGAGAGAAGAGGGATAAGGTTAGATGCAGGAAGTCCAATTAGGAGTTGCGAACAATAGCCATGGCAGGAGAATTTAAGAGAAAAGATATGAAGTTGCATGAAAAGAAAGAAAAGGGTGGGCTCTGAAAATGTTATAAAGATTGAACAGAGTGGTCCCAGCAGTAATGTAACTATGAAGAGAGAAAGAGAGAGTGGAGTCAAAAATGACACTGAGATTGCAAGGAGAGGCAGAAAAGGAGAAGGAGGGAATGAAAGAGCACGTCGTGGTACGGGAGGAGAGGGAATGTAGCATGGAAAATCAATACATCAGTTTCCGGTCGGGCTGAGATGAAGAAAGTGAGAGTTCATTAGAATTTCATAGCAGAGAGACAGTTGGGATCAGTGCAGTTGAGAGTATCATTGAAAGACGAGAAACAAAGAAAATCTGGGAATCGTTGATATAAAAGTGACTACAAAGTTTAAATGAGGTTGTAGGAGCAGAAAGAGCAGTAGTATAGAAGGAGAAAAGGAGGGGGCGTAAGACAGAACCTTTGGGATCACTTAACTGGTGAGGCAGTGAAGTGTTCCTAGCCCGGGATATAGAATATGTTCTCTCAGAGCGGTAAGAGCAACACATTTGAAGGACAAATGCAGAGAACCCCAGTGAAGCGAGAGTACACAAAAGAGAAGTGTGATCAACAATATCAAAAGCATGAGAACGACAGAACAAGAATCGAAGAACGTTTAGTATGAAGGGAAGAAACATTTGCTTCAGTCACCTGACCTGTATATTTTTAAGATCGAATGTTCATATACTGTCCGGCATCTTAGGAGGGTGCAGCTTTATAAAGAAAAGGTAAGGGGCCTGTTTTCTCAGAATTAAAACGATTCAGGCAGTTGATTTGCTTAAAAAATGTAAAGACACTGAACCAAAATCCAGTCAAGCAAGTGTTTAGCTGTTTCTAGAAATGGAATACACTCTATTTGTTTAGTGGATGAACTCTGTTTGTAATTGTAGCTATTATGCTTTACAGTCATTATTGTGGTAAATATTTAAGTGGACAATGCCGTATTTTGCAATGTGAAATGCTTTATGCTGTTCAGCCACGTGTTTCCACTATTTTAAAAGTATTCAAATTATTTGACATCATTTATGAGGTTTATTTGCAAAGGTTTTTGGTATCCTTTTTTCCAAGTATGGTTAAAATATTTAAGGGACACTCCCTCATTACGAGTGACCCGGTCTGGAAAAAAGTGCCAGTAACACCTGTGACCGGCACCTTTTCCGGACAGGGTCACTGCGAGTCTCCCTGTAGTGGCTGTGAACTACCAGCAGGCCTGACCTCCTGGTAGTTCAGATCCCTACCGGCAGATAATTCACTGAAGTACTTGCAGTATTTTACCGGTGCCACTGCTTCAGTGTTCGTATTCTTACAGTTCTGCCGCTGTCCGTAATGTCCTGGTATTGCACTCCGAGACAATTGTTTTGCCTTTTGATGAATTGCATTCGGGTATTTGTAGTCTCACAGTCAAGGGGGCGAAGGTGTTAATGGCACAATTGTACACTTTTTGCCTAACATATAGTTCAATAAATATTTATCTATTAATGACACTATGGAATGTGTACTTTTCAAGTTATCTTTAAAAAGCAGAGTATTGTTGAAAGTCAGACATGGGGTGTGCAGTGGAAATGATGAGAGGGCGAGTAAGTCATGAGTATTTGCCCACGATGTGGCAAGAGAGTTTGTAATCCTGGACACTGGCGCAGTTATTCTCCCCTGATTGAGGCTACGTTTCAGGGCAAAAGTACAGGACACATGTGGGTGAAGAGCATAACTTTTTTTCAGAGGGCGATTGCAACACATGGGTTTTTTGAGGTTGGCAAGCCTGCTCAAGTATTAGGCTACCAGAATTTTACTCTGGTTGTCATGTTTCCAGAGCAAACGGTCACCCACAAGACCACAAGCACTTGTTTCGTATTGGGATTTTGTTTTCCAGGGAATATTTCACGACAGATTGCTGGGTTTAAAAGATGAGCACCTTTTACACTTTCCCACCCTATTTATTGGATGGAACATTTCCTCTCTCTGGTTATTTTTCTAGTGATCATTACTTTTTTTTAAAAAGTCCAATGTGATTTTGTTTTGTGCACTTTCTTCTAAGGGGAAGGTCAAATGAACTTCATTTGTACATTTCACTTTAAATATGTTCTCTTTCTGTGCGTATATTCATGTGTGCCAGCTTTTCATTTTTGCTATTGGTGCAGAAAGTACCTGGGCATATGTTATTCTTGCAGCTGGTCATTTATTTTCCATTTCCGTGCTGCTTAAATGTGGTTAGTTGGGGTCGTGCGATGTATGACAACAGTCACCAAGAGACTGCCCATAAAACAAGGGGCGTGGAGCACACTGCTTAACCAACATGTGTGCCCCATGGCAAATCATTTAATCTCACTGCGCATTGCCTAAAAACATTGTGAGTTTTCAAAGCTTGCAAAATTTTATGCATAACAATACCACTGTCAAAACAGGATCAAAATTAGTTTGTGATTGGTGAACGTCTTTGAGCGATGGGTTGCAAGTGTTTTAGAATATAGAATGGCGATGCATGGTAGAAGGCCATGGCTTTTGGTTTGGTAATGATCTGCCGTGCACCATGGCTAGTGGTCTTGTAAAATTTTACAATGGACAGTGCACTGGCCATGGCCGAAGACCATGCCAGTGGTATGGAAGCATTCTGAAAATCTATGGAATAACAAAACCCTTGCAATTCAAGGAAAAAACTTTAGTTGCAGGGACATTAAGGTGAGAAATACTTTGTAACAAAACCTTTAACATTCAAGAAAAGAAAGTTAGTTGCAGGGATGTTAAGGTGAGAAATGTATACAATAAAACCCCTGAAATTCAGTAAACGCCACCTTAACTTCGCACCCCCTGTTGCGCAACCTTTGACCACAATGATGACATCACAGATCACATCACTGATGACATCAATAATACTGAATACTATTTCTCTTTAGCCTGCCTTATATTGTGTCATACTTGCGCAAGTTCCTCATATATACCATCTTACCTTTTTCCTGCAGTCAAGCGTCTAATAGTTGTTTCTCCCTTCTTAATTCTGGGGGAAATCCAAGGCCAAGAAAAGGCTGTTCTTGATAGGCCGATTCAGGCTGGATCTTATTACCTGCATTTGGAACTTTTGAGTAAAAGGGCTGAAGAAGTATCAAAGCGTCATATTCTTCCTCTTCTTCTTCTCTAGACTGTGCAGGAGCAGAAAAAAGAGTACCGCAAAATTATCTGATTTTATATCATCCAAACTGTGCACTGTGTGCATCTTCCTATCAGCTGAAAGTAAAGCATGAGTGATGATCAAACTGATTGAAAAAGGAATTCCCGCATGTGCATACGATGAATGAAAAAAGTAAGCCTGGATCTAACCGGCCAAAATATGCATGAGAAAAACTTCTACAGATTTAAAACAATT
Organism: Ambystoma mexicanum; assembly: GCF_040938575.1. Classification (NCBI taxonomy): domain Eukaryota; kingdom Metazoa; phylum Chordata; class Amphibia; order Caudata; family Ambystomatidae; genus Ambystoma; species Ambystoma mexicanum. Next base: position 1,043,872,128 of record NC_090935.1, read on the forward strand.
TTAAAAAGAAAGAAAATTTGACAAATTTCCACCAAAGCAAAACATTCAAGTTGACCCGATTGGTGCAAATCAGTCCAGCTTTTTTTTCTGATGGTCAGAACAAACAATCCTTATAGGAGATTGAATGGGAAATGCAACTTTTTGCTTCCACCCCATAATCGATGCACGATGTCACAGAATTTAGCAACATTCCCATTTACTCAGAGAGGCATGTGCACTTTTTTCCTGGGTTGCATGCAGAATCTTAAAATGGCACCAACGTTATAATCATCTCGAAAATGCATCTTCCTAGATTTAGAAACAGGTGCAGGTCTCAGGGAAGAAGTTAGGTTGGATCCTTAGGATGTCCCTGAGGCCCTGGGACTACATCTGCGCTACTGAAGCCTAATGGCATCAGACTCTCTAGAATGGTCTTTATTATAACGTGTCCTTCGGGCAGCCATTGAAGCTCTGGGCATACACATGGCTTGGAGGGTCATGGATTTGAAGATTGAAATGATCTTTATGAACTTGATAAGAGCCCCTCGCTCTGCAGGGCCTTAGAAAATGGTATTCTGGGAAAGATATGCATATGAAGGATATGGTGCGTCAGGCATTCTGACATGTCTTAGCGTGAGCATAGCTATACCTGAAGGCAGTGGGCCTCATTATAAGGGTGGTGGTGTCGGTATGAACGGTGACGGTAAGGCACCGGCACCGTTCATACCTTCCCGCCACATTACGAGTTCTGCTCGCGGGTTCCTGACAGCCCGCCAGGTTTTACCAATAATGCCACCCGCGAATGGGCAATTACCATTCATCTCGTAATGGGCCGGTTATTGCCCAATCGTGGGAGGCGGTGCCGGTAGCGAACATGGCAGTAGCCGTGCCTGCCATACATGCACGGCTACCGCCATGCTTGTAATGAGGCCCAGTGACTCCACAGCACTGAATTCTAGAACAAAGTAATACCACGTTTTTCCAAAATTGGCTAACAATAAAAACGGTTTATATTATTCAAAATTGAACAGAAAGTAGGTCCATTATATAAGATCCTCTCTCAGGCTTAAAAAGAGCAAGATATATACAAGCATTAGCAAAGCCAAAAAAGATGGTTTTGCTAAAGCATCTCCGGCAAGCTTTGCAGGCCTGCTCCCCAGTCCCAGGCAGACAGACCAGGGAGATGCCTGACAATGCCAAGAGAGCACTGCACCAGAAGAGCAATGCAGGGTCCCAGCACTAACGCCTTGAACCCTATGGGTTTAGTGTGCTTTATGAATGTATAAATAAATAAATAAACTCCACTGGCCACATCCACCTCCAGGTTGCAGCTGCCTCCTTGAACGCAGACCCTTTGACTCAACTCTGTCAGGTGCATGCCAAATACCAAATATCCATAGCATTAGCTGTGTTTCCTACTGTACATTGCTTCCGCACCACCTGTGAGCTAACACTACTGGTGGATCTTAAGTGTCACCTTTGAGCCACAACTATGTAGTATCACAGGGCGCTGCACTGCCTAGGATCCAAAACATATCATATGATATGATATCTTATTTATATAGCGCCTATACGCAATGTGTTTCAAAGCGCTTCAAGGCAAGGGAGGGAACAAGGGAAAATACAATGACATTCTTACAGGCCATGAACAGTAAGGATGTAAAATTAACTATCGTACTCAGCCTGATGACATTTCAGATAGTGCAAGAGGTAAGACATAGATAAGGAAGGGAGGGGGAGAGTGGGAAGGAAATGGAAACAGACAGGCGACTAACGTACTAGGCCTGACGACATTTCTTGGAGAGCCGGAGGAAAACAAAAGGTGACGGAGAGGGGTGCAGAAAGGTAGGGGAGGAACAAAACAAGTGACTATCGTAGTAGGCTGTTACTGCTGGAGGGAGGGCGGGGACAGTAAGGGGAAGGGGGAGTGACAGACAAGGTTGCTATCATACTAGGTCCGGGGACAATTCTGATAGAGTAAATGCGTAGGATAGAAATTCTGATATAGTAGCGCTAATGTGCCACTTATTTGCCAGAGTAGCCTAAGGCCACCTACAGAATGTTCTCTCTGTGCAAAGACATTGCTCTCTCTCAACACACGTTCTAAGATTCAATGGCAATAATCTATGTTCATGAAACAGGTGGTGACAGAAAGAGAAGTCCATGTCAACTACAAATCCCGTCAGTGCATCTTATTATATTGATTTAAAGAAGGCCTAGATTGGTGTTGTTGTTGAGCTACGCATAGTGTAAACAAAATGTGTAAACAGCTTGAGTGAGGATTTTTTGCATTTTGTTTATGTTATGCAACACTTTCATGTATTTGTATAGTGGAGAGAAGGGGCCGTACACAAATTACCTTTCTGTCACTCCCTTCCTCTCTGACATCCAAACACTGGGGATTTCTATGGAGTTTGCAGGCTTTTTCTACAGCAAAAAACATGCAGACTCCATAGGAATTTATTGTAAACACTGCCTGCAATGTGTACACGCCAGGCGGTGTTTACTGCACTGTGGAGTGCAAAAGGGAGGCTTTCAAGCGTTTATGCTAACTTTGTCAACTGCCCTTTTGCACTCCCCATGCAAATGAGGATGATTTGCAAGTGGGGACCAGTGTATGTGAAAGGTTACACGTAACGATTCACCGCCGTCCATTTACTGGGGAACTCTAAAATGAACCCCACTCTGTTCTGAGCAAGCCTGGGCTGAAGACAGGACAGCAGATAACAGGCTATGGCAATACAGCGCCACATGCAAGATCCTCGGCGTTTGACAAGTAGACAGCGTGGATGTTTGCTCCTTTTTCTCAAGGTTGGCTAGTCACACGTATGAGCGGTTTAAAGCCAGGCTAGACTTCAGTGCAAGTAGACAGCAGAAAAAACAGATCTTAGGAAAGTGAGTCACAGTCCTGAGCAGCTCATAACCATCTGTTATTCCCCCGCTCTCCGCGGGCGCAGTGCAGAAATGCAGAAAGAGAAAACAGAAGTACAAAGCAAAAATTGTTTCTTGCTGTCTCCTAAAAAAGGCAATACTGTAAGAACTGAAATGCACTCATGAGTCATTCAAGGATACAATAAAAAGCAGGATTTTTTTTCCGGAAGTCTAGACATATAGGTTGAACTTCAAAGTCGAGCATTGTTTTGTCCCCCATAATTCAAGAAAATGAATAACAGTGTTAGCATTATGCTTTCACCGGGCCCTTCGAAACCTGATGCAAAACCAGCGAACCCCTGTTTAAAAAAAAAGAAAATGCATAGGAACATTTCTGAATGTCTGTGCCTGCCTTTATGGCAGAATAGATCCAGCGCCAACTGCAGTTTCTGTGCTTCATGGAAGGCGGCATGTTAAATGAAGGTGTACAAGTGAAGCATATATAGGGCCCGATTAATGGAATTATCTGCGCGGATAATAGGGTACTTGCATGTGCAACTACATGCAAATCCGCCTTTGTCAATTCATGGAATCGAATGCGCTGTACTTTTTCTGGACTTGCATGGAGTTCACGCTGGCTCGGTATGTGCGGGAGAATCCAAGCAGAGAGTGGGTGTGGCTTGTGCAGAGGGCTGGGAAGGGGATGTAACACCAAAAATGGGGAAGAACTTGTGAAAAAGTGGGTGTTCCAAGGGCTGGCCTGCAGGAAGTCCCTCGCATGCCCACAATTGCGTGGCATGAGACATATTCATGGATTCGATTGAGCAACTTCTCTGCTGGGAAATGGCCATGCAAGTCCTTCATACGATCCGCTACCCGAAGGCAGGCGTAAGAAGACTTACGCGTAGGATTTGATGCGTGCAGGTGGGGTTGCATGTCGGATTTCTGGGTGTGTGTACTCAATCGGGGTTCCGATGTAACTTAGGGGTGCGTGCAAGCAGTGTAGCGGGGTGCAAGAATGGTTTACAGGGGTTTGCATGCATATTTCCCAAGCTATTGCAGAGTTACGATATTTTATACGCATGTTGTCGGGGTGCCTCATGCAGTTACCGGGACCTAACGCAGGGTCCTCGAGTCACAGGCCTGCTTACAGGGGACCACACTCACTGTTGGAAGGGTGTGTGTATTCGTGTCCTGGTCGTTCATGCTTTGCGTGTGAGCATGTCGGAGGCGTTCCTGGCATGACTTGCGAATAAGGCTTCTTTGCGCTGTGAATTCTATGAATACGCAGAGCGAACATTTTTGTTTCTGTGCGCAGGCTCCCGTAGTGTCCGACTATGCGCGCAGCCCTTGCGGGATTTCTGCGTACATTTCCATGAATCAGACCCATAGTTTTTATGTCTATATTTTACTTGCCGCCTTATTCTGCCGCACTGACACGACAGAGATGGGGCACGTAGCGGAGATGAGATGTCTGCCGTGGACACCTCCTCCATCTCGTGAGTGATCTTGGTAGATGCGCCTGTGTGAGATTTACATGCAGGCTGACAACGAATGGATTCCTATTGGATCTGCCTATGTTTTGCAAATGGTCAAGACCAGGCGGATCCCATAGGAATCCATTAAACAGAAAGCTGCAAAGTGTATTTGTAGGCAGTGTTTACATTTCAACGAGATGGAGTGGAAAAATGTGAAGAGTAAAATAGAGTTTGCCTCCCTTTTATTCTTTCCTTATTCACTACGCCTTTTGCACCTTTAAACTTGTGTGCCGGGAACCCCACAGAGCCTAAAGGCTGGCATTGATGGTCCTCTGCATGCAATTTACAATTTTATTTTAAATAAGGCTGAAACGTGGTCATTTTCAAATGAGCGCACCCCAAAATGGAAGAGTAGAAGCATATTACTTTTCTGCTTCCATTTTGTGCTCCAGCTCATTTTGGTTCTCTTCCAAGGCCTGGAACTAGAAGGGACTTAAAACGTAGATTGCACCTCTGCATTGCTTTCCGCCTCTGCTTTTGGAGAGCAACAGGTTTAGCACCGGCCGTAGGTTTTTATATAGGCGTAAAATCAATAGATTCCCACGACATCTCGTTTGCATGTGCACTTTCTAACTAGCAGGCAGATTAATAAACGCTACCCGCAAAGGGTAATTGGCCATGGGGTTCAATTTTTTGTTACACAAGGCAAAAAAGTGAAGCGTAAAGGCAATTATGCTGTGCTTCACAATTACACTACGCTTGGAAATGATGCAAATTGCATGCAAGGGACGCCATAGCACGTAAGTGCTGACGTTGGCGCCCCCTTCACGAAATGTGCATTTTATTTAAAATGACTCCCGGAAGTAGTACAAAAAGGTGCCTCATTACAGAAAGTTTGCACTGGTTTGCAGTGCTAGGATGAAAATTGCCCCATTGCTAAAAAATATACAGGGCCCCATTTACAAAAGCTTTACAATCGCTTTTCAAATCAGGTCCATACTGTCCATGCAATTTTGCAGCCGGGCAATCTTTGTCCTAGTGCTAACACAGTTCCATATTAACGCTCGGGCAAACAGTGCGCCAATGCCAAAAATGTCCACGTCTCTGTGGTAAGGCCTCAGAAACGACTCGTGTGTGATGGGGTCTACTATTGGACTAGCGCGAGTCCCACACTGCTGTAGTATGTTCACATGTTCAGGACCTGAGAGCTCCCTACATCAGAAACAACGGAAAGAATTAGCATGCACGTTCAGCTTATAACATGCACATGTTATGAAGAGGTGCCCTATTTAACGTGAGCGAGTGAAGCTGGTGTCATTCCGCACTGGAGAGATCAGAGATGGGAAACTTGAGTAGTTGCTGGGGCGGGCGATCTGAAGAGACGGTGGACGAGGCTGCGCATTCCTTAACGCGGGAGTTGTCATGGAAACCCACTCTTTCCGACCTGAAGAATATGGCCGCCGGCGCAGGCAGCAGGTTCGGGCCAGCCGAGGGAATTCACGGCTTCAGCACAAGGTGCATAGTCTACGGTGCAGTGACAAAGCGCAAAGGCATTCCCCAGTGAGTCAAGTGGGTCTGCGCCAGCAGCCAGAGACGGGGATGAACGCAGGATTTCCATTTGCTGCAGGAGTTCCCAGTGCCAGATTAAACTCTGTGGAGGCCCCTAGGCTGTCGAAATGTTGGGGCCCCCTCACAAATGATCTAATAAGTTTTACATTTTGGATATTTTTGGGTAAAATGATTGGCAAATTGTGCGTTTTAACGGTGCAGGCTGTCGGACCGTGCCGTGTGGCCAGCCCAGGGCACAAATACAAATCCAAAATAAGCACTGGTGGTTGCCTGCGTCCCTAAAAGGAGTGGGGCCCATAGGCCGGTGCCTACTTGGCCTAATGGGTAATCCTGCACTGGGAGATACACGGGCACGTGTTACGTGTGGTGTGCATATACATTTGGATGCATAAATACGTGCAGGCCTCTGACAGAAAAGGGGAAATCCATGTGGGGCCTGGTTAAATAGTAAGACACACAGGTGCATATGTAGTCTATCTCGCCTAATGCCTTGATGTGCTCAGGCCTGGCTGAACCTTACATCTGAGTGGAACAAAGGCGTTGCATGTGGTAGTGTACCTTGACATGCAGTGGCAATGCCTGGTAAATTGGGGAGACGCAGCCATTATGGGATCATTACATGGTGTGCAATAAGAGCAAAATCTTCATTTTATGAAAATATCAGGCACAAGTCCCATGTTTTGCATGGACCTGCAAGACCTCTGAAGTAGTGATCATACATGGCAGGAGATGGAAGTACCTTGCCGTTTAATGACAAAATCTCACATACATGTGCATAGGGTGACCCTGCCTGACATATTGTTAGAGTAGTAGCAAGATGCTTACTTTTAATACTGTTATCAGGTGGAAGACATAGGGAAGAAGTGGGCATGTTTTGTATTAGTGTGGATGCCAGTTAGTCCACTATATATGGACAATCTTCTAGAGAGATGCAACAACGAAAATATGTGTTGGATTAGTAAACACAGTGACCACAAGCATCCCCAGACATGTTTCAGCCTCATTCGGTGTCATCAGCCATCACCTCTTTTGTTTTGCTTTGTCATCCCGAGTGGGACTGGGTCCCGTGCCCACTGAGCCTAGAGACACAAGCTACTCCCCACTGATAAGGACCAACAAGGCTGAAACATGTTTGGGGATGCTTGTGGTCTCATGCAGCAGGGATGTGACCAAGCAGTTTGGGCTGGACTGCCACTTTTGGATTGGGACCAAGCATATGGTCTTTCCCCCTTTGTAATGGCTTGGCAGGTGAAGAACGATGGTCTGGAGGGCTGCCCAGAGCAATGCCAGAGGTTAAGATTAATTTGAAACCTCCCAGCCATCACCTCTTATGTTTTGCTATTGTTGATTAATGGGACTGGGGTAATGATCAAGAAGACAATGGTCTGGCATTGTATAGTGTACATTTGTCACTAATTTGACCTTGTAGCACTATTGATTCATCCGGAGCGTGTAGGTAAGGGCGAAATGTCTATGCTTTCAATGCATCCTGTGTGGATCATTCTGCGTGTTATATGTGAGGGCCAGGGAGGGGTTCTTAATGATGCATTCTTGTTTCTGCATTTATTGCGCGCCAGGGAAGTTGTCAAAGATGTTAAGAGCCTAATGAAAATGTAGTGTCTGAGTCCAGCAAGATGGATCCTGGGAGGCGCAGGATAATTATTTCTTCTTTGGAGCAACAGCGTGTGGCTGTGCATGATAACCAGAGATGTGATGAACTCTTGGTGCTGTGATCTCAAGCAGGTAGAACGTGCTCATTCTTACCTGTAAGTGGGTGCCTGTAGATATTGCAGAAGGTGTGCACTGCCTGTACAGGTTAGCATTTAGTTGGCTTGTTCGATGACAAGTCCTGGTGTGGGATCAGAAAAAAACAATATTAAGGCTTTTACACCATACAAAGAGAAATACACCGACACGGGCTTGTAAAGATTCCCAGAATCTTTATTACAAAACTGAACAGTTACAAAACAAAGTACACAAATAGCTATTTGGCCGTCAATACATCACAGCGACCACCAGCAGGGTTCAATGTAAGCAGTGAGCAGGATTTGCTAGCTGGACATCAGCGTATTTATACATTTTCATTATAATGATGTCCAGCCTCTTTCAAGTTAATCATGTACTGGGCTAGGGTCACGCCAGGTTCGTTCCTAATTTACATATCTCGTGCATGCAGTTTACTTTTTAATACATTTACTAACAAACATTATTATTCTCTAAGTTTTACTTTACACTTTTTACAAATTGCTTTAATACAGGTCAAACAAATGTCTCGCATGTCGTATTTGGATAGCGTTATTGTTCTTGTATACTTGTAGGTTAACATCGCCAATTCAAGTAATCCCCTGATCCCGAGGTCAACAAAGGACAAGTTTTACATGACCCTAGCATGTAGCCTGAAGGCAGGTTGGACATTAACTCTCCTTCGGAGGTTGAAGAGGTTAAAGCAAGAACAAGAGAACACAAGACGGCCATTTTAGGCCACAGGGTGACTTTGTACAAGTAACTAAAATTGCGGCTCTAACCTAAAATGGAGGCTTGATTCACTTAAAGTCACGACCTTGTAATACCGATTTCCTCGCAAAGCGACTGGGCATAGGCCAACATATACAATGAGGACGAAACAATATTAAATCAGTTCTAACAAACCCTCCTTTTGGCCTATGCCAAGCGCTAAACTACCTTCAATCATTTTGCGATTAACTCCACATTTCGTCTATACACGCCAAATCATTGTCAGACATATCTATTGCCATTAGATCAGACACTAGAGTTTCTTTCAACATATACTCTTTTGAAACCTTATCTTGGGCGTATATTTTATGCCCTAATACACTTGTTGCTTGCGCGCAACTCCCCCCTAATACTGAACATATACCAGGGAGATACTGTATACAACAACAAAGGAATAGAAAACTTCCCAAGATAATCAGCAGGGCTGAAAACAACTTCCATCCCCACGACCGTAGGAGGTCCGAAAACCATACACTAAGTTCCCAGTTTCCCTCAGGAACATGCACTTCTGAACTAAGGACATGTAGATTTTGGATAGCCCTAAAGATCGTTGGAGAGGAGTCGGGTACGTAAACACAGCAAGCGGATCCCATTAATTTACATACTCCTCCACGCTCAGCCAGAATGACATCTAATACCATCCGGTTCTGAAGAGCCACTAATCTTATCGCTTTCTGTTCTAACGTCATATTATAGAGTATGTCAGTGGTCCCGTTGATGGTTCTCTCCAATACTCTCGCTAGTCCCCTGATATCTTCTGAATTCGTAATTTGCCCAAAAAATGGCACAAAGGATTTCATGATGTCTCCTAGAGTTTGCGCTGGAGTATCCCCTTTCACACCTCGTCGTGGACGAGTTTTCGAAATTTCTGCAGTACTAGCAATAAATACCCCAGGTAATAGAATCCCTAAATAGCAGGTTCCTTGCCAATCCCTGGGCAACCATGGAAATGCCACATTACCGCAAACAAAATAGACAGGTTTGCCTACGTACAGAGGTCTGTTCTCACTAGTCAAATTCGCAACGTTGGCGCATTTTCTAAAATTACCCATTGACCGTGTTCCATTCCTCTGTATGCAGAAGGATACTGAATCGGGGCTATGATTAACAGAATAAAATGGAGGCGTGGCATCCTTATTGCCTATAGGAGCCATTTTGAAAGAAATTAAAGACTGAAAAGGACGAGACAATCTATCAGAGGGCCTAACAGAAGCAACGTTTGGTTTACTCCTATTTGCAAAAAGTGAGCATCCCAGGGGCATTAAAGCACGTTTTTCAAAACTATTCAGATTTGTACCATCAAAGTTCCCTGAGATGCTGTCATTCCATCGGCCAAAGAATAGTGCTCTAAGAGAAGCATAACAAGCAGTTGTCAAAGGTAAAGGATGAATATACCAACCTAGCCCCTTATTCCCATGTTGCGGTAGATGTGAACAGATCCAGCAATTGGTTCTATTTAAAATTGCATGAGTGGCGTTCATGATTAACAAAAGGGTATTATACTGATAGTTCCGTCTATGCGAAGAATCTCTAGGCGATAAAGTATGCAATTGCACGGAAGGAGTAGGGATAACAGATACATTTTCAATAGGTAAAAAGTCCTCTAGCGGATATGCGTCCTCCAGATACCATAACCCAAAACAAACAGCTACTAAAAATCCAGTTATTATTAAAAAAAAGGCAACAATACACTTTGGGGGTCCCATTGTATGCTTGATCATTGTCTCGCCTAGTCACATATTTATCTAAAAGTTCGGTACGAGCGGTAGTGGGTGCAGGCATTGTCATCTTCAATCGAAAAAACACCAATTGTTCATTTGCTGGCGACTCCAGTCGCGCATCTTCTTAATGTCTTTCCCACAACCCTTAGTCAACAGAATCCTTCCGTACAGTCGGGCCAAAAGGCAAGCCCTCAAATGATTTCCGCAATCGCACAGCCAAACCGTGCTGTACGTCTATTTCCTTGGACGTAAATTATATTTCACAATTTCTGGTGCTGAAGGATCAGAAAACAAAGTGTCGTCACTTCCTACTAGAGGTGGCGAGTAAACGGAAATGGGATCAGAAAAGGATTGATCCGGAAGATCCACTGTTGGAGAGTGCGGAGATAAGATGGCCGTTTTGTCTGGCCTTGCGAATTCTGGAACAGTCTCCGATACTCTCTTGTCGGTTGTTGCTGTTTCAGGCACATTGGTTACAGCAGTGGGAAGGCATTCTGTGTGTTCTGTATCATATGGCACAGGCTGCGGGATCCGTTTGGTGTGTGTCGCATGGATCCAGTTCTTACGACCCGCTACCCGCACAGCAGTCTGGGTGACTAGCCGGACTTGGTAGGGACCCCTCCACCGAGGTGCAAGGCGAGACGACATCTCAAAAACTTTCATGAGGATCCAGTCCCCCGGTCGTAGACTGTGGCCAGGACCCTTGTATCGTACAGGTAATGCCTCTCGCACCTGGTGATAAATTGAAAACAGATTTTTAGTCAACTGGTTACAGTAATCTGAAAGAAGCACGTTCTCTATATCCCGCAACAAGCTACTTTTTGGCATATCCCAAATATTAGCAGGTCTCCCCATTACCACCTCAAAAGGAGAGAGCCCAGTCTTAGTTTGAGGGGTTGTTCTCATCGACAGCAACGCGATCAGTAAGGCGTCCGGCCATTTTAACTTGGTGCCAGCACACGTCTTAGCGAGCTTGTTCTTTATAATGCTGTTATGCCTTTCCACTAATCCGGCACTTTGGGCATGTCTGGCCGAATGGAACCGTTTATCAATCTGTAATCCTTTGCATATTTGTAGGATTACAGCAGCGATAAAGTGTGGTCCATTATCCGACCAGATGACTCTCGGCAGCCCGAACCTAGGAAAAAACTCTTTCAACAGAGTTTTTGCCGTGGTTATGGCCATTGCATCTCTAACAGGGTAGGCCTCAACCCACTTACTGAAAGCACAAACAACCAAAACATATTTAAGATTATTGCAACGTTCTATTTCAATAAGATCAAAATGAATAACCTCAAACAGGACAGAAGGTGGAGCGAAACCTCCTCTAGGAGTCTAGATACCTTTTCCTACATTATGCTGCAAGCAGACCATGCACCCTTGGACAAAGCGCTCCGTAGTTTTGAAAATCTTATCATTGGCCCATACACTGTGTAGCATTTTAGTCAATTTACGCGCACAAACATGTGTCGGACCATGAGCCATAATAACCATAATTGTAATGTAGGTGTCAGGGAGTAACCATTTTCCTTCAACATTGTCCACCCAACACCCATCATCATCCAACCTTCCTGCACCCTCGACCCATCTCTTAGTTTCCTCTATAGTAGCATCTGCTTGAATGTCTTTTACAGAATCGATACTTTCACCAAAAGTGCAAATATTTACAGTTTCTCTTACAGCATACATTTCTGAACTAAAATCAGTGGCAGTTTGCTCAGCTATCTGATCAGCAAAAGCATTCCCTTTTCCTATATCATCTGTAACTATTTGATGTGCTGCACATTTTATGATAGCTAACTGAACAGGGAGTGCGAGTGCTGAAAGTAATCCCACTATTAAAGTGCCATGCTGAATTTTCGTGCCATGCAAGGTCAAGAAACCTCGTTCTTTCCAAAATCTACCGAAGTTGTGAACCACCCCAAAAGCATACTGACTATCGGTATATATATTTACTGTAAGCCCTTCAGAAAGTTCACAAGCTCGAGTTAACGCTATAATTTCTGCAGCCTGCGCGGAATTATGCATAATTCTTTTGGTTTCCACAATCGTGCTTAAAGTAGTAACGGCATAAGCAGCCATGGATGTACCATTCGGAAGTTTAAACCAAGAGCCATCACAAAATAGCTCTCCTTGTGGGCTATTCAAAAGCGGGTCTTTCAGATCGATTCTACCTTTAGTCTCTTGTTCTGTCGCATAAAGGCAATCGTGTGACGTTTCGTCACCATCAACAGTATCTTGCGGGACAGGTAAAAGTTCAGCCGGATTTAATACACAACACCTCTGAATTTGAATGTGCGGGGCAAACAAGATCAGTTCATATCTTGTCAATCGTGCTTAAGTGAAGTGTTGCGTTTGAGTTCTATTCAATAAAATATCTACAGAGTGAGGTACCATTAGGGTTAACGCATGACCCAGGACCATTCCCTCACTATGTTTTACAGACGCAGCAGCAACAGCTCTCAAACATCTCGGCAAAGCACATGCAACAGGATCAAGGGTGGATGAGAAATAGCCGCACGGCCTATTCTTCCCTCCATGTTCCTGCCTTAACACAGCCAAAGCACATCCATCACGTTCATGCACATACAACACAAAGGCCTTGTCATAATTCGGAGTAAACCAGCGCTGAACACAGCGTGGGTTTGAGCAAATCAAATGCTGTTTGGTGTTCCAAAGTCCATGGCAGTGGCAAAGAAATGCCCTTCTTTGTCAAAGCCAGTATTGGTTTAATCGTTAACGAAAAGTTAGGGATCCACAATCTACAGTAAGGGCTCTAACTTCCTTCTGCGTATTTGGGACAGACATGCCAGAAATAGTCTTTATTCGTTCAGGTGTCAACCGTCTTCCCTCCTTTGACAGGAGATAGCCTAAATAGGTGACCTCCTGACAACAATATTGGAATTTTTTGAGTCAATCTTTGTGGCCATGTTTCGCTAGATGACAAAGCAACAAGACGGTGCCTTCTTTACAGGCACTCTCAGAATCAGCAACCAAGAGGAGATCATCTACATACTGTAGTAACGTGCAAGTAGTAGGCAACTCGAGAGTATCGAGCTGCTCTTTTAATGCCCTACAATAAATATTTGGACTCTCAGTGCACCCTTGCGCACGAGTGAATATGAACGAGCGTCCACCTATGGTAAATGCGAACAAATACCTACTATCTTTGTGTATGGGAATACTGAAAAACGCGTTTTTAAGGTCAACAACACTAAAATGAGTGGCAGAAGCAGAATCATGGTTAGTATCGTTGTAACATCAGGTACAATAGGAAATTGAGGAGCCACAATTTTGTTAATAGCACGTAATTCAATTATAAACCGAAAGGGAATCTCATTATCACCTTTTTTGTATACTGGCAAAATGGGGCTGTTACATAGGCTACCGGTAATTTCCTCAATTACTCCATGATGTACAAAATCAGAGACTATACATTTCAAAGCCTGCTCGCCTTCAACTGAGATCTTATATTGCGGGATGCAAGGCAATTTTACTCCATGTTTCAGAATAATTTTAACAGGTTCAATTTGAAGAATGCCCACATCATTATCATCAATTGCCCATAAGCATTCCGGAACATTACTGAATTCTGGCGGTAAAGGTCGAGTCAAAAACTGAGAGGCGAGTGATTGCTGAGGTGAAATTGTTAACCGATCTCTGTCCGGAGAACAATGTATTACTGCATGCAATTCCTTCAACAAATTTAACCCCAGCAAGTTCTCCCCACAGTTTGTGGTAAGTAGAAATGGACACTGCTCCTTGAAGGGACCCAGTGTTATCGGTATCGGCAAAGAGACTGGACAAACTACAGGTGTGCCTGAAAACCCTACGGAAACGGTGGACTGCTCTGACAGGGGAATATTTGGAACCCGTGAATGGTCAATGGAACATTTCTGTGCTCCCGTATCTACTAAAAATAGATGTTTCCTATTTCCCACCACCATCTCAACGTAGGGGCCTTTCTGATGAACGGGAATAGGCGTCGGTTCCAAATACTGCTTTGGGCAATCCTAGCGAAACAGAATATTATCAAAAGGAAGCTCTTCAGAGAAGTACGCGGCAGAAGGGTGATCAAAAATGTTTCTATTATCCACATTCGAAAATTGCTTATCTTGTGAAGGAGGTTGCTGTGATTCTGGTGCAAACTGACCTCTGCCAGGGCCCCCTGCACCTGGGTGACCTCTGGATTGTCTACCCTTGTTCCCAAATGACCTTTGCTGCAAGGTCGGACATTGGGCGCGCCAGTGGCCTTCCTGTCGACAATAGGCACACTGGTTAATGGTTACCGGAGCCAGGGGCGTACTTCCCTGTGGAATGTACTGACCTCTAAATTGATTACCCCCTCTAGGTTTTCTAACAATCTGTTGTAATAGGACTTTTGTTTTCAGGTCACCCTTTTTTTTCTCAAGTTTTTCCTTTTCATTATTCACACGATTTTCATAGTACTGAGCCATATGCAGTACTTCTGATTGAGACTTCGCCTGCCAAGCGCTTTCGGAAGACATAATCTGTAACTGGATGTAAGGCAACAATCCACGTACACATTTGTCAACAAACAGCATTTTCCCTGACTCTGTGCCTAAGTCTTGTCCACTGAAATCTGAAAATACCTGTTCAAACCGATTGAAGAAATCGGTAGCACCCTCAGACTTTCCTTGGACACAGGCCATAAGCTTGCCCCAAATGATTTTTTTTTCAGGAACTATAGTTTTCAATTTTACAATAATCCTATCAGGCAAGGTTAATATCACTTGAGTCAGTCGCTCGCCAGCTGGTCTTTCTCTATCTAGCCGAACCATGTTATCCCATGTATCTCCTAACCCAGGTACATCATCTACAGTCCTAATCTGTTTCCACAAATCAACTGGCAGGAGTACGGGAAATAATAAATCAATATCACTTAAGGTGAATACCGATGACTGTAAGACCGATTCTTTCTTACATCGGGAATAGATTGCTTTGTGGTGTTTACTTCCTGTCTTGAAAACGGGACATGAACGAACTGCGATATGTAATGTGCAGGGATGTCCACCACGAGTATTCCTCGTGCAGCATCGGTGCAATCTCAACTTTCGGGACAAATGTCGGAGGGACCTCTCTCATAGGCAACTGAGGAGTAGGCAGCTCCGAGTGCTTACTAAGCAACAGAGCCAAATCAAGCGCTAAGGCAGTCGAAGAAGTATCAATCGAAAAGGCTCTCTTATAAACACTCAACAATTCTGCAGGACAACAAATCTTTCTTTTTACACACTCATTCTGCAGGTATCTTACCATAACCTGTATCACTTTCTTTTGCATTTCTAACGTATACTGACTATATGTGTCATATACTTCATCTGGAGTTATCGACATATCCGAAATCCATCTTATCGCATCCTTTGTACAAATTCGTGCTTCCTCACCTTTTAATTCACGGCGAGGAGAAAACCGTTTCTGTAAGAACATAATACCTAAACTATCACCTTCTGCTACCACATTCTGTAACTCTTCCAACTCCTTCCTATACACAAAAATCCTCTCAACATGCTCATATACCTTCTCCGCAGTATCTCTGGACAATGCTAAGGCGTTCAAATCCCGTAACCCTGGTGGGAAATCTACATTGTTTAATCTATTCCACATTATACTCAAATGAGTCCCTAATCCTTCAATAAAAACATTTTTCTCAGGAATACCTTTTAAATTTTCGAGTGTGGAAAAAACATCAGCTTGTTCACCCTTCTCCATACAATGTTTAGCCCAAGCGATCAATTAATTCTTTTTTTCTGGGGACACAGTATTACGAGTCACAATCCTTGGTCTCGCTCCCTGGTCTACTACAAGCGATGCAGAATCACTTGGAAGAGGAAGAGTAAGCACATTCTGAATATCAACAGGTGGAGGCAAGGGGGCAGGCAAAGGAGCGACGGCTGGGAGAACAGGAAGAACAGCAGGGAGGACCGGAGGAACTATAGGAGGGGGAATGACAACGGGAAGGGGCAAAGCGCCAGGAGGAGGGACGTACGGAGGTGGAGCGGAGGCACCGGGCCTTCGTTCATGCAAAAGTTTATTAATCAATTCATCTGATGTATGAAAACCTTTTGAAGGGTACATTTTCTGAATGCCTGATTGAAACGCCCTGTCCGTGTTCCTAACTGACTCCAATTGTTTATGTTGATCATATAACCGTGCCTTTTTGACACTTGTCATATGTCTACGCATATGTTTCTCTCTACTCTTTTGTTGCTGCAAAGCTTCTGTTTTCCAAATATGCAATGCGTCAAATGCTGCAGGTCTAGCCTTTTTCTTTACTAATACAGACTCTAGATATTCTATACGAGGGATTTCAAAACTACCATTGGTTGGCCACCGAAGATTAGAATTATGTCTGGTCTGTCTGTGCCAAATGTCATTAAATGCTATACTACCAAAGCCTTTTTTACAGTACATAGTACATGCCGGCGACCCCTCCTATGGTGCGGGACAGCTATCTTCCAAAGATTGTCTGTCACTGCAGAATAATGCCCTAAAAAAGGCAGACAATTTCCCAGGCAAATCAAAGTTCTGGTGTTACCTGGTCAAGTAATTGTGCTCGCGAGTACAATGCGCCAAATTCAAATTGTCAGGGTTAAATTAAGAATCGGGTCACGATTCACCTGACCAAAGGACTGGAAGGCCTGATCGGTTTACTAAGGACAATGCTAAGGACCCACGTGTCTGGCGATTTCGGCAAATTTACCCACCTCGATATATGGACCCTCGTCAAGACGTCGTCTCGGGCTACAGCTCAGCGTTCAGGGATCGGATTGTGCAGTACTGTCGAGGAATTCACTTCTAGTCCAGAGTGGCCGCTTCTGTTGGCACCGTCCGATCCCGGTCCGGTAGCCGAGCCAACCTTCAACGAGAAGAAGTCGATATTGAGAGTCCCTATTCGGGCGCCATCTGTGGAATCAGAAAAAAACTATATTAAGGCTTTTACACCATGCAAAGAGAAATACACTGGCACGGGCTTGTAAAGATTCCCAGAATCTTTATTACAAAACTGAACAGTTACAAAACAAAGTACACAAATAGCTATTTGGCCATCAATACATCACAGAGACCACCAGCAGGGTTCAATGTGAGCAGGATTTGCTAGCTGGACATCAGCGTATTTATACATTTTCGTTATAACGATGTCCAGCCTCTTTCATGTTAATCATGTACTGGGCTAGGGTCACGGTTACTAACAAACATTTTTATTCTCTAAGTTTTACTTTACACTTTTTACACATTGCTTTAATACAGGTCAAACAAAAGTCTCGCATGTTGTATTTGGATAGCGTCATTGTTCTTGTATACTTGTAGGTTAACATCGCCAATTCAAGTAATTCCCTGATCCCGAGGTCAACAAAGGACAAGGTCTACATGACCCTAACATGTAGCCTGAAGGCAGGTTGGACATTAACTCTCCTTCAGAGGTTGAAGAGGTTAAAGCAAGAGCAAGAGAACACAAGACAGGCATTTTAGGCCACAGGGTGACTTTGTACAATTAACTAAAATGGCGGCTCTAACCTAAAATGGAGGCTTGATTCACTTAAGGTCACGACCTTGTAATACGGATTTCCTCGCAAAGCGACTGGGCATAGGCCAACATATACAATGAGGACGAAACAATATTGTATCAGTTCTAACACTGGGAGAACTTTACCGCTAGAACTTTGAAACATCTGCATATTGAGGGATTTGACCAAGCTGAACTTCAGTCAGACTTATTAAGATGTTTGACCAATTTAAATCACATGGCCCATTAAGGTACACATTTAAATTATACTGGTAGGAGATTTTTTTAAATGCAAACCTTCAACAGAAAGACATTGCAGCCCTGTAGAAAGACCCAGTTTACAGAAACAGGGAAGTTGCAAACCACCGTGAGAAGGAAAAGATCAGTCAGCTAAGTAATGAAGTAATGAAGTGCTAACTAGAGTACAAAATACACATAGTTTGCAGTTGTTTTCTAAATGAGAGTAGAACATTGACCTTCCTTAGGGCAGGGGGAGGTTATTCCAACATTTAAGGCCCTAAAAGAAAATATGTGGCCACCAGACATGGACTTCCTATGCCTCAGTGTGATCAAAGCCTAAGATTTCTGAGACTGCAGAGACCCATGTGTTTGGTATCGATGTTGCAATGAAGATATGGGATTATCATGGTGGCTTTGCACCAAATTATGCACAAGGCTCTTGAACAGGATTCTCTGCTGAATAGGTAACCCATGCGGGATATGCGGGGCAGGCATGACGTGCTCACATTTCTTAAGGCATGGCAGCAGACTGGCAACTCAGTTCTGTTTGCTTTGCAATCTGAAGAGGTCCAAGATATAAATACTGTTACCAAAGTCAAGGATTGAAGAGATAAACGCATTGACAACTGTGACCATATGATTTGGAGAAAAGAGGGATGAAAAAAAGCACAATAGAGCAACGTATGACACCTGTTGAGTTAAGGTGCTATGCAAGTCAAATTGGATGAACAGATATTTCACCAGAGCGACCGGGACAGGGCCTTCCCCGAATGTTGAAGCCCAAAAGTGTTCATCCAGGGATGGTAATTGGCATTAAATGTCAAGACTTCCATTGGAGATGGATTACATTTAAGATAGTCGGACTCCTGTAGAAACTAGCCAAAAGCAACTGAGATTTTGTTGTGCGTGTAGTTTAAGAAGACCATGTCATGATTTTGATTGACTTTCGGCATGGGAGCAATCTAAAGATTATAAAGCAAAGGAGACAGGGCAGAGCACTTGAGGTACCCCCGTAATAGCACGTGTTTGCTCAATATAGAATTCTGCACTTTAACGGATTGCAATCGTTTTGTTAAAAAAGGATCTGAGTCAACCTAAGACTTGGATTCTGATGGCCAGAAGTTCAAGGTGTGTCAGCAAAATATGACAGTAGACAGTGCCCAATGCCACTGACAGGCCTAAACAGACCAAGGCGCCACCATCGTCAGCCTCTTCTATTAGCTTATCAAGCATGGAGGTAGTCATAATCTCAGTGCTACAGTGAGATCTAAAGCCTGCTTGTGACGGATCAAGGAACTGAACAGCCAAAGAAAGGGACTGAAGCTGAGACAGCACAAAACCTTCAAGGTTCCTTGGGATAAAAGGAAGCTAGGAAATCATTGTTGTACTCATTCAGACCTGAGGTATCCAAGTTTGGTGTTTTAGGTGAAGGGCGAACCACAGCCTCTTCCATTTATCTGTTATAATCCCGGCTTCTAGGGAGAAGTTCAAAATAAGAAGAATCTCAGTAGCATAGCATGACATCACATGTTTATCAATTTTAATTGGAAAACAGTTGTTGGGGAAGCCAGAGCTTTTGGCCATCTGCAGGTTAGTGTTTGAGTCCTCAAAGGTGGCCAAAAGAAGTCCAGGATGATGTTCAAATGTATGTAGATTGGATTGGTTAGTTATGGAATTAGTGCTGGGAGGATAGCTCAGGGGCAACATGTTTGTCTTGGAAGCAAAACAATGAAACCCAATCTCGTGCTTGGAGACTGGTCTCCGATATTAAGTGTGTAATAACAAGTTATTTAATTAATTAATCAGGTGAGGCGTTGAGGCAGAGGTTAAATTAACTCGAATCATGGATATTTTGTTAAGGAAATGGTGGGAAAGTGAGTCCACAACGCTTGGGATGCAACAGTAGGGGTTGACAAAGTTGAACGGTTGCTCATTTCATCAATGACTAGAAAAATGTCTTTAGGGCGGTTTATGGTGAGCTCCGTTTTTGTATGAATATACTGGGTTTTTTGCATCCTGAATTTTTGTTTTATAATGACAAATGTGCAGATTCAGAAAGAGGATCACAATCAGCGTGACATTTTCAATGGAGATTGGGACTGAAGGATCAGACAGCATTAGCTTCCTTTGTAAGCCATTTTATTTCTATGCATGGTTTTACTCATGATGCGCGATTTGAGATGAGCTAACGTATCCACTAAGACACATGGCTGAGACACCTGGCTGGAGTTCATTTTCAGTTTTAGGCAGATTTCACACAAACCGTATGTTGTTAATGGAGCCAAGATTAGGCAATTTAGGAAAGTGTTTATGAATTGGGGGGGGGGTCGAATAATTCCGTAGGAAGAAGTGTAGGGGTCCATAGTGAGTGACTCGGGGGCCACCTAGAGTTAGACTTAGGGTAGAGTCACTTTACGAAGTGCTGTGTGAGTCATTCAGTGAAGTGATTTGAAGTGGGTGAACCACACACATGCCATTAGATGAGTTTGGGGCAGTGGTGGGCAACCTGCGGTTCTTCAGATATTTTGGCGCATGACAACCACAAGCCCAAATCATTGACTATGTTGGCTAGGACCTGTATGATTCCAAGGCTAAAACATTTGAAGGACTGCAATATGAGCATCAATAGATATGGGAGAGCGAATCCATGATATTTTTAGCAGCTTTGGAGACCATGAGAGTAAGGAGTCGGGTGGGGATGGCAGGTGATTTCTCGTGCCATGGTCACATCTGTCTGGTGCAGCCCAGGAGAGGGTGACAGCAGCACTGACTGGAGGGCCTTTGCTCCACGCCATAAGAAGGTAAGGAATGGCAGGAGGGTGGGCGCCTGATTTAGGTGCCTGTGCCGCATCTGTCAGGTGCTGCCCGGTCGAGGAGGAGAGTGGCACTGACAGCTTGGCTGTAAGCGTGGCACTGCCATGAAGAGAGAAAGTGCCACTTTGAGAGCCATGGCCTCATGGCTGTCAACGCAACGCTTCCTTGTTGAGAGGGAGCACCGTGCTGAGAACCATTTGGCACTGGAAACATGGCTGTCAGTGCAGTGCTACCTCTCATCATAGGAGGGCCACCCTGAGAGCCATGCAGTGCTGGAAGCATGGCCGTCAGTGCGGTGCTACTGTGATACCAGGGACCGTCACACTGAGAGGCATGCTGCCAGTGCAGAGAGCTTGCGGGAATGGCAAGGCTTCCACCATTGGCCAATTTCTGGGCTATATGGATTTTCCGGCTTCTACAGCCTGGAAATTGGCTAATGGGTAGTGCCACATCATTCCCGCAGGACATAATAGTGATTACGATGTCAGGCCGTGAGCAACTATTTACTGGGATTCATTCTTACATAGTCCTATGTTATGTCAAATTATATCATGAAATGTCAAGCTATCGTATGTTACATTATAAAGGTTTGATACTGTGCCAAACACTGCCATAGTGGTCTTAGAGCGCCGGCACCATGTCCAAGAAATTGGTTTATTGTGACCCAGATTGTATATAGCCTGTGGAGAAGGAAGAAAGGAAAACTGGATGATAGTGAGAGTGCATGAGAAGCAGGAGTAGGAAAGGGATACAACACCAGACAGATTTGGAAGATACAACAAAGGGGTTGAGGTAGACGGGATATGATCGCATAAGTGGGACTGTGTGTGTGTAATGAAGGATTGTCTTCGCTTCAAACGGGATACTGATATAAATAATCAAAATAAGATATCTTATGGTAGCACATATTTCCAAGTGTCTAGTGATGGCAATTTCTAGTATATTGGAAGGGAATCACAGAATTAGCTGGTGTGTGCTGACCCGAAATGCGCTAGGGAAATTCTTGAAGTGTGTGGAGGTCAGAATTGGCAGGTATCATTTTACAAGTGCCTCCAACTAACTTCAGGGATGTTCAGTGTCTCACCAGACTCACTTCCAGGCAGCTATCAATCTCCTCCTTATACTCTGCCTCGTTGCCGCAGTAGTGCGTGCTGAATAATGCAATCCTGAGCAATGGCTCCTGAGGTTATGGGCACCCTCTTGGCTCTAACGGGCTTCTGCGCTTGCTGGAGGTGAGTACTCTCTGGGGATAGGATGTGAGGGCACCACCGGGCCCAATGGGATGGGGAGCAAGCAGCTGCTTGTCCAGGTAGCGTTGCAGCTTTAAGAGGGGAGGTGCAGCAGCACCTCCTTTCAAGACCGTGGGGGACGGTCCATGCACTGTGTTTGAGATGACTCCATGAGCTGTTATTCTGCTTCCTAACCAGGGCTGGTGCAAGGAATGTTGCCACCCTGGGCAAACTGTCAGATTGGCAGACCCTCCACTCCAGGTGCTCGATCGGATCAAGGCTGAGAAGTTAATTATAGAAGGACATATATTTAACCCTGGCCGGGAGAATGGCACGACCCTACCCGCACTCCCCCCCTCAGCTCCCAGGCTCCAGCCTGGGAATTTAAAGAGAATTGAAAGAGACAATCAAACCAACCTAGGAAAAGCATGCTGGCTATGATTTAAAGAACTCCACTATGTCACATAAAGAAGAAACTGAGGTTCCAGTGAACGTCCCAGCCTTAGGCCAGGTGTACTGAACTGACCAACAGTAAAGCAGGGCCCACAAGCATGGCTCAAGATAAGAAAGCTATCCAGCAAGTACAGGACTTTGAAAGGTGCTCTATGGACAAAAGACCTGCGACTGCTTTGAAGAAAAAGATGTATGTGGCAGCAAACATGCTTGCACAGATCAGGGACGGAAGGGACATTCTTCCCCACCGATCCCAACAATTATAAATGATTCCAATTTGGTGATCCTGCCATTTAATGTTGTGTCCAATGTCTAACAGACAATACAGTTTTGCTAGTTGCTACCAGTACTGAGGCAACTGCCCTTGTTTTGTGTCAGCATCAGGACTGAACGGTTGGCTACAGCTACCCTAAGACACACTTAGTAACTTCCACTCACCCACACACTTTCTCACACACTCACATGGCTTCCTCTCTTCCATGTGCACACATGTGCACAGACATTCTCTTGCGCACGCACATAAACATGTATACACTAATTTCCCCTCATACACACATATCACACTCACAAGACACAAGGAAAGACTTATTTCTTTCTTTTAGTCTTGCCCCATCATGCGCCGATGGTGTATAAAATGCACACTGGATTTTTTTGAACTACCTATCCTCACCTGCTGCTGGTCATTGCTTAAATCTCTGATGGGAAATGTTCCATTACCTAGTGCTACAAAAGGTTGAGCAAGTAAGAAGACTTGCAAAAAGCTTTCATTATGAACGGAATTCCTGACCACTCCTCATTGTCTAACGTAAGTTATAAAACGCAGCATGTAATCACTGTCCTCTAAAGCCAATCAATCCGATGCACAGGTGAAAGAATAGCTCTTAGTGGGTGAGTGTGGGGTCAATCAAACCTTTCCAAGTGCATTTCCAAATGTATGTATCTGTGAGCGGATGCATTTCCATTGCAGACTCCTTATTGAACAAGATATAGGGGAAGCTGCACTCAACATCAGTCGAAGTGTAAACCAGCCGAGTGACAGTTACAACTCCAGCTGCCAGTTACACAGAAAATCTGTACACTTTGACAGTCTTGTTTGGGTGTGTTGTAAAGAAGTTGAGCCCTGACAGCTAGAAGACTCATTTACAGAGCGCCTAAATCAGAGGAAAGATGTTCTCAGTCATTGAAGGCATGTGGGGGATGGAGCTTAGGGAGGTTGAATGTACAATGGTGAACATCTCCCTCATACCCACCCGATCATAGATAGGAGGCCACGGTAAATAACTCCATGGTGCCGTGCTGTTTTTCTAGTCCCACAAGCTGCACCCACATTCAATGAAATTAAAATGTGTTCTGGGGTTTTGGACTTAGTTAATGCCAACTGGATGTACGCAGCAACGAATAGGCTGAAAATTAGCACTGTCAGTCTGCAATCCATCAACTTCCACTGTCTCCAATTTCCTCTTTCTCTACTCTATCCCAGTTTGGCGGCTGTTGTCACCCTTGAGACCAGGAGGCAGAACATTTACAAAACAACATGTGTCTGCATCGTGCAGGTGCACCCTGAAGCCCTGCGCATGGTACAGTGCCACGTCCACACCCAACCCAAACTTCACAGTGCCTGCTGTGCTGCCTGCTACTGCAGACAGTGCTGAGAGCACCACCTTCAAGTAGTCGAGATGACTCGAGAGAATAATAAAAACGATGTATCCAAAAAATGATGTATAAGTGGGGGGTTTGACTTCAGTGGCATTTTCCGCTGTAACATTTTCACATTATAGGCAAGTGCCTAACCTTGCCTATCAGTAGCACCAGCCCTGTTCCTAGCCATGCGTTGTATGGTGCATATCTAGTGCAGCTGTGAGCACTGAGCAGTTACAAAATAGAGCCACTGTTGGGTTTACATGATGACTTTCTACTTTTGCTTCCCATGCCCTGTGCAGGAAAAAAAGTTACATGCATTTTCAGTTCAGCATGTACAACACAAATACATGCATACGTTTTAATGGTTACTGTGACTCTCCCTCCTGCGATTTGACCACTTTTTCACTATCCTTACTTTGGCCCCAAAAATATTTTATAGAGACATACAATGTTTAACCAAAACAAATTCTGCTTCAGCGACTGATCTCTTTTAAAACTGCAACAATAGAAGTCTATTGGATTGAAGAAATATCCGCCATCAGGGCTCATTTGATCACAAAATATTAAAAGTACAGGCATAGAACAAATGCCTAAGATGGTATGTGGCATAACAGATTTCAGCATGAATAAGGATGAAACTAAACTAAGGTACCAGTTTAATAATTAAAATACCAGACAATCGGAGACCACTAGGGGGCGCAGACAGGATGGTCCTCTAATCCACTGTCTCCCTTGCCCTACAACAATCAAATGAAATAAAAACAGTAATGGCAGATTCATTTTAGTAATAAGCGGACAGGGGTCATCAAACGGTTTACTGAAGCTTCACACCGGGTCTGAGTAGAATCAGAAATGGGAATCCAGAGATCTCAGTGGCAAAACGCCACAGCTAGTGGGGATGTGGAGGCATTATTAAGGAGAGTGCAGGACGAGTGCGAGAGCTCCGGAGCCACCTCAGACCTGCTGTGTCCCAAAGATAGGGTGTGCAGTCGCGGCCTGACGATATCTGGGGGGCTAACAGACCCTATTGGAAATAAAGGTGGAGAGGAGCGCCACCGGAGAAACATGATGGCATGGGGGCAGTGGTGCCTGTGTGTTCCTGCGGCCCTCAGCGACCTGGAGCCCACCTGGTAACAGTAGCCAAGTCGATAACTCCCCCACCCTTCCCAGCACACTGGTGTGCAGACAGGGGCCAACAGGCCAAGACAATACATGTGCGGTCCCCACCTGCATCTCCGCACGGCCTGGGCTCTATGTGCTCTGTGGTGCTAGTGGAGGCCCTGCACTGACTGACAGACTTGCATGGTGCCCCCTCTGGCATGGATGAAGCATTCTAGGTCTGCTGGAGGCTTACAGTTCGGGCTGCCCAGTGGACAATAGCGGCAGGCCTTGCTGCAGGCTATAGACAGTTCAGGCCGCGCAGTGATCAAACTTAACGGGCCTCTGCACATACCGGGGGCCAAGCCGGCACAGCATACTACACGACATAAGAGCAAGGAGCAAGAGAGGTGGGGGCTTCTCTGGTCCTGGTGGATCCCAACAGAGCAGACAGGATCTCTTCTCACTGACCCTAACTAGGAGATGTGAATGCCACCTCCTGACCCAGTGGCTACAAGAAAAAGGCATATGCTACTTCTGGGGGTTCCCGTTCACATTGACTTTCAAATACAAAGGTGAGGAATACAGGATCACCAATGTGAGAAGAAGCAGAGGGGGTCTTGAAGTGATTAAAGGTGGAGGGCAGCGTTATAGAAACAAATGATGTACCCAAGGACCCAGCTGCAGACCACGGGGCAAGGAACAGTGACCCTAAAAGAGGTTGATCAGCTGGCTCGAAGAAATACAGAATATTTAATAACCCATGACCACCTTTCTCCGCCTTTACCTGCGATCTTTGGAACTTTCCAGGCAGCAGTGGGCCCTGGGCCCGGGGTCCGGCACCTGTTTGAACGTGGATGACCAGCCCCCCATCTGGCCATGATCAGGTGAATGTTCTGTCCATTTTTTCAACTCTTACATTGTTGTGTTGTTTGTTGGAGGGTGAGGGGCCCTTCTTGACTGGCACTCCTATTGGTGGGCATTTCTACCATGAGAGAGTCGCTCTACTTCCCATCAAGTCGATGGGGCATACCGGTTTTAGGGGAAAGTTGGGGTTTAAGTGGAAGCATAAGACTACGTGAATGTGTAAGGGGTGCGGTGGGGTGGGTGAAGGTGGGGGTGCTATGGTGATTCAGGGGTCGGGGGCCAGATCAGGGGTCTTGAAGTAATAGGCAGGCATGCTGGTTAAAGTCTTAGAGAAGGGTAACACACTTGCATATGTATAATGTTAGAATAAGGGTCGGGTCACTGAATGTTAAAGGGTTCAAAGCGCCACTGAAACGCTCCATGGTGTTGCAGGAACTCAAAATGTAGGTGCTAGATATCCTTTTCCTCCACGAAACTATATTCAAAGCAGGGGAAGAATATACTTTGAGAGGGAAAGGGTAGAGATATATGCTGTGGGATTTAGGCCCTTCAAAAAAGGCAGCGGTGGGGATGCTGATAAAAAGATAATTAGGCCTAGAGATATTGCAAATGAAATGAGGAATGGAGAGAGGCTGTTGGTGGTGAATGGGAATGTAGGCCATACAGCAGTTACTCTCTGCTTGCTGTACACCCCCAACCAATGATAAACCCAGTTCTGCACAGATTCATTGGAGACCATAGGCCTATGGAATACGGGCCACCTAATCTGTGGAGGTGACTTAAATCAAATTGCTGATCCCGCAGTAGATTGGTTGTCCCTGAGACCCGGAGCAGCTCCCCACCCCCTACCCAGGACAATGACGCCTTGCGGACCCTCCTGCTTGAACACTTTGTGATAGATTCATGGAGATCACTGCACCCGCATACACAAGCATTCACATTACTGGCTACCTAACATTTGTCACCTCACCCCTCTCCCCGGATTTCAGCACCTTCACATGTGAGACGGTTGCCTGAAATCGGCAAAACATCAATGTGGTCGTAGAAGGACCGGTCCTCAACCCTAAAATGCACGGTTTCTGGGACATTTGCACTGTAATGCACCGCAACTTACTGCATCACCGAAGGGTGTAGCAACAGGTGGCGAGGGAGCACAGTAGGTCCCAGAATGCAGCAGCACGCCAACTCCCTCCTCCTTCCAGCGTCTGCTCTGCAGAATGGTGGCCAGCCACACACGCCCATTCTCAGTGCAGTTTACTTTAGCGTGCAAAGCACATCAAGCGATAAGCGAATCAGAACAGCGACCTACAGAATCATTGATTGTCATGTCTGTCCAGAGAACCCTGTTCAGAAAACGGGTACGTTTTGCTAATACCCTATAAAAGCGAAACTTGTTAATAAGGTGTTTAACTGTACATACAATTGTGTGGAATGTGGTTCAGTCATTTTCAGAGTGGTTAAATTGACAGGTTTATTTTAAATGACTCTCTAGGCCTGATTTACAAACGTTTTTTCCAATGGCACAATCACATTGAAAAACACTTTTGTAAATCAGGCCCTTGGTAAATGAATATAAATGTAGGTGGCTATGTGGTTTCCATGCCTCTATCTGCTGCAGATGGACAATTCTCCTAGATCATCACACATACACATTCAGGCACAAAGTGATCAGTAATGTTGGCTGTAATGTTTGAGCATGGCGGACATCAGTACAATTAATTCTTGCGATTCTCCCGCTCCAGCTTCGTGCTCCAGTAGTCCTTGCCCTTGTTTTAAGTCACGTCAACTATTGTGACTATTTGTTTCTCGCCCAACCTCTTTATCTCATTCGCCATCTTCAACTCCTCCTAAACCTTGCAGTTCATCTCGCTACAGGTCTTTCTTATGTTTCCACCCATTTCCCCAACGCTCCACTCCTTGCACTGGCTCACTGTTCCCTAACGCATATGTTTAAATCCTTGTGTATAGTACACCAATCTTTTCATGGCCAGGGTGCAGAATTTCTGCAGGTGACGTTCCCTCCCTATCTGTCGGTACGTTCCTTCCGCTCCCGGCGGGCCTGCTTAATTTGAGTTCCTCGGTTCCGTCCGGCTAAGAGTGGCAGCCTCTCTTTTTCTATCGCAGCGACCAAACTTTGGAGCACCCTACCACTTCAATTTAGGACTACCAAAGACCATCTATAGTGTTGTCGCTTGCTCAAGACTCCTATTTTCTAGTTCCCTGATTCTTCCTTCTTTGAGCTTCCTGTTATTCCCTTAGCACCAAGATGCCTTTGGCGTACCGCACTCTACAAATATTCCTAACAACGTGCCTGCTTTTTGCAATTGTAAAAAGCAGGTGTCAATACATAAGGATTCAAGCCTCTCCACCCGCATCAAAATCAGGTTCCGGCATGAAAGGTGGCAGCTTCCTCACGGAGCAGGGAAATGAGCTGAGCGATTTCCCACACTATCACAGGAACCCTGTCTAAAATGCAACAGAATGGAGGAAACATGTGAAGAGCTTGTTGCCGAAAGATGTGTCTGATTGCTTCCATTTCTGAACAACCATCAGAGTGAGGGTGTACACTAAGGGTGGGTTGGTTTGAATTGGAATATGGTTACAGTGGGGTGAACTCTGTGGGGGAACTAACAGCAAAGAATATGCCATGCATGTGCTCAGCTAGAGAGATCTAGAGCGATCATTGTAGAGCCCGAATATGATATGATATGATAAGGCATTTATAATGCGCCTATACACAAGTGTTTCAAAGCGCCAATAATGTGCTGCCTGTGTAAGCGCGAGCACACACACAGATATGGACACAGACACACACACAAACGGCATTAGATGGTTTTGTTTAGTGGCAACATTTGCTGACTAATTTGACTCATGCAGTCGGTAAATTCGCAATCACAGAGGGAGACGGAGACATCTCAATATACACCCCACACAAACAGTTATGAACCAAACACACTAGGTCACACAAACATACGAGGGAGTGCTAGAAAGTTTAAAACAACATGCTCCCTCTACCTGAGCTGTCTTACTGGCTGCACCGTTTTAAAAACGCAGCAACTAATTTGCTGAGGTTGGTGGACACGCGCAGGTCATGGAAAGTGCGTCTATGGGCGCGCATCCAGTTTGAAGCGGTCACAGCGAATTGTAAAGCTCTGCAGGGACTGGTTTGGCCACTGCTGCTGATGGCACTGTCGGTGCCTTCAAAACTCCGGTCAGCAAAGCACATGTGCAGCGTCAGCTTCCAAAAATCCCAAGGAGATTTCGCAGAGACTTGGCGTGCTTTACTTTCCTCGTGGTGGAGCTACTAGCTGACGTTTCCTTGTTGCTGTTTTCACGACACCCCTACATGACTCATCGTTCTGCTCTCCTCGCACACGTGCATCCAATCTTTTTCCGACCCAAGTTTTAGTTTAAAATGTAAAGGTTGATTTCTTATGTGGATACGTTTTTAATTACACTGATAGGGGTATTTAATTAAGAAACTGACGTTCATCCTAATATTCTTTTGTCAAAAATGTGGAAATCAGAAAAAATCAGAACATTGTTAAATTGAATTTTCAGATCAGTATGTTTCAATCATGCACGGTTTTGTACCAGTCATACTCATTTTCAATTATCAATTTGCAGAGGCAAGATAAACTCACTTTAAATTATGAAACTACGAAAATGTGTTTGATAAAACAAACGTATAACCTCCACTGTGAGGAAATCAAGCTTCTGCATGGTGGGTTGGGCTTGCCTGGGTTTTTTTGAACTGTTTGAATACATGCATGATGGTAGATCTTCCTCAGGAAAATGTGTGGGGCTAATCTACACACATTTTCTTATGCTCACAGCACAAAAAACGCGTAGACATGTGCACTCCGGCATGGACACAGCCTACAGGTTCAGTCCGCCTCTGTCGTATTTAGTTGGAATATGACAGAAGAGGAGAGCACAATGTCATTGTATTTTCGTTGTGTTGCAAATAAGCAACAAACCACGGCCTAGAAGAGAAAAGCCTGTCATTCTATCCACGCCACCAAAGTTGGACAAAGAGGTTTATAATTTTAATTGTATGCTTGTTTAATTCAATCTATTTGGATCCATGCTGCTGTATTAGACGTGTAGGGCTGATTGATGGTTTAGAAACCAATATTCAACCCCGGACCACTGGTGCCCCGAAATTTGATTTGTCACATCCACTGGTGTTTGAAACCAGTGGCTTTCCAGATGATTTAGACTCTGACTCTCATGACTCCTCACAGTTAAGAATGCTGGTTGCAGTCCAAACATCTGGAGAGCCAAAGGTTACAGACTCCAGCTACTTACAAGCTACATTGGCAACCTAATTTGTTGTCATGCGCAAAAGGGTTTATTTCAGGTGCCTCTGCACCTGTGCTGTGTTTCTGCATCACTGCGGATATGCTGAAATACTGAATGCAGATCGGCATAACACAAATACCAGCCAATATTGCTGTCAGAAGAATGGCTAGTTATTCACTGTAAGCAATAGTGATAAGAATCAGCATTTCACACCTGCCATACTCGACTACCCTGTGTGAGGACATACTGAACCTGGCACAATGGAGTAGCCAGGATTTCATGTGAGTGTGAGTCTGCAACGTCTGCATGTGGGGCTATGGCAGGGTCTCTCTTGAACGGAGTGTAATACATAAAGTTTCTGTAAATGATGTAAACAACTGAATGTTTACCTCAAGGGATCACCGATCGCTCTTCTTCCTTATCTCTTCACTTCCTTGTCCAGAAAAAGGGTCCGACAGGGGGTGAATGCGAATGCCTCCCCGAGACCCTTCCTCCGCCTTCTGGTCAAGAATAGAGGAAGGCCTCAGGGAAACCCTCTGGGGAAGAAAACCCTCCGTCAACAGCCTCTGGATTGATGTCGTCTGGGAAGAGAAGATTCAGGTACCGCAGGTTGAGAGCCGTCTAATGGGAAAGGCAGAAGAGTATGGTGAGTATGAGATGGGTAAGTAGAAGGTAGAGTATCAACAGCGGATGGCAAGGAATTACCTGAAAAAGGGGGTGTCGGCCTATCAAGCTGGATAGGAAGTTCCCTGATAAGAACCTGATGGAATCAGACTCGAGGATGTATAAGGACGTAAGATGTTATCAAACACCAATAGAGCGGGCTGGACCACGGGACTCGCGGCTCCTAAAGATTGTGATAAATTGGAAATGTCAGTTTTAATTCTCTCTCTCTCTGGACTTTATGGAATGTCTGACTATTCTATCTAACGTACCGAACGTTAGGGGGAGAATCTCCTTAGGGGACTGTCCCGCGGGATCCGGCTCGTAGCGGGTGAGTGTAAGAGTGCCGGCACGAGTCCCCTGTATCGAGAAGGAGTTGGGAAAGAAGGTCGAGCCTGAATGAGGGAAATGGGAGGACAGGGTTAGACAGAAGGAATACAAGGAGCGGACAGAATTAGCAACAAGAATCCTAGAAACGAACTCACGTAGCGTTGTTGTTGAAGAGTAGCAACGCGTCCGCGCATTTCTGGCAGGAACAGATGTACTGAATCCCGAGCAAGAGGGCGGTCCTTCCTCGGCGCTGGGTTGTTCAACGTCTAGACCCACACCTTCCATAGCGGCAGCCATCTTGGCAGTGAAAATGGCCGAAATCCATCTATGGGACCACCGATGCTACAACGACCACGGTCTCTGGAGAGGCGTGACACAGAGGCAGATATATTTGATTTCATTATTTTTTAATGCAAGCTTCCACAGGCAAGCACAAATCTTGATCGTTTTATAGGGAATTGCATACTTTCCAACTGCCTGCTTGTAAATAGATTTTCAATATTTCACTAGACTCTTCTAATCAAATGTGTGATTAACAGCTATGAAATTGATGTTTTAAGACGATGATTAACCTTTGTACCCACTCAGATTCCAAGTCATATGCAATTTACCAATGAAGTGAAACTGTTAATAAGTAAAGTGAGACTTAACGCACTCTTTTCTAACATGGACAATGACAGAGACCAGGGTTTAACTGTCCTTAGACCTACATCTACATTTATACCTAGCACTTCTGATATGCCTTTTCTGGTTATTACCTTTGAAAAACTCATTTTGTCTGAATTGGATAAGATCATGCATACTCAATTTAGAGCTTTGAAACTTAACTTAATATTAGCTGAGTTTCAGGCGATTGAGTCTCTTAAAATGACTCGCCCATTATGATAAAGTCAGCTGATAAAGGTGGAGGAATAGTGATAATGGATGCATATGTAAGTGATATAGAAGTCGATTGCCTACTATCCATCCTTGGGCATTATGAAAAATTGAATAGTAATCCAACCAATGCTAATAAATCTTTTATTCAAGATATCTCGATGACCAGGGAATATTATCTAAAAGATTATTGTGTTTTTTAAGTTCTTCTGAAGGAAGGATTCCTCTGTTTTACATCCTCCCTAAATTACACAGGGACATTGTCAATCCGAAGCAGGTGACACATTGTTTCTAACTGTTGTTCTATTTTGGAACCTTTGTCTACTTATGTGGACTTTTTTTTATGAAACCTCTGGCGTTGCTCACCACGACATACTTGAAGGATGTTATTGCCCAAATTGAAGGTCGTATGTTTGATCCTCAATGACAGTTGCTAGTAGCTATGGATATTGAATCCCTTTATACCAACTAGCTCAAGAATATTATTGGGCTGCAAAATGTTCTTGACATACTCATTGATCCAGACCCCATGTGGTCGCCACTGAACTTCTAATTTCATTAGTCTTGAAGAGTGGCTTCTTCATGCTTAAACCCAACTGTTATAAGAAATACAAAGGAACTTTCGTGGGTTGTACTCTCACACCCAATTTGACGACACTATTTATGTTATATTTAAAGAAAAGAACATCTTCCTTTTTGCCAATCTATTCTCTTTTACAAGAGGTACGTTGACGATATTACAATTATCTGGAGCGGCAGAGAACAGGATTTTCTCTGTGCATGGTCTTCTGTAGCAGGCTGGCCACATGCACTCTCCTTCTGTGTAGGCGGCTTCCATCTCTCCTCTTGTTCTTGTATCAGAAACGTTGTTGACCCCGATGAGTCAGACTTGTAATTGTCAATTCCAAAACTCGATGCATCAAGTCTTCTGGCCCTTTGACTCTTTCCTCAATAACCTTCCAGCTTGCATTGTTAGGTCTTTTCGAATTCTATTTGCACTTCTGAGGTTCTTTCATTCATGTTATACACCATCAGCCAAAGAGCCGCCATCTGCAAAAGTAGGTCTTCAAGCAGAGAGGAAGGAATATGGCCCACATCCACTACCTCTGATAATGACGACGTGATCTGAGCTGCCAGGTGTGAACCTCCTTGAAATGTGCTTTTTCAGGTTTAGGGGGAGAGTGGTGATGCAAAGATTCCTTCTGTCCTGTGTCACTTTGATGCAAGCTTTGTGATTACACACTCCTATATCACTGGCTCTATTACAGCATTTATGGCTGCAATACGCTCAGAATATGTCACCCCCACCACAGTGGTATCACTCATGTTCTGCATGTCAGACTGTATGGGAGAGTAGAACACCGCTCCTAACACCATATGATAGAGCGAAGCACCAGAGGAAGAATGTTTTCAGCAGACGTGATCAGCGAGGAGCTATAACAGATGTCAAAAAAGTAGGTTTTTAAGAGCATTCAGTAAAAAGCAAGGGTTATTTCCTGCATAGCCACCCCCTTCAGACTCTGCTATCCTTCAGTGCATCTCTACTGTTTGATGTACCAGCGATGCAGTAAAGTGGCCACTTCGACCAGTTTTCAGTGTGTTGTCTGTGTTTGAGCATTATGTAAGTGCAAAAAGGACATGTAGATCTCAGTAAGCAGCACTCCAGGCAGTCAGTGTAGGCTCCCACCGTAAGTGAACTCCTGTCTGACATCTCTGGTGATCCTCCTGCACCCATACTCCCTCTTCCTGCTCTTCTGTATTCTGCGCACAGCGGATCAGTAAGTTTTACTGCTACCAGAGTTCTACTGCTAGTGATGGCTCCAAAGCCCACACATGGGTCAGCCAGGTAATGTTCAGACTGGAAACTTGCACTGTGATGACTGGAGGCTCTGCTTTGCTATGCGGAACATACCTGAGAAAGATAGCCATCAGGCATGACTGTCGACATTCACTTTATCTTCGGAGTATGGGCAGTACAGGCTGTATTTGTGTTTGCACATGCACCTGCATATGCAAATATATCATCTGCCACCCCTTCCTTCCCATCCAAATGAGCCTACTGGTATGCTGCAAATATGACATCTCTAGTGAGGGGCATTGGATGGTCGAAGTTAGGTACCATCTTGAGCAAACATTCCCCACACACTCTGTTACCAGGGAAAATATTTCTAATGGTGTTTGAAAGATATAGAGAACCCAAGCACTGATGCATCAGAGTCATGTGCCAGATGGAGCAGCCTGCAAGGAATTCATGAGGTGCCTTTAAGGTCTGTCTTTTAAGCAGGCCACTATAAAGTGATATCCCATCCCTTCCTTAGCAAGGTGTATGCTCATAATTGTACTAAATGACTCATAGAAACATCACTGAAACATGTGTGAGTTTATTACATCATTAGGGGGACTCCTGCACCCTGGCCAGTGACTAAATGATGCATCTTGAGGGTGGGCAACAACTTAGTGTTCACCAGGTATGACTCTACTGTCACTGCCGGTTGTTGTTTCTGATGACTTTGCGGGACGAGGAGGCCAATACGATGGAGAATGTGTTATACTATTTAGTAATACTATAAATAGTAACCATGTCACATGTTAACTCACATTAACCAATCATGTTTTCATCCTTTGATAGCCACCTGTCCTAATAAAGTGCTTTGTTTAGCCCTAGCATGTACATACTGCTTGAGAAGTT
Source organism: Ambystoma mexicanum (assembly GCF_040938575.1). Classification (NCBI taxonomy): domain Eukaryota; kingdom Metazoa; phylum Chordata; class Amphibia; order Caudata; family Ambystomatidae; genus Ambystoma; species Ambystoma mexicanum. The sequence goes on from NC_090935.1 coordinate 1,043,906,990, forward strand.
GGCCCTGCCCCAACCTAACTCCCACAATGAACCCCTCAAGCATTCCCTTGTGCACCCCCTCCTTAAAATAGCATCAGCAGACCGTTTCTGCCCAGCCAACTATTGTCCCATCTCCATCATCCCTTTCCTGGGGAAACTGCTTGAGAAGTAGGCCCTCCCCCAATTTAGCTCCCACGCTGAACTTGTTGGCGGTCTTCACAAACATCAGTCTGGATTCTGAGCAGCCACAGGCACGGAAACTGCTCTTATGAACACCTTTGAAGAACCACTTGCATCCTGTGATTCCACCTCCCCTGCTGTCCTCATCCTCTTTGATATCTCTTCTGTATTTGACACAGTGAACCACTCCATCCTCATAAGAAGGCTCCATGACACCCTTGGACTGTAAGCAGGCACTGGACTGGCTTACCTCCTTCCTCACTGATCACTCTTCCAAAATCATACTAGACACCTTCTCCTTACCTACTTCCTCCTCCTCCTGTGTCATCCCCCAGGTCTCCATTCTTTCACCTTAACTCGGGCCTCATTAGGATCCTGGCGTTAAGGGGTTAATGGCGCCGTAAAAGGCTGCGGCGCCGTTAACCCCTTAATGCCTTACTACGAGGTCCCTTTGCGGCTCCCGACCTGAACGGCTAGTCTGGACCAGCCGTTAAAGTAGGGACCCGCAAAGGGACCTTGATGGCAATTACAGTACCGCAATTTGCGGTACCGTAATTGCCGCCTTCCCCATTCCCATTGAGCACTTTTGGGCAAAAATGGGAATGGGGAAGGGTCATGGAGAAAGGGGGAATTACCGCCCCGCCAACCTTGGAATGGGGTGGTAATTCCCCCTTTCTCCATGGCGGACTCCGGCATGGACCATGGTGCTAATAGCACCATGGTTTAGCGCTGGAGTCCTAATGAGGGCCTTTAACATCTACCTTGTTCAGCTAGCACACCTCATTTCCTCCTTCTCCCCCAACTTCCAGTGGTATGCTGACGACAATCAACTCTTCTTCAAACTTCCTACAACCGCTCTTGCACCCTCCTTCATCCATTAATGCCTTTAAGCCATGCAGTCCTGGTGTACTTCTAAAGATATTTGCCTCAACGCCAGCAAAACAGAGATCTGTCCTATTTGGATCCTGACACCTGAGTTCTCCTCTTCACTCTGGCCTTCTTCCCTGGGCTCACACCCTGCTTCCTCTTCGGAAGCCAGAAACCTCTGAGTCATCTTTGACTCCTCTCTCTACTTCCTTCCTTATACTCAGGACATTCAGAAGGAGTCCCACTTTCAGCTTTTCCTTCTGAAAGGAATTCTACCTTTCCTCACTTTCCCTCAGAGACTCAATGTTACCCGTTCTCTGGTTATCTCTACGCTTGACTATTGCAATAGCCTCCTTCTTTATCTATTTTTGTCCACTCTGTGACCCCTCCAGCTAATCCATAATAAGGCAGCACGACTTACCCTTGCCCTCAAGTCCATGGATTGCATTTCTCCTGCCCTACAAAGTCTCCACTGGCTCTGGATCGCACAGTAGCTTGACTGGTGTGTAGGTCCCTTATGTACCCTCGAGCCCTGATATCTTATCATCGCAGCCGCTGTCCATCCTCTGCACTTGCCTCGGCTCACCCTCCACCACTGTAGGTTGCACTTCCCTTCCCTCATAGCACTTCACCTGCTGCTCGCCATGAGCACCACAGCACCTATCCCATACCCCTCTTCCCTCTGCACTTGCAGGTTCTGAACACTCACAAGGCATAGTAGGTGTGTCTTCCCCTCCCATTGTCTCTTCTTTTTGTTGTATTAAATTATTTAACATTGTTGTAATTACATTTTCTATCATACCCTGCCCCCTCCCTGTTGCCCTGTGGGCACCTTGAAACAGTATTTGCTTCCTCTATAAGTGCCTAGCAAGTGAACAATAAATAAACAAATGCATAAATAAATATTGCCCTTATTTGGGGAGGTATCTGGGAGCAAAGAGCCGGTGGAACCCCAGGTCAACATTCATTTCATCCTCTGCATCAGGAGCCACTGGCGTTGCCAGCCCCATTTCTCGGGGCGGGCAAAGGGGGCCACTGCCTGGGGAGCAGAGCTTAAGGCAATCAGGGGGAGGAGCGCAGGAAGGGTCTGACCCAGACAGCTGCCTGTGAGTTTGTTCGCCTTTGGTAGAAGGTTAAGCATGGCTTTGTTTTAAATCAAGCAAAGCATATTGCAAAAAGAGCCTCTGAGATGCTCTGAGTATACACACACTCCAACCCCCCCACCCCGTCTCCCCTGTGTCCAGTTTATGGTCTTTGTGTTTAAAGTGGGGGCAATGTGTATGTAATGGCTCATTTAAAAAGCCATTGCTTTTACACCACTGGGACAAGAACTGAACATGGGGAATGTTCATTCCAAAGACGGCACAAAGCATCAGTTAGCTGACCAAATCTATGCATTCCTCCAAGAGAATTAACATGCCACAAAAGAAAAGTTTAAAACTATGTTCTTTATTTGCATATCTTTTTATTTCACACACCAAAGCTTTTTTCTTTTGTATATTACTTTTTAGTTGCAAATGGAGCACACCTGTGAAGGCTAACTGTCATTTTCTTTCCTAAGTGGTCTAGTGGCTGCTTTGGGAAATGGACTAAATGCACCCCCTCAGCATCGAAGAACTTTTCTGCTTTGTACACGCCAACCGCTGCCAGATGTCTCCTCAATGTGACTTGGCACCTTCATTAGGAAAGCAGAGTCCATTGTGTCACTGTGCAGACAATAGTCCATGCAAATCAATGTGGTGATATGTGTGCAGCATTGATTTTTGTGCATGCCCAAATAACCACCCTTTTTGTCAAGGCGTCCATGTGCTGTTCCTCTATATTACATCACGTATTGCTCTTTTTGTTCGTTGTGTGCCATGTCCATACAATAGTGCACTGGAATTGTTTGTGTATGTAGCTCTAACGGGTGTGCCATACTGTCCCCACACTCAAACTAGTAAAGCAATCAAAGAAGTTCCCTCAAATGTTACATCCATTAGGCCAAACACACCTTCTACCCTGCCACACCATGATTTTCCGTAGCTGCAGGCCAGCACTAATATGAGATGCTAATGCCAGCTCTGTTAGCTAAAGCACGGACCTCCTCTTTTATGCAGAAAAAAACCCTGAGGCCTATGCAATGGTGAGAAGGTAGTGGCAGAGGAACTGTGGACCCTGTATCAGAAGCCGATTTTGTTTAAGACGCTTCATCCGCTTATTACTGGTCAGGCTAACACTTGTAAGAAGTACAATCCTTTCTGTATATTTTCCCTCTTTATTGGGTGTCTCTCGTAGGATATCCATTCCTGTCTAAAGATATAATTCCTTAAAGGTGTTTTGGTATTGGGGGCTGGGCATGCTCAGCCTGAGACCCAGCCCCTCCTCATCTAAAAGTCTCCCAAAACAAGAAGCAAAAGAGGCATTATACCCCATTTGAGTGGCTGATTGTTGCTGCCATGTTATCAACAAATCCAAAAACTTAAGATGTCTGAAAGAGTATGTATGATTCATGGTTACACACATTTTAATGTTAGGGTGAGTGTTGTGAACAGTCATGTGATCACCAAGTCATGTGTCTGTTATGTATTTACTGATTAATACATAAAACCTTTTTTATCACAGACTTGTCTATCAAATGAAGAAATCTCTAATCATTGTTATATTCTCAAAATATTCGGTGATTTAATGCAAAGGAGACAGGAGCACTCATTGGTGCTATTTATCCCATTTCCCTCTTAATTGGGATACTTTGAGAGAGTACAATAAGAGTGTACCAGACTGTCCACCTTGGAATGATAACCTTCTATCAGAAATAATTAATGTAGCTAGTCTAGTATTAACCCCTGCAAAATACAAGTGAGGTGGTTCGAACAGAATGTTTGCAACACACGGCCAGTGGTCCGTGGGCCCTCAGACCCGACAGGCTGGTCACATCACAGTGTGTCAGTTCGGGCAGTTTGAAACTGCATTACGGCAAGGCCTTCCCTAAGAGCAGGTGACAGAAGAACCATTTACTTGGGCAGCAACAGCTGTGTTTTCACATTAGATTTCTTCTGTGAAGTACTTGAATTACAATGTAATGAAAGCAGCTTCATTTGTTTAGCAATGATTTATTGATAATGAGGAGGGTTTTGTCACATGGCACAGAGGTTTAGTTAGGGAGTGGCGTGTGCCAGTCGGGGGGGCACATTCTTGTGTTTCGCCCTAGGCACCAAGTTGGCTAGAAACTGCCCTGAGCATTGGACACTGACTAGGCAACCCTACACCGCTGAAATTAATTCTGTTAAAATGTCTCCAGAGGAACCTAACTGTGCACGTGCTTTGGCTGAAGGAGTGAGTTCGGTTTTGGCCAATCGCTGGCTGAGCAGCACCAGAATTATTCACAACCCCCCGTGACTTTGGCCCTACTCAGAAATGTTTTCCAGCAGCACTTCTGAATGATGTCATTTGGCTCTGCTTACCTCTGTATACAACTGTAACTCCCCCCTCTACACATTCTGACTGTATGTAAGATCATTCCCTTGCATGCCTGTACTTTCAACAAGATGGAACAGCTTTTACCGTTGAATACCACATGGTGCTGACAAAGCTCACGATTCTTGCGCTTGCAACTGGTCTACACCCATTGCTTTAAATGGACAGGTACTTGCTGGGCCTGAGTACCTGCACTTTGTTTATTTAAAAGAAACAGAGAACCAGCACTTCTCAGCAGGAAGATACTACTTTTAATGGAGGATTACCTGCACTTCTAAGAGACCACGCAAGTGGCAGCAGTGGGCAGTGCAAGACCACAGAGCATAGCATAACATAACTTGTCAACAGTGAGCAGTGTTACCTGGCTATTACTGGGTTAACAATAACCCCGCACGCACAGAGGCGGGCCCCTCATGACGTTGTGGGGGGAAGTTGGGGAATGTTGGGTAAGGCGCGAAAGCGTCAGTTAGCAAGAAGAGTTTGGTGAATAAAGTTATGCAACCAAACCCTCCATGCGTATGCGTCCTCCTTCTCTTGAGTTATACAACATTGGCGACGAGGATCGTTCCAGCATACGCCGGAGGCCTCCTCCTTCGCCCAAAGCTGCAGCCGCTCGAGTTTTCCCTCGGCAGTCCACCGAGCTTCCCCCTCCTCCTTTGCCTGGCGCTGCGAACGTCGGAACACGCGTGCGGTGCCCTCCCCTCTGGCAGCCTGCCAAGCCTCCTCCTCCACAGCCTGGGAATCGTGCACCCGGAGGGTGTGCGCACCGGCCCAGCAGCCAGCTGAGCCTTCTCCTCCTTCCGCACATACACGCGACGAGAAGTCGCAGGCGACCTGGCTGCTATTTTCCGACGAGGGCCCAGGCAATCCGCTGGCCCCACCTCCTCTTTCAGCTGCGGGAACCGTGAGTGCTCGGAGGCCGCATCCTGGGCCGGACCGACAGTGTTTCCTTCCTCCTGCACCACACGCTCATGTAAATGTTTTTTTTCTCCCCCACAAACTGTGCATCCATTGGCTCAGTGGTCGATTCCAATATTAAGAGAACTGCCTGACTGTCAGTCACCCAGCTGTAGGAGATACAACATCCTGCCACCACCATCACCACCAGAGTTCTACGCACACACTGGTGAGTGGACCCTATAAGGCCTGCGAGCGCCTGATCACAAGCCCCGCCAGCGCTCGCCAGTCCAGGCAGCCAATCCTACCCCCACCGCTGCCCTCCAGTGGTCCAGTACCCCTTTTGTCTGACTCTGAACACGTGCGCTCACCTGCCAAAGTGACGTCTGGACCCCACTCATACCACAAGATGAGCAACCCTGTGTCACCCCAGCCTGCCCGCGCAGCGAAGTCAAAACAATTACGGATGCCACCGCCTTACACAATGACACCCCAGGCCACGAAAGGGCCCAGATGGACTGAATGGATGGAGGATTTCCAGCATTTTGTGAGAGGGTCGGGGATGGCGACTCCCCCAACATTAGAGACATTTTCCTCAACTTGGTGCGGGGCGAGATCAAGATTATTGTAAAGACAATCCCTGCGGCTGAACAGAACAACTTTGCAGACCTAATCAAAGCACTGGATAGACTCCTCATCATTGAAGTGAATCGGGACTATGAAAGATACCTATTCAACCAGTGCACACAAAAACCACATGAGACTGTCGATGAGTTCATAACTCGCCTAAGGGTGAGAGGGGCACATTGCCAGTTTGATGCTTATTCCCTTGAAGAAGCAATAAGGCTAAGAGTCATAGAGGGCTGTCTCTCACCTGCACTCAAAAAACAATTATTAAAGAAGCCGCTCACCATTCCAGAAGGCAGCGAGTTCGCCCGCATTTATGAGCGGGTTGACGCCCAAGCTGCTTCCATGGGCAGCGCCAGCAGCCACAAGCAAGACACTACTGAACTCATGGTGGCCGTACAGCTACTTCACCAGGGTGACAGAGGTCAGCAGCCCTACAGAACACCAACCTCACAAGTACCGCGCCAACAGAGACAATGCTGCAGGTCCCGGAATGGCTTTTCCACACTCTGGATCATGCCTAGCTCTATTACAACGGTGCTCCAATTGCGGGAGAGAAGGGCATTTTCACTCAGTGTGCAGGGAGGGGATACCATTTCCTCCGACACGGCCACAAATGCCCACCAGGACACCTTTTCGGCCACCGCCCCCACAATACAGACAACCAAGGTACTACCAGCAAACCCCACGACGATTTGTCGGAGCCATTGACGAGTACCAAGGGTATGACTATCCGCATACTCCCGAACCCACAGACCAACCACGTCACTTAACTGACGAATATGATAATCCACCAGAAGAACAAGGTTATTACCAGGACACCCAGGTGACCCACTACAACATACTACGACCAAAATAATCAGGACGAGTATGTCAACCTCATACTCGACAACGAGGAAGCCAGAGAAGCACCCAAAATCCCCATCAAAATGGAAAACAACATATTCCAGTTCATGGTGGACTCGGGCGCCACAGTCAACATCATGGGCGAACAGGACTATGCCAAAATGACAAGCCCACCAAAGCTGGAGCCGTCACATTCACGAATCTTCCAGTGGGGAGCCAACACCCCGTTGCAGACAATTGGACATTTCACACGCCGCCTCCTCCTGAACGGATGGCAGGTAGACACCACCAACCATGTCATTCGCTCACTAACAAGAAGTCGGTGCCTACTCAGTTACCACACCGATTCCCGCCTGGGACTGATTGAAATACATGTAAGAGCTGACGACACCATCACCGCAACGTCGGACAAAGTCTGAAGGGTCTCATTGGGACAATCGCGTGCAGGCAACCCCAGCAGCTCATCACGCAGGAGGACATTATACAGAAATTTCCAGACATATGCTCAGGTCTGGGGAAACTCAAAGGTCCCCCCATCAGACTACACATAGACCCCACTGTAAGACCAGTACCACAACATCCCAGGAGGGTTGGTTTCCACCTGCAGGAAGCAGTGTTGAAGGCACTTACACAGCTACTCGACGATGACATCATCGAACCAGAAACAGGGCCAACACCGTGGGTGTCCCCTCTCGTGATCGTTCCACAGGAAGGGGGCAAGTTACGCCTATGTGTGGACATGAGAGTAGCCAACACTGCCATCCAATGCAAAAGACATCCAGGCCCGTGCATCGAGGATATGATCGCACAGCTGAATAACGCCCAGATGTTCTCAAAACACAACCTAATCCAGGGTTACCATCAACTGGAGTTGCACCACGATTCCAGAGCAATCACGACCTTTGCGATGCACGATGGTTTGTTTAGATACCGGAGGCTAAACTTTGGGATCTCGTCCGCCGCTGAAATTTTTCAGGAGACAATTCGCCAAATCATCAGACCCATATGAGGTGCCCTGAACTACAGTGACGACATCCTCATCTTTGGGTCGTCTAAGGAGGCTCATGACAGAGCACTCTATGCCACCTGCGAGGCACTACAAGCTGCTGGCCTCACGCTGAACATCACCAAATGCCAGTTCAGCAAAACAAAGCTTAAGTTTTTCGTACACATTTTCTCCAGCGAAGGGATGATGCCAGACCCCGAAAAAGTCGACACTATCACCAATCTCAGCGAACCACAACAGGTTGCAGATGTCCGCTCCTTCTTGGGCATGGCTGGATATTGCGCGAGGTATATACCTCATTATGCTTCCCTCACAGAACCACTCCAGAAACTTTTGCAGAAGGAAGCTGTGTTTGCATGGACGCCAGCATGTCATCAATCCTTTTTGGACATCAAACATGCCCTCACGGAAGCCCATCGCCTTGCTCACTTCAACCCACTGTGGCACACGGAAGTAATCGTAGACACCAGTCCAGTTGGCCTCGGAGCCATTCTGGCTCAAACCAGTGGTGCAGATGTCAACCCCAGGCACGTGGTGGCATACGCAAGCAGAGCACTGTCAACGTCAGAAATGGCCTTCTCCAAGGCAGAAAAAGAAAGTCTGGCCGCTGTCTGGCCGTGTGAACATTTTCACAACTTCCTAATTAGAAAGACATTCACTTTAATTACGTATCACCAGGCCCTCCTCTCCCTGTTAGGCAACCCTCACACCAAGATGCCCCCGAGGATCGAGCGATGGGGCATACGCCTCCAGGACTATGACTATGGCATTATTCACCGACCCGGGGGAGACCTAAATCCTGCCGACTACCTGTTGCGACACCAAGTCGGGGCCCCGGTCACGCGAAAAGGGGACATTGCATACGTGCATTACATCACATCCAACTCGCTGCCAACAGCTCTGTCGCTTGAGTCAGTCGCTGCTGCATCCGCCGCAGACCCCACAACCACCCTCGCGATCAGCCTTACTACTACCAGCAAATGGAGGCACTACCGGAGAGCCATGCTGGCCCACCCGGGGGTGAGCAAACAGGAAATCGAAAGACTGGCAAGAGTGCACGATGAACTTGCTGTGAAAGATGACAACATCCTACTCAGAGGGTGCCGACTCGTCATCCCTGCCACGCTAAGGAATGAGGTTGTTCGGACCGCGCACAGAGGACACAGGGGGGCCGAAAATACGAAAAAACAACTAAGATGCCATGTCTGGTTTCCATTCCTAGATGCCGCAGTCGATGAATGGGTGAAGAATTGCCACGTCTGCCAATGTACGGCACCCGCTGAAACCCCTGCCCCTTTACAACACACACAGATACCTGATCACCCATGGGAAAGAGTGGCTATGGATTTCTATGGACCCACAGAATCAGGAGACTACTTCCTACTCTTGATAGATGAACACTCACGTTTTCCAGTGGTAAAAACAGTCGCCTCCACTGCTTTTCCCCATGTTGCGGCAGTGCTAGAAGAAATACTGAGCGGATGGGGGATCCCCAAAGTTATCATGTCCGATAATGGACCACCATTCTGCGGACATGAGTTTGGTACACTGGTAAAGCACCTAGGGTTTAATCACATGAAAATCACCCCCGCTATCCGCAAGCAAATGGGATGGCAGAGCGATTTATGGTGTCGATCAAAAAGACAATCCAGAGAGCGAAAGTCAAAGCAGTCAACACGCACCAAGCGCTATGTCGTCTCCTCAGAGACTACCGCAACACGCCACATGAGGCCACGAACAAGACGCCCGCGGAGCTATTGTTTCGCTATGAAGTACGCACCCGCATCCCACGGAACCCAACTGTCACAGAGCCTACGGATAGCGAGATACTCCGAAGAAACACAGAAGGGAAAGAGAGGGCTAAGCGGGACACCGATGCCAGGCGCAAGGCAACGCCAAAAGACTTTCAAATAGGTGACGAAGTGCTGGTACAACAACCAATGATACGCAAGACAGTCCCGCGGTTCGCCCCTAATCCCATGAGGGTCACCGAGATAAAGGGGACAATGGTTACGGCTCAAACCCAAGACAAAACCATCACGAGGAACTGCCAGCAGTTCAAGCACTATGTCAAGAGAGAAGCTCCCGAAGAGCCAGGGAGACCCGTTACCCCAGAGCTGCGGGTTCCGAGAGATGACCTGTGGACCCCACCAGAAGGTGATCCAGGAGGGATGGAATATGGCATCGAACCACAGAATATAACGGTGCCAGAAGCTCAAGATGGGAGGCCACGTCGGACAATCAAGAAACCAGCACGCCTAGTCGAAGAGTGCTAAACTGATGTTTGGACATATTGTCTGGGGGTGATGTTACCTGGCTATTACTGGGTTAACAATAACCCCGCCCGCACAGAGGCTGGCGTCTCATGACATTGTGGGGGGAAGTTGGGGAATGTTGGGTAAGGCGCGAAAGCGTCAGTTAGCAAGAAGAGTTTGGTGAATAAAGTTATGCAACCAAACCCTCTGTGCGTATGCTTCCTCCTTCTCTTGAGTTATACAACAAGCAGGTACTCTGGAATGTGAGTACCTTCATTTCTAGGTTTCCATTTCAAGCACTGTCTACACTTCATTTTCTTTGGTGAACTGTAAGTTGTGAGATTTTCCTCTGTGACGCACGTCACAGACGCGGCATTTTGCATGCATGTTTTCTTGTCGATGTTCGGGCTTCTGCGATCATTTTCTGAAAGGGGAGTTTTGTGCATCGCCTACAAGGGGAGTTTTCTGCATCGCCTACCGCACGCACATCAGAAAAAAAAAACATTACGTTTTTCTTCTGCCACTTAGTTTGAAGCCAGTAAGAACAAAAGCTTTAAACATATTATTTTGTTTCCTGCTCTCTGCACACTTCCCCACTGGACGTCCACATCGACAAACATCACCCTGCGCTGCCTGTGACGGAAAAAGGGGGGCGGGAAGGGGGTCAAAAAAGCTATTTACCAGAATGTTAACCTGGTGTGCAGGAGGGGTATTTCGTCACCGCAAACCGCCCTCGTCCTTGAAGGCCTTTCCTGTAAGCCAACATGTTACTTTGTGGTGTGTCGCAGTTCATATAGTCCTGGCCAAGAGATATCGGCGTTACGGCGTAAAGGCTTTGTTGTTGTTGTTGTTATCACTTTTGTTGAAGTACGCAACCGGATTGCTCAACACTCAGTGAACAGTTTTACTGTGAATGAAAAGGCGGGTAGTCTGGAGGGAAATGTTGCCGTTTCTTTTCACGTGTCCGTTCAATGTTATTTAGCGCGGGAGTAAGCACTGCATCTGAAACTGTTCTGCAGGGACTGGTGCCGCGTGAACTCAATGTTTCCCACTACAGGGCATGACCCGCAGTGGCTACTAGCGTTCATCTGAAGGGCAGGGGTGGAATGGTGCCACCAGCACATCCCGCACACATATACAGAATCCTGGAAACTGCCGGAGGGCACATGACATTTATACGCAATAAGCAAACATAAAAAAAAAAGCATTCCAGCCTGTAGTCATAGCACACCTGAAACTGGCAAGCATGAGAACTATTGTGAAGGCTGATTTATCTTGGCAGAAAACAGGTGGCCCCACACTGAATGAAGAGGTAAACAGGCTTGTGAGCTCTTAATAGTAACTGAAGGGTTTATTGTCTAAGGTAACAATTAGGCAACAAAGTAAATGGAGCATGTGTGCTGCAGTGTGCTTCCTTCTGAAGATATGCATCGGTAGGTGGGCAGTGTGATATGATGTTCCGATGGGGCACGGGTTCCCCTTAAGAAAGGCTCAAGGGCCTACTGGGCCTAGCGACAACAACTGCATTTTTGAGGGATGGAAGTCTTCAAAGAACTGCACGGTTGTTGGTTGGTTGGCACATACCGGCTCTTGGCACCATTAGGCAAGAGCACAGTGCAGCTTATATTGGAGCAGGGCTTAACATAAATTAAAGGCCTACAGGCCTTGCATAAGGCATAAGGCTTGTAGGCCTTTCATTCACGTCACGCCCCATTTTCAATAATTTGTATGGTGGAGAGGAAGAGCGGAGCGTAACTTACGATGCAGCAGCCCGCTTCCTCTCCGCCATATAGTGCATCATTTGTGCAAGCATGGATTTTCAAGCTGCCACAAATGCTCTGGATTCCTATGGAGTTTGTCTACTTTTTACATCCGCAAAAGCAGGCGGACTCCATAGGAACCCATCATAAACACAGGCTGCCACATGAACATGACACGCAGCGTTTACTTCATCTGCACAGCGGAGTGCAAAAGGGCGGCATACAAGGGTGTACACTGCCCTTTTCCGCTCCCCTGTTGCACTCCGCTGTGGAAATGAGAAAAAATAAAGTAAGGGACCCGCTTACACATTTACACAAAAGTGTAAACCTAACAGGCACCGCAGCTAATTACGGGGAACTCGAAAATGAGCTGCAGTATGTTCTAATCAGTAGGAAAGAAGGAAAACCCAGGGGAAAAGTCTGTAAACCCCATAAGTGAAACCGGGTATTGGGTGAGGTGTTTGCTGCATGTCTGCAATTTTTGAAACCCCATTCAGGGTTTCTGAAAATCATTGTGGGTTTTTACAAAGTTGACTGCAAAAGTTGTGGCAATGCCCATCAGTGGATCACCCCCAGGTGAAGAAATCTCTGACGCAAACATAGTTATTCAGCCAAAGGTCTGAGGCCGGACAGCACATTTCCAAGAGTCCACAGGGGGGAGCCGCTAGTTTGTCGTCTCTAGATATTTGATTCCCGCGCCACCTAATCCACAAAGAGGTCCCTTATGTGTTGCTTTGCCATTGAAGGCATGCGCATGAAAATGAAGCTGACAAGGAAAGCCCAGTTAATCCGTTCCGTCTCACATGTAATGGATGATCCACCTCAGCGGTTCCTTGGCGACGCACTGCACGTCGCGTCTGCTAAGAGTGCAGTCAACGCCTTGGCGCGCAGAGCATCTCATACTGAGACTGGTGTATAGTTCCTCTACTCCCCCAAGAGTAAAGCTCCCCAAAGAACACTTGAATGGTCAGTGATACGCCCGATCCCGTATAACTATGTACCTTGGAAAGAAGTTACATTCGGGGTAACCTTTATAAGCCACTCTGTTAAAACGCATTCCACTTTCATGGGGAATGGGCTTTAAGGACCAGCCATGTCTGAATATCCTGAGTGAATTGATAGCCATACTTGTCATTATTCTCACCACTTCAAAAGAAATAAGGATTGTCGAAACGAACAGTTTTGGCTTATCTACAGCTCTTAAATAGGTATTTGCCGGGTACTGCTTTATTGGTACTACCTGGTCATATGATGGCAACAGCTGAAAAACAGTGTGGGTACCTGAGCATATCATAGATAGGCATTTGCAAGGCACGGCTAATAACTATATACAAGCCAAACATGTTGGCTTTGCCAATGGTTGTTTTTAACAGGACGTCAATGTGAGGACGTGCATGCTGCTTGCAAATCTAGTATCTGAAGGCACACTTGGTTGAGACTATTTAATTACACCAGTAGCCATTTACAGCTGCAATTAAGACATTAACTCTGCTGTACATTGCTTGCCAGTGTTATTTCCGCCACGGAAAGTTTATGGTTAATGCTTGATAAAGCTTGATAAAACTAGCTCAAAGAGATCTCAGCAGGATAGGTTTTGGGCAGGGAGGGGTAGCTAGTGGTGGTTTTTGCTTTGCCATAGTCATTAGCCTGGCCATCAGCAGTCATTCTGTGTGCAAATACCAACAACACCAACAACACCAACAAGCTGTGTATCCCTCTGCACATGCCATCCCCCTCCTTTCTGTACTCCAGTGCAATAAGTTCAGGTCTTAGGTGGCAGTAAGGCACCACCATATAGACACAACTAAAAATGTTATCTAATAACCACCACATTTCTTTTGGCTATACCAGTATATGATTTTGAAGCTATGATAAGGGAGGGAACAATTGTAAGGTACCATGACAGTCAAGGCAAGAACACATTGCCTGCAGCCGTTATAATGCAATAAAACCCTGTGCCCTAAAGGGCTCCTGGTATAATATTGGAAAAATTGCGGTCCAGACCTTGTCAGTCTTTTGGCCACGACAGAAAAATGTAAATATGTGGCCTCCCTACGACGTGACCTATGCCATATGCTGATTGCAGTTATATTCCTCCTGGCCTGGTGGGGGAGTGGCTCTGATCTTCCCTAAGTGGATTCCTGCCTCCATCGTCCCCACTCAAACCTACTAATCCGTTGAAAGCCTAGTCTGCAGGCTATCTGTCTCGCCTACATTCTCTCTTACTCTCGCTACCATCTACAGGCCGCCCGCACCAACCTCCCTCATCCTCTCAGAATAGGCCGACCTGTCCTCTTGTCTTCTTGCCTCCTCCACCAAACCTATCTTCCTTAGGGACTTTCACATCCATCTCGACTCTCCCGATGTGGCCACTGTTCTCATTCGCAACTTCTGTGACACTCTTTGCTTCTCTATCCTTCCCTCTTGCCCAACCCACTCTGCTGGACACACTTTGGATGTTCTCAGCTCAACAGACATCTCACTCTCCAACCCTTGCATTACCCTTCTCTCCTGGTCTGACCACTTCCACCTCTCTTCCCATCTTGACCTCCCCTGTCCCCTGATGATGCCTCCGTCCACACTGCCAGTCTCCTTCTCCATCATTAGACTGATGAAGCGTGTGTCAGTCACTGCATTTGCCTCTTCCTTCATCCCTCCACTGCCCCCTTCTTTTGACTCTACTTCTGACTCTGTTCTAGATAACCTCCGCCTTTCTGTCTCTAACACCCAGGACAACCTTGCCCCTGCCATGAAGATACGCATGAAGCCTGCCTCCAAATGGAACTCTTGTTATAACTCTGCCTTGGCTGCTTTGAAACGCAAGTGCAAAGCAGCAGCGTGGAAGTGGCAGGCATCTAGCTCATCCTCTGACAAACTGGCCTGCCGCTTACTCCAAAGACAATATCGTCTCTCCATCTGCTTCCGGAAGAGGGCTCATATTCAAGCCCGCATCTCTGGAGCCACCAAAAACACGGCTGAACGCTTTAAAATCTGCAAGAAACGTGACATTCCTAATTCAGTCTCCTCCTCTCCTTCTCCCTCCCAGGCCCTCTGCTCTGAATTGGCCACCTTCTTTTCCTCCAAAACTCTGGATATCCTGTCATCTCTGTCATCTGCTCCGCCTCAAACCCACACTTTCTCTCACCTCCCTTGGCCGCCCCACTCCTCCCATGCTCCCCTCTCTCTCCCATTGCACCAGATGAGATCTCTAGAATTGTCCGCTCTATGAAAGTCTCCTCTAAACCGGTGCTCCCCTGCTACTCCAGAACCATCGAGGACAACATCAGCACTCTCACCCGAGCATTGGCTGACCTCTGCAATCACTCATTTGCCTCTGGATCCTTTCCTCAACCCCTTAAACACTCTCTTGTGCCCACTCTCCTGAAATAGCCACCTGCTGACCCTTCTTGCCCGGCTAACTATCTCTGTCACCCCTTTTTTGGGCAAACTCATGGAGAAGCGGGTCATCCCCAACTGACCCTCCACACAGAAGTGGCTAGATGCCTCCATGATCCCCAGTCCCGTTTCAGGGCAGCCAGAGGCATGGAAATGGCTCTCCTGAACACCTGTGAAGACCTATTCACTTCCTCCATGATATTTCTTCTGCCTTTGACACAGTCAACCACTCCATCTTCATAAACCGTCTCCATGATACCCTAGGCATCACAGATAGGGCACTGACATGGCTTACATCCTTCCATTCAAACAGACCTTCCCAAGTGCAAATGGATCCTTTCATCTCCTCCACCACACTCTCTACCTCTGGAGTACCTCAGGGCTCTAGCCTATCACCATAGCTCTTCAACATCTACCTGGCCCCTCTGGCCCACATGATCTGCACTTTCTTTCGTAATTTTCAGTATTATGCGGATGCAAACAGCTCTCTTTCAAGCTGCCATCCTCTACCTCCTCCCCCTCTTCCCTCATAGGACAGATATCCTTCTCATTGGGAGGCCTGCTGCTTGCTCCCCACCCAATCACAAGCCAGACTCATTGAGACCCCCCCTCACCCACCTGTGAGGCAAAAAACCTTGGTATTATCTTTGACTCCTCTCTCGCATTCTCTCCACACATCACAGACTGTAACGCTCACCTGATTCCCGTAGAGGCGCCGGTCTTGACTGGGCGTATACCGTATCTTCAAAGGTGATGTGTAACACACGGCTGGCTCTTTGGGCTGGACCTCTGTGCACTGTATGTTTGACTCGAAGGGTAAGATGTCTGCAGATAGAAAATATGGGATTAATGAACTGGGTTATTGAATGTCTCTCTCTTCTTCCCTTTCTCTTCTCCTGTAGGACCCTGAAGGTTAACGTTCTCACCTTAGGTAAGTGAACGCCATGCTCTCCATCTGCCTCGGGGCAGGGTGCTGTAACCAGTTTCTTCACTGGATAAGGGGAGCAGGCCTCTTGACTTCAGAGGACTGCTGTCCGTCGTTTACTGCACGAACGGTAAGTTTCGAGTAATTCTAATGTCTTTAAAGTCTTTAGTAATGATGTCTCTTGTTTTGCAGGGTTCCGGCGATGGTGGATGACGGGCTGAAGTGAGTTGAAGATGGAGCCCGTGTGATGAATAGAAGCGCCTGGAAGCACGTAAGTAAGGGCTTGTTGCCTGCTTCACGATGCGCTCTAACTGTCTTTTTATTTTGCAGGTACAAGTTCGGAGCGGCTGCAGGGTGCCGGAATACCCACTGGGTTAGATGTGGAAAGGAGTAATGGCACGTGAGTATTAAAGTTCCCCAATGTCTTTAAACGCACCTTGTTATGTCTTTCAGATGCGGGATGCAGCGCCGAAGGCCTCCGGAGCGTGCGAAGAGTTGGTAAGCTTTTGTCTTTCAGATGCCGGAATGCAGTGTGAAGACCTCCGGAGCGCACGAAGAGTAGGTAAGCCTTTGTCTTTCAGAATGCAGCGCGCGGCGTTGGTGACAGCCGATGGCCCAGGTAAGTGAAGAGCTGTCACTGAAGACCGTAATGCTAACCTGTTCTTTCTTGTCTTTATAGGTGTTGCTGAAGACTGGATTCAGGATGGTAAGCCTTTTTCCTTAGGCCCAGGATCAGATGCAGAAGACACGATGAGCGTTCTGCTGCAGAGGATGCAGAATAACGCAAAGCAAGATTCATCCATCGGGTGTGGTTTAAATAGCCTCCTGTAGTGCTTAGGTGTCTCCTTCCACAGCCACGCCTAGGTAAGAAAAGAGTTCCTGCTTTCCAGAAGAGTTCCAGTGTTCTGAACCTAGGGAGTGGCTCCTGCCCCACCCAACAGGAAAAGTAGTTCCAAACAGAAGAGGATCAGAGGCTCAACTGGCAGGCAAGTAAGCAGCATGGTCTGCTGCAGGTAAGTCCACCCAAGCATTATGAGCCCAGCACTTCCAGCGCTGGGACTGGGCATATTTATGAGCCTGGTGCCCCTGGCGCCAGGACTGGGTCCAAAAGGTCCCAATTGGGACTGGTTGGCACTCGGAACCTGGGTTATGAATCTGCTTCCAAGGGAGTTGGGAAAACCCTGACCTTTTGGAAGCAGAGATCATGACACAGACCATGTCAAGAAGTCCAACTTTCAGCTCCATCTTCTCAAGGATATTCAAACTATCCTCACCTTACCCCAGAAGCTCAACATCTCCAGAGGTTTGGTTCTCTCTAGGCTACACTACTGCAACATCCTCTTCTTCAATCTGTCTCTTTCCTCCCTTTGCCCCTTTCATCTGGTTTTGCGCCTGGAAACACTTGTGTACAGGCACGTTATAAATGCCATATCATATCATAACTAATCCAAAATAGGACTGTGAGACTTATCCTTGGCCTCAAGCCCAGGGAATGCATCTCTACAGCCCTAAACTCTCTCCACTGGCTCCCGGTGACCGAAGGATTACATTCAAGACCCTTTGCATCATCCACAAGGCTGTATGGGGCCTGGGACTCCTTTACATCCTGCTTCCCCTCCCTAAATACCTCCAGCTCCAACTAGGCAGGTCAAACATTTCTCCAAGCAGCGAGTGGGTGGTAGATCCCTTTCCTCTGCTGGCTCCTCCCTTAGGAACTGTCTCACTCCCCCCTCAGACTTGAGCCGGATCTTCTCAATACTTTCCTTTTCTTTTCTTCCTTCCCTCTCCCTCTCCTATGCTAACACTCCCTCTGCTGCTGCTGTGACTGGGGCCTGGTCCCTTCAGAGTCATACAGGGGCCAGACCACCCCCAGTATACTTTGCCAGCACTTGCCCTTGGGCTCCCTTTCATGGACTAGCCCTACTTGGACCACACCCATCCTCCCTTTCCCCCTTTTGCCCTGGCACATGCACCAGGCCTGCCCAGCACTTTCCTGCCCTCCCTTCCCTGGGGGAACCCTTACTCCTGCACTTCTCCCTCCACTCCCTACCCCCATTCAATTACCACCTTGTCAAGCACTTGCAAGGTAGTATTGTCACAAGGCCAATATAACGTTTTTTTGTTGCTCTGCTCTAGTGATTCCCATGTTCCCCTCCCACCCTCACCCATCTTGTCTTGTGGCATCTGGAAACACTTGTGTATAGGGACATACAAATGTCCAATATATTACATTTTAAAAATCCAAAAAGGGAAACCCATGGAGTCCCCAGCATCCTACAGGCCTAATTCCGTTATCAACAAGGAAACTAAAATGCTAGCCAATGCCCATGCAAATAGCCTTGCCACATTTCTTCTGGATCTGATTCACCATGGATGTTTGCTTCATAGATCCACAAGCTACAATATTAGTGGGCCTGTTCAATGCTGTAGACATGCTCATCCATCGTAGGGACCTTAGAGCAGTGTTGCCATTGGATCTGAGAAGGGGTTGTCCACAGTTTAATGAATTAATTTCTTAGGCATTCAGGAATTCTGGAACTGGATTAAATTATTATACATTGGACTGGAAGCACTGTAATACCAACGGTTATATATCCAGACAATTACCAGTAGACCGGGGAACCAGACAGGGCTGTCCACTTTCCCCAGCACTTTTTTTCATTATTAATGGAGCCAGTGCCTAATGACTGCGACGGGACCATCTTTGGAATGTATTTAGTTGGCCCTGGGGAGGGGATGACGAGTATTGTTCTATGTGGACGACCTGTTCATTTACGTAAGTTACATCAACACTTCGCTAGGCAAGGTTATGGATATGATTATGATACAAATGTGTCATTCTGGTTTCAAGGTTAATTGGGGCCAATCAATGATCCTCTTGCTCAAAGGCGTGGATTATAACTTTCCGAGTACCCTACTCTTACAGATTGAGTTTGGCCACGTCATATACTTGGGAATTCAATTGTCCCCAAACATATATATATTATTTACTTAAACCAGATGTCTGTGAATTCGATTTGTGGAGAATGTATGACACTGGAACTCTCTCCCAATAAAAATAACAGATCATACAGCACTTTTTGAAATGATTATGCTTCCCAGAGAAATATATGTTACACAAAATACTGCCTATTAGATAGCTCAGTCCTATTGGAAGAAAATGGAGGCCCTATTGAGGAACATAACATGGTCGCATAGTAAACTCAGCATAGGGTTATCTACTTAATACAGATCTGTCTGGGTTGGGGGACTAAATCTCCTCAATTTACCCAAAAAATATTGGGCAACAGAGCTACTTGTAATTGGTGAATGGTTGTTTTGGAGTAGAGATGATACAGCCCCTCTGCTGTTCTTTGACTGTATTGGGGTCGTAGGAGGGATGGACGTGTTATACGAAGGGAAACCAGAACACGGATTATCAAGAGAAATACAGGCAGCAATTAAGGTATGTAAAAAAAAGAATGTGAAATTGGGATGGGAAGATAGGATAACTGCAGAAACCCCATTTTGGACAGAGCAACAGTGTCTGCAGGTTACTTCTTTAATGGGATTCCGATTTTGGTAGGCAAGGGGAATAACACTTCTGGGACAAGTGTGGGTCATTAATGGTTTAAACCACTGGAGGGGATTATAACCAATCAAACGAACACTGGGGCAAATTTGTGAGCCAGCTCCCTGCAAAGCCAAGCATAACATACAGTTCATGTCTCCACTTGGGACAATGATCTGCCAGGAATCCATGACAAATAAACCAAGGTTGATCCTTTACAGTTGTGTAAAGTTGAGTATTGCTGATGGACTACCAGGACTGAGTGCTACATGCGAGGTGAACCCACACCCTATGGAATAATGGAAGGCAAGAAGCCTTGCACGCCCCCTAGTCTCTTAGCAATTAGTGCCAAACTGAGACTGGAACTATTGAATTACTTACATTGGAGGCCACTTTTGTCACATTGGTAGAGCAGATCAACAATCTGACTTTGCTGGTTCTTCTTAGGATTTGGGGCAGTGATGTCCTCCGCACTCAGCAAAAGAAAGAATGGTATTCTCACTGGGGACTCTGATGGCCAAAAGAGATCTAGGTAGCAAGTGTGCAACTCTGGATTGGAGCAATGGTTGAGAGGAGTGGTTAAATCCTCAGAATAAGAAGAAAAGTTCTGTAAGATGCGGTTGCCTGGATACATTTCAGAAGATCTGGAGTAAATGGTTTTGCCTATAATGTTTTAAAAAATGTCAAGCTCGTAAAGAGCAAGTGGATTTGTGGAAGAACATGCCATGTGCCATGTACACTAGTGGTTCCATATATTTTTTAGATTAACATTTGAACATGTTATCGTGCCTTTGCTGATTAAAACGATTTATATAAAAAGAAAACAAATGACAAAAATCATTAAGCCCAAAGGTTGTGTGCAACCTTTAGTAGGAATCCCTACAACTAACATGGAAAATTCAAAGCAATTCCTTCATGATCTCAGAAAAGACATTCATAAAAAGAGAGACGTTCTTATCACAATATGATTTTCTAGATGGTGATGGCAAAACAATGCAGCTTTGGAATTGAAAATAAGCTTATCCTTATAGATGCAGCCTAAGCACGGACACCTGAAGGCCTACCCTAGAATAGCAAGGATGCGCAAGGGTGATTTCTATTTCCAGGAAGGGGTTTTGAGGTTTTGTTGATGCTCTCAAATAAGGCGTTATCGATGGTTCAATTTTGCCTTTCATTAAAAGGATTTACGATTTCCAATAGGCGGGCAGGCGAGAAGCCGGCCCGCCTCCAAAGGCCCGGCTACCAAGGCTTCCTGTCCTGAACCTGTCCAGTGCCTTCCAGTGACCAGTGCCACGTCCCCCTGCCCAAATGCTCACCCCCCTTGAGGTCTACACTACTGCGGCCCTTGGACTATAGCGTGCGGTAAGACCTGCACTGACCCTTTAGACTATTACTAACCCATACTATTTACGAGTGTATGATCATCCTTTGCTGTTCCTGTTCTGTGTGCCTTTTATCCGCACTACTCGTACCTCATCTATGAACACTATTTATGCAGTAACTGTAATAGATGTCGCAATACCATTTCGTCGGCTTTTCGAAGGCTGCGGCTTACGTTTGTTAACCTTACTGTACTTTATATGCTCTGTATATAACATATCAATCTGCTGCACCTTTGCTGCCTCGTTATTCACGCAGGTAAAACAACCCTATGGCTGTATGACCACTGTTCCGCCACCTCTATCTGTACCGGTCAGCATCCATAACGATCCAACTTACACTCACCCCTTTATCATCTGCATCTACACTACAGGCCCTTGCGAAATTGCTTCTACTTAACACTACAAGTGCCCGTGCCGCCCGGATTACTTCTGCTAGAACTTCTTCTAGTCCTGTCTTAAAGGCCCCTCACCACTGTGTACGCGACCCTGACGCACTATAATTAACAGCATGTCAGGCCAGTTGCAGTTGCGTCCACTACCTCACGCAAGCGTTACTGTTTATACTTAGTGTGACCATGCAAAGCCTTGCTTGATTCTGAAAACGCTAGCATAGCCTCACTACTGTACAGACCCATGCCATAGTGCCAACTCTACTACACCAAACGGAACATCATATTCAGACCAAATCACCTGATGACTCAGCCTCTGACTCGGCCCACTTACGCTATGCCCAGACCTGCTCACCTGTTGCGAGCTGTAGTTGCCTTTTAGCTTCTGCACTGCCTAGGCCTTTCTCTGTACTAGTATTCTTTCGATTTTGGCACAGCCTATGCCCATTTTATGCATTTGAATTGTATTGACTTTGACACATGCCCATCATATGCATCGGATTTTATTGACTTGCTGCATGGCACATGCCCATTATATGCATTTGAATGTTATTGACTCTGCATGGCCTATGCTCACTATATGTATCAACATGCAGACTTGCTCGCCTGCTACGAGCTGTAGCAGTTGCTGACACTGCCTATGCCTATTATCTGTACGAGTATCTTACTGGCTTTTTGTACTGCCTATGGTCGCTAACTGTACTAGAACATATCAGTATTGCCTGTGCCTAACCATCTCAGTCAAAAAACCCCTATTTCTTGCTATTGCTACCTTAGCCCATGTAGCTAATTTAACAGCACTGCTATACTAGTCTGTCTAGCTATAGGCCACCTGTCTCAGCATTCTAACCACTAGTCATCACATCTGCGCCTTTGGTCGCCTCCTCATAGTTAGCAGCTTTTTGGGTCTCGTATGGCTCTGCCCTAATCACCCCAAGCTCAACTTAACCCTATTTATCTGAAGGTAGGCAAAGTGTCTACCACGATACACTTAAACCCCCCTCACTGTGAACTTCACCCCAAACTACCCGTGTAATATTGTTACTAGGAATGCTAGATTACGTTTGAGGCTAACTAAGCGCTATGAACCTACTAATAGATCCACGCACCTTGCCACTCAGAAAACCAACTTCCACGTAAACCCTACAATTACAGGTACTGACCCTAACCCTATTAGACTCAGTACGCACACTACCACACCCAAGGCCCTGCATAGGACTACCCCGCATAGTACCTCTCTCGAGCCCCAATATTACAGGCACCATTATAAACGCAAGACCGCTGGTTGCTCACGCCACTGAGATATCTGACCTCATTCAAATCGAAAACTATGACTTCCTGGCTATCACGGAATCTTGGCTTCATGCTGCCACAGGCACCGCCCTCATGTTGGCCAGCCCCAATGACCCTCCCTTGACACTAACTCATGTGAAATTCTCGCAGCTAAACTAGCCATCAACAATTCCCAGACCCTTACTATTCACTTAATCTACAGACCCCCTGGCCCTATTGGAACATTTGAAGAGGATATATCCACCCTCCTGTCTAACAACCTAAAAACCACCTCCCAAGTCCTCGTACTAGAGGACTTCAACCTGGGCTTTAATGACCCCAAAGACCAACACGCCTCAAGTGTTGCCAATATCCTAACTGACCTTGGCTTTACTCTGAGAGTGTTCCAGCCCACTCACATCAAAGGGAGAACCCTTGATTGGGTGGCAGACTATAATTGTAATGCTTCCATCGCTTCCATCTCCACTCAAATTTGGACTGACCACCACCTTGTGACATTTTCACTAGCAACTAAACGACAAACCCTCACCACTTCCCAGCTTTCCCCACCTCTACCAACCAGGAACAAAAAGAACATCACCACTGCTAACCTACTCTCCCTGATTCTCCCCACTCTCAACTCGCTACCAGAAAACCTAGGTCCCAAGGCCCTGGTGATTGAATATAATAAAATCAAGTCTACCTCACTAGACCTAATCACACCTCTTAAAATGCGGCCAAGTAAACCTAAAGTGCACCTCAATGCTTGGTTTACTCCACATTTGAAAACCTTACAAACTAAAAGAAGACAATGTGAGGTAGCATGGAGACTATGTCCTTCCGAGGAAAATAAAGCAAACCTCCACATGACATCGGCCTTATACATAAGTAAAATAATCACAGCTAAATGCGAAACCTACAACTTCAGAATTGCACAAGCTAATTCAAGCATAAAATAACTTGTTGCTATTGTGAAGGAATTAGAAGCCCCCATCGCCATTCCTGATAACTGTGTGAAAGACAAACCTTGGTGCTCCAACATACAACAAGCACTGGCCAATAAAGTTTCGACCGTACAAACTAAAATCGCCAATAAAGAAATCCACTAACTACGCTCACCCCCTCTATAAACCCTACATCACCCCATAGCTATAGTCTGTCCCCCCCGTTTTAAATTTTCTAAAGTCTCCATTATAGAGACCGAAAAAAAAATTCTATCGCTCAAACCGTCTAATTGCCAGGGAGATCAATGTCCTGCCCAAATGATAAAGGATGCTGCCAGAGATTTAGCCCCTTTCATCACAAAACTGATCATTGCCTCATTCTCTTCTGGCACTATACCAAGTAATCTCAAAGAGTCCTGGGTGCTCCCACTGCTTAAAAAACAGACATTAGACCCGGCCATCCCCACAAATTACCACCCAATCACTACAGTGCCCTTCCTCCTAAAAATCATAGACAAAATGGCTTATTTACAAATACAGAAATACCTTGAATCCAACCACTTGCTGGGGGCCCGTCAGTCAGGCTTTCGTCCCCAGCATGGGACTGAAACAGCCTTAATAGACCTAAAAACCCAAATTGACGAGCTCAGAGATAAAGAAAAGCCAACCCTCCTCTTGCTTCTTGATTTATCAGCAGCTTTCGACCTGGTAGATAATGGGGTCCTCTGCAGGCACCGGAATCCGGCCGCTCACTTTTCAAAAGAAGCCATATTATGGATTGAATCCTTTCTGAACAACAGGACCATGAGAGTATTCTCCTCCATGGCAGCCACAGACCCCATTCCCATCTCCTGCGGAGTGCCTCAGGGCTCTTGTGTCCCTCCCACCCTGTACAACATTTTCACTAAGCCCCTGTTCAATGATCTGGACCTTCTTGGTACCACCTACACCAACTATGCAGCTGATACACAGATTCTCCTACCGCTTACTGGTGATTACGACAAGGATTTGGACTTGGTGAAGAGGGTATATCTCATCATCCAGGCATGGATGGCCACTCATGGACTATGCCTGAATGATGACAAGACTGAGATCATTATCTTGGGCACTTCCTCAACCATTAAAAAACTGCAACCTAAATACTCTATATTCAATATCGACATCAACTCTATTACAGTTGCTAGTGTGGTCAAAACACTGGAATTTTACCTGGATTCGACCTTCTCCTTTAAAAAAACAGGTTAATGCAATGGCATCCACCACAGCATACATATGTGAATTAATCAGAGCAGATAAACCCTTCCTGTCTCCTTTAAAAAACAGGTTAATGCAATGGCATCCACCACAGCATACACGTGTGAATTAATCAGAGCAGGTAAACCCTTCCTGTCTAAGAAAAGTTGTATGACCCTGGCAAGAGCTCTTGTACTATCTAAATTGGATTACTGTAATTCCGTCTACTGCGGGGCCAACAAGAAAATTATCAAGAAAATCCAGCTCCTCCAGAACAACGTGCTCAGAGCAGCACTCAGTATCTCTAAGAGAGAGCATATTTCTGAAATAAGTAAATCCAACAACTGGTTATCCACACAGGATAAAATCCAGCTGAAAGTGGCCTCTCTGAATTACAAATGTATAAATAACGCGGCACCCTGCTACCTCACTGAGAGAATCACTAGAAAAACCTCTATAAAACCGTCTAGAGTATCGAATACTAATTGCCTCTTGGTCCCTAGATTTAAGCTCTCAAGAGTTGGGGGATGTAGCTTCCCGGTTAAGGCAGCCCAACTGTGGAATTACTTACCCCCTCACCTGAGAGAAGAACAATCCTACACAAAATTCCGACAGAATTACATAATCCTGGTGAAAAACCTGAACCTTCATCCTGATATATGACAACACTCCACTTTCTGTTCTACCCTTTACATAACAAAGTAGCTCCATATTGTACATAGTATTCTGTCTGTATCTCGACTTCTTATCTAGGATGTGCATACCTGTCTCATGTAATATACCTATCCAGAAGTATGCTTTGTAATAATGTTACCACAATTGTACATAGTTTTATAACTTTAGCCTTCCTACGCATTTTTATCTTATCCGGATTGTATACCCTGTACTATGTAAATTTATCTATACAAATGTATTTTCTGTAACCAAGCAAGCTGTCTTAAGTTATGCGCCCTGATACCTTCCGGTCTGGTGCACACTACAAGTTAATAAACAAAGAAACAAACAAACACTCAGCTATCCATCAAACAAATGTTGACTCTGTGAGGGCAGGATGTTTAGACTGAGGATGTAGTAGCATTCAATGGAACACGAAGATGAGATGGGACTAGCTGAATACGTTGCTACCTCAAAGGGAACTTCTAACACATAGAACTGAACGTGTTACCCAATCACTGAAACTTTGCAAAAGTGTTGGGTTTCATATTTGAAATTGCCCCACTAAAACAATAATTTTATTTTAGAAACCAAAGTATGTAACCCATGTGATCTTGCATGACTAAGACCATCTCAGCTGGTCAGCGTTGGCCGTGAGTGGGAGCAGGAGCACAGTAAAGACCTCATTGTTCCCTATTTCCTTAACACTTTGAACCCATCTAGGAGATCCTCGCTCTGGATATGGGTGCCCAGTAGAGACTGGTGAAACAAGCATGGTTTTATGGCAGACACCAAAGGGACAGAGATTTTACTGTTGAGCTCAGTGCATCAGAATAAAAGGCAAGCTACATTGATGGGCTTTCAGAAAGAGGCCTAGAAGTTAATGACAAAAACTGCTAGATGTGGTGTTTCTCGAGAACATGTTTCAAGTCACAGCATTATGAATATGATGAAGGCATCTGACCACTGTGCCTAAATCGGCCCGTAACTCTAAGCACTGTGGTGTTCTCTACAGAGCCCAGTGCTGACCAGCAGAAAAAAGAACTCTGACAGGTTCATTGCGAATTCTCAAATACACTTTGAACGCAGAGATATTTTCATGGGAGGGCAAAAGGGGCACTTGCCCAGGGCACCCACCTAGCAGGGGGCCCCCACAAAGCTGCCTGATCTGAAGAAGTAAGATTCCATTGTTCACCAGTCCTAAATAGCACATGTCAGGATATCTTATGGGGTGCTGCTGAGAGTCTAAACCTATTGCCTTTCTGTTTTGACAAGTACATTCTGCCATGATCAATTCATCACGTATTGCTTTCTGTGTTCACTGTGGTATTCATAGTGTGTGTGTTCCTTACGGCACAGCTCTGTAGCATTCTTTCCTTCCTGTGGGAATTTTGATCATGTGCAATAGGCAACAGTGAGATGCATATTGATAAATTGAGTGCCACAATGATTTAGAAGTTAGCTCAGTGTATGAAGCACCCATTGCAGAAATATGTGTTCATATGCAATATTAGAATATCACATTCCAGCAAGGATGGCTGAGCCTTTCCTATGTCTGCAGTTTATAAACCTGCCTGCATATGTACTCGGTTTTGCAGAACAACATCTGGAATTATCAGCAATGTACCTGTACCAGAGAGTGGTTGCAATAAAAACTAAAATATCATCAGTATGCTGAAGTCTAGACATTGGTTTGTTCAGATGGGGTGTTGTAAAATCTAGGCACTTGCATCCAACGATGGCATAAACCGTTAGTCCAAGAGGTGAATAAACATCCAAATTCAAGACTATGGAACAAAAGCATTCATGCCTGTATCCTGGATTTGTCAGCAGTCGATACAGTGATCCTGGTCATATCATCTAATATATCTTACACTACTGTGCTTTCTTCTGTGAGGTTTGCCTTCTCGCATGCTGATGGCATCGTTTAGGCCATTACTTGATCTTTCTTCTTATGCAGGTGATTTGGGTGGGAGGGGTGGTAGACAAAAGAGAGTGGACCAGATGTTGCAGGCCTCAGGCAAGCATATTTTATGGTCTGCTTGTTTGACACAAACAACGGTTTGCTTTTGGTAAAATTGAAAAACACATTTTTCAGCCAATGTCAGCTTTAATTCCTCTCCAAAACGAAGTTTTATGATTCCAGGGTCTGCACTTGGAGTGCCTATATTGTGGCTGAGACAATATGTAAACCGAGTTAGTGGATAATAAAGTTGGTACTCCTGAGATGTGAGATCCCCAGAGAAAAATTACAATCAGTTTTTTCAAAGTAATTTGATTTATTTATTTAATATGTTTTTTGATTACTTCATGTATTTGATCCATACATTCAAATCTTTTTTCGTGTTTTTCCTATACAAATATTTGTGGAGTAGTCTCTATTTTTGTTAACATTAACAAAAAAGGGAAATCATATTGTTCATACCTGTATGGAAGAGGACATACACTCACCCTTGATATAGTTTTCTTAATCTTCAATGATGTCGAAAATTATGTTTTTCATTCACTTTTACAGGCATGTTCCCATTTTTTCTAGAATCTGTAAAATAGGTGCACAGAGCTTTTTGAGTTTGTTTATTGGATTCTATTCCAAATAGTGTTCCCTATATATATATGAGGATATGAAGGTCTTATCTGGTCTCCCCAATACTTTCTATTCTATACAAATGGTTTTTAAAGCTACCTATATGGGTAACTTTTGTTGGATACACATATAGTTAAACATATTGCACATGGGTATGGCTGGATTAACCATTTATGTGAAGACAAAGTAAATAAGTATACTAATGAAGGGTTTTCGGTGCAAAATGAAAAGGGTAGAAGTACAGATTTAATGTTACCTTATGTTTGGGTTTCAGCATTTTCCTCAGCAAGGTATGAATACCTTGATTCATCCACGATCTTGGATGGATCTGGCCATGTTTTTTTCTTTCCTTTTATGTGCCGCGATAAGTGGCGCGCAATGACGTCATCGTGTATACGTGCCACGATGATGTCATGTTTGTCAAAACATGTGGTGGCCATTTTGGAATGGCAATTCTTTCAACGGGCTGTATATTAACTTCAATAATAGTGAGAAATAAAGATAATGTTTGGGATATAGTAACTGAACTATCATCTAGCTCTATTTTTGATTGGTGGACATGAATCAGGGATAAAAGTGCTGTTTTTTTTGGCACTAATGATGACATCAAGTGCGTCATAAACGGATGGTGGCCATTTTGGAATGGCGAGGTTTGATGTTTACAATAAATTAAACATTCTTTAGTTTGGCTATATGTGCAAATTTCGAGCACAAGCTTGATTAAAGGTACTTGGTTTCTTTACATCATGACATTTGTTAAAACAAAAATAATTTTGTAACGTGCCAATACTAAGTCCTGTATTTACTCAAAATTAGCATATAAAATAAAAAAAACAATGAATAAATAAATGGAATAGAAAGAAGAGAAAGACGAAGAAAAATATTATTTTTTGCATTTAAGAAAATTCACAATTTATGGTAGAGTCATTCAAGTTTGTTCTCAGAGCCAGTATGCCATCTCAGGTTCTGTGTTGAGTCCAGTATGACATGTGTCCACAATACAGATCCATTTTGATTCCATTCTCCGTAGTAGAAGTTCTCTATCTCCTCCTCTTTCTGGCTGATCAATTTTTTCGATGCCAATGAATTTGATGTCCCTAACATCTGATTGACTATGTTCTTTAGTGAAATGAGTAGCCATCAGATACCTGGTGTCTCCATTTTTAATTGCTCTAAAATGTTCCAGTATACGTGTCTTGAGCTCCCTTATTGTGCTGCCAATATATTTCTTTTCACAAATGCATTGTATTACATAGATTACGTATTTACTTCTGCAATTGATGAATTGTTTTATATCTTGCATTTTCCCGGTTGGTACCTTGATTTGTTTGGTACCATTTAGCATTTGAGAGCAGATAGTGCACTTACTGCATTTGTAGGATCCCGTAGGTGCCGGCACTTTCAGAAAGTCACTAAGGTTATTTTTAACTTGATTCCTTAGGTGACTGGGACTCAATTCTTTCTTTAAAGTGGGTGCTTTTCTGTATACCATAGTAGGCTTCTCTTCAATAAAGGTATTTAGTGTATCATCAGTTTGTAAGATATTCCAATGTCTGTTTAGTATTTTCTTCATGCTGTTGGTTTCACTACTGTATGTTGTAATGAAATGTTTTTTCACATTTTTCTTCCCAGTTTTTTGTTTTTCAGTTAAGAGGCTAGTTCTTGACACCTTTTCTGCTTTCTTTATTGCATGATTTAAGAAGTCCTCTTTGTATCCTCTCTGTAAAAAATTATCCTTTAACTCGGTTAAATGTTTTTGATATTTTATGTCCAGGCTACAATTACGTTTGACTCTAAGTATCTCTCCATATGGGATATTCTTTATGGTATGTTTCACATGATCGCTCTGTGCATGTAACTTGTTATTGACTGCTGTTGGTTTGCTATAAAGATCCGTAAGTATCTTTTCCCCATCTGTGTATAGTTGTAAGTCTAGAAATTCTATTGCTTCAGAGCTGACTTTTTCTGTAAATTTGATGTTGTACTTATTGTCATTGACATAGGCAATATATTGGTTGAGGCTAGATTTGTTCCAGTTCCATATCACAAGTACATCATCGATGTAGCGGCCCCAATACACAATTTTGTTTTCACTGAATGTTTGCTGCTGCCAGGCATGGTTAAGTTCGAAATGGCCCATTAATAGATTTGCATATGAAGGGCAAATTTGGCACCCATAGCCGTCCCCTGTTCTTGTTTATAAATTGTCTTATTGAACAAAAAGATGTTGTTTGACATCTCTAAGATCATGTTATTTTGGTTGAGGAATGAAATAGATCTTGTTTTTAGTCCTTTGGTATGTTGGATACTGGTGTATAATGACACCACATCAAGAGTCACAAATAAGTAGTCTGTCTCCCATGGAATCCATTCCATTTGCTGTATAACATGTTTTGTGTCACGTAGGTATGATGCTAGTCCTGTTGTTAAAGGCTGTAAATGTAAATCTATATACTGGGAAATTCTTTCCATTAGGGAACCTATCCCATTTATGATTGGTCTGCAAGGTGGAAACGTTTTGTACTTTTTATGTATTTTTATGTATTTTGGGAAGAAAGTAGATTATGGGCATGACTGGTTTGTCTGTGTGCAAGTAGTTTGTTTCTTCTTCTGTTAGTAGGCCAATGTCTTCCCAATGTCTTGCCATTTGGTGCCATTGGGCTTGTAGGGTTTTAATTGGATTATTTTGTACCACAGAGTAACATTTGATATCTCTAAGTTGTTTGGTGCCTTCTGCAATGTAGTCTGATGTTTGCATGAGAACTATGTTCACTCCTTTGTCTGCTGATTTCACAACAATATCTTCATTTTTTAGATAGTAGATTAATTGCTTTTTTCTCTGCCTTAGTCAAATTATATTTCACATTAACTTTTTTGTTGTCTAGATACTTTTTCCGTAGTTCATTGCTTACTGCTTTGTGAAAAAGCTCTATGGCATTGTTTTCCATCAAAGTTGGTATGAATTTGGTATGAATTTGGATTTTGGTTTTAAATAAGTTTCCTCTGTCTGGAAGGGATCTATGTTTTGTTCTGCCATAAAGTTGTCCATAGAGAAATCTTCCTCTGTTAAATTCATGATGTTAACTGATCCTTCCACTAGTTCCACAG
Organism: Ambystoma mexicanum; assembly: GCF_040938575.1. NCBI lineage: Eukaryota > Metazoa > Chordata > Amphibia > Caudata > Ambystomatidae > Ambystoma > Ambystoma mexicanum. The sequence goes on from NC_090935.1 coordinate 1,043,938,300, forward strand.
TGAGGGGTGAACTATCTTTGATATTACGTTCTTTTGATTTCATTGGAGATTCCGCAAAGTATTTTTTAAGTTTCAATTTTCAACAGAATTTGAAGAGGTCTACTTGTTTTTGAAAGTAGTCTGCTCTATTGGTGGGACTGAAGTTTAGTCCTCGATTAAGTGCTGTTGTTAGTGTTTAATCTACATCTTGTTTAGATAGATTCAGGACCAAGTTCACTGATTTCCTCTGTTTTCCCTGTTCTTGGATCTTGTTTGCATTCCTCTTTGTCCTGTACCTATGTTTGTTTGATCCTTCTCTCTTCCCCTTCTTGGTTTTGTGGAACTAGTTGTAGTATTTCCGCCAATGTTTGGCTTTGAGGTTACTTTCGAGAACAGTGTCTGTTGAATATACGATCGATTTATTAGTTTGTGTGTTCGAAATTCTTCTAAAAAAGAAGGGTCTTGCGAGTCTGTAGACGTGCTTGGTTTTGAGCTACTTTCTTTTTCTAATTCACTATTTGTTTCAGTATCTGATGATTGTGTGGGTGTGTCAGCATTTGTTGTTGTACTTATTTTGGGTTTAAGTTTTTGATTACCCTTGATGTCATATTTTCGCTGATAGGTGTACATTCTCCCACAGTTGTAGTCTATTTCATCCCTTATGAAGGTTTTCTGCTTTTTGTTCTTGATTTATTCTGTGAATTTATTAAGATAGTCATCTAAGATATGGTAATTTTTTAACGTCAGCTCTGGAAGGTTTAGTTTTTCAATTGTTTCTTTAAGTTCATTTATTTCCTTCACTGTCTTTTCATGAACTAGTGCTGCCTGATTGATGATCCTAATCATCATTTCTTTGGAGGTCTCTGTTAATAAAGCCTCCCAGTCTTGTAGTGCTTCTGTGTCCTCTTCTTCGAATGATGGGAAGATACATATTCGTAATCCACCTGGTACCCTCCCTACCTCCATGTACATCTTCATTGTTTTAATCTCCCACCATTTTGACAGTTCTTTCTTGGAAGCTGCTTCCAATTTCTCAAAAAGATTCCTTAATGAGGTGGATGTTTGAGATGATGTTGCTTCCCCTATTGTTTGTCTATATCTCAAAAAGAGCTCTTCCACTTCTGCATCCCTTTTGTCGAATATGTCTGTCATTTCTAGATCTTGCACTGATTCAGCTCGAGTGGAAGCCTCTAATTAGTATTTTGAAAAACACATTTTTCAGCCAATGTCAGCTTTAATTCCTCTCCAAAGCGAATCCTTTGTGCCACTTAAGTTTTATGAGTCATCTCAGGAGTACCAACTTTATTATCCACTCACTTGCTTTTGGTAAAAGTCGAAGGTTTTATGCACATTTATAAATGAAAATGTCACAAGCCAATGTTTTGGAAATCTTTAAAGCTTTAAAACACAAAAGACAAACCCAGATTAAATTTGTTAAATCACATCGATTGGTATGCTGGTACTTATTTACTCCCCTTGATGATGGAGAGAATGAAGCTATAACTATTCCCATTTTGCATAAGACCCTTCTAAAATATTTTCTTTAAAAATTGTCATGTTTGGTAATGTGATTTGTGTACTTTCCATGTCTGTTTTTATAAAAATGAAATTGTTTTAGTTCACGGTAAGAACTGGAAAAAAAAGTGTTCAAATGCAGAAATTGCTTCACCCCTTCACCCCTTAACCAATGTGTGATCCTGGCCATCTCATTTAGTCTTGTATTGCCTAACCTCTCAATACTGCGACTCCCTAAGCCTTTCAAAATTGTCAGCCCTTCAGAGTGATTTCCTTCTCATGGTATGATCTTCATAAAAGATGTATTCATGGGTTCACTGGCTATAAGGTTGCTTCCACTTTAATAGTGAGCATATTTATATCGCACACCACAGGCATTTGTTCCTTTGATATCTAATGGCAACACTATTTGAAAACCATATCCCACTTCTAATCTCAGTCTGTCCAGATAAAGACACCTTCATGGTGGCTTCTAATCTGCATCCACTATCCATGCTATGGTATGTGTAGCTTTCTTTTCCTTCCAATTGATCTCTATCGGTGCATGAGCACTTTTGCATTTTGTGAGGCAGCTAATGTGAGTTCTCTGACTGTTATGGGTTACATGTACCTTTTACATATGGTCCTGCATTAATACTACAGACTGCATACCTTCCTGGATGCTATTGATAAAAAATATCCTGTATGTGCTAGAACAGTAACCTCTTCTTAGACTGCTAATGTTGGTCTTCAAATGCTACTTGTTTATCATTCTGATTAGAGCAAGAATGAAGAGGTTAAGGGGACTAAAGGGAGTAAACATGGTTATTATGCTGAGAGACAGCATATGAACCTATAGGTTGTGAGCTTGACGGGTGGAGGCGGTGGGCACGACCAGTATTCTTGATCCCTTAATTCCTTTTGTTTGTTTGAGGGGGGGCCCTACAGATATCCATGCCCATGGCCCCACAATTGCTTAAGATGGCCCTGTTTGTACCTGCCTGATGTTGCAAAGTGGTCTGAGCATGATGTGGACACAAAAGGGCTGTAGGACGGCACTTCTGCCGCTGACATGCACAGAAGCTACAATGGAGGATAGAAAGAGGGAGATGGATAAAATGCTGGCTCTGGGTGTGATGAGCAAGACTACCAGTGACAGAACCAGTCCAATTAATCGTTTCCCAACGTATGGCAGACATGGGCTGTTGTGTTTTCAATGCCTGATGCAGAATAAGATCCCAAACAGTGAAGGGTGCCTCGTGTATCAGATTTCCAACATCTAGACACGCAAGTACTATTCCAGTTCATCAGAGGCGTAGCCAGGATGTTCTAACAAGTGGGACCTGAAACTAATGTACTCGGGCCTGCTGCAGTGACATTAACATTTGTAAATGCGCTGCTGAGTGGGCATTTACAGATGTTGGGTGGGCCTTGACCGCTCAGGCCCTTCCCTCTGTGTGCCTCTGAAGTTCATCTAAACTATGGATCTCACAAGCGGGTACTGACTGGTAAGACCCGAGCCTGATAAGCTTCCATGTGCCCTCTGAGAATCTTTGAGTAAGTAATGATTCATTTTGTCGTAGAAGATTGTCTCAGGGCTTTGCAGGACATGGTGAATCAGGTCACGGCTTATCCAGTGACGTATACAATGAGTTATTTAGCTATCATTGTCAACTTTAAAAACATTAATGTGGTGCTGCAACTACCACTCAGTATGGTGGGGAAACAAGCACATGTATAATTGTAGCATTATCAATTCAATGTTTTATTGTGAATTTGGTTACAAATTATTAAACCCTTTCACACAGTCAAAAATAGAGACAGAAAAAAACATCAATTCTTCAAGTTACACAACAATAGTCACACAACATCAATTACACAACAACGCATACACAACAGTTTCAATCTAATAAACACATTATTTCATTTACATTTACAGAAAATAAGCAGCTTTTTGAGTAATTAGTTACCTTTCCATAGAGATGTCTATGATTCATATTCAAACGATGACTTTTTCTAAAAATTCAAACCTTCCAATTAAAATACTTGTTTTCATTAAAATTTAAAATGCAAATCCATGAATGGTCTGCCGGAATGGCCCCAAAATTGTGAATGCATCTGCCCAACTTCTCGTAACGGAGCTGGGTAAACTTTGGTCATTCCACTTATAGATGTTTTAATGTCTCCTGATCTTGATTACAGTATAGACATAGCCTCAGGTTGAGTGACAGACCTTCTCTTAGAACTTGTACCTCCTTGGTTAAGAATAGGTTAAATCTTAATCTCATGGCCTTCAATCGATAGTCTCTAGGCGGATGCTTTCTCAAGTAAACAGACAATATATTAAAACCTTTTATAATACATTGAAAATGGTCATTGGCGCATCAGTAGTTCATCAGACTTGAAGCGTTATACAATGTTTGGTCCTTGCACCCTGTGGGTCAAAGCAATAGTGTGCACCTCCTGTGTTCAGATCAAACGTGGATCACAGTAGGCAGATCCTTCTGACAACTTAAATATGAAAGATTTTGAATGCGCTATATGCAGAGCAAACCTGTTTGAAAGAATTGAAGGGGGACACGGTCAGGGAGTCAAAGCTCAGGTCAGATGTTGGGTGGCAGAGCGGTTAAGGACGGTATGGTTCCTGTTGCAGTAGACTCAGGGTGCTTTTCAGTTGCCAGAGGCATGAAATTGAAAAACTGTTCTTATCAAATATCCACAGAACATACATCTTAAGTGATCATAGTGGATTTAGGGATTACATAAATCAGTGCACTAGGACAGTTTAGATAGGAGTTCCTGTCCCCATAGTTTCTGGTTTGATTGTCCTACTTGCACATGAACCAGTGAAAGGGCAGTAAAGGTGAACAAAGGAGTGAAGAGTGCCATGTGATAGTGAGGATCAAAGGCAGATAAAACACCTGCATTCATTAACTTTGTTTGTGGTTTAGAGGCATAGAATAATAGTGAGGCTTTTTTGGGCAGTAGTTATTTTCCTTTTTATTTAGTTTGAGAGAGTTAAACCTGAGGCCTAGGTGGGTGATCATCCTGTCTCTACACTGATTGTGTTTTGTGTGGAGGTCTGAATTAGCTCCAATGTTGCAATTCTGGAGTTTCTCAACTGGTTTAGTATGGATGGACAAGTCGTTTAGATATTCAGGTCCTGTGTCACATGAAGTCTGGTATATGGTGCAAAGAGAAGTCAACTCTTTCTTGAACTGGGAGCCAATGTGGAAATGTTAGTGCAGGGGCAACATTGTGAACATTTGTAAGGTTGATGATCATCTGGGCATCCCACTTCTTGATTAATAGCAGTTGATCTATAGAGTTTGTGAGAAGGCTGATGCCAAGGCGGTTTCAGAAGTCCAAGCCAGATAGTATTAGGGCTGAATCTTGTGTCAGGCGTGCGAGGAAGACCCATTGATAACGGATGGGTAAATGTGAGTGAAATGCTTTTGGTATTCCCCATAGGATCTCCTCCATTGATACAAAGGCTGGTGTCACTCAACCAATCCTGAATCCTCTTTAGCTGTTGTGTTATGATCAAGAGATTGTTGTTTCCACCCATCTTAATATAGTTGAAAGGGTGTAAACATGTATTTGATGAGTGTTGATGAGTGCTGGTAGCAATCTCATGCATTGCTTGAAGAGCCACAGGGATAATGCTGATCCCCGTTGCACCCCACATCTCGGGCATGTTTGTTTAGTGGGATTATTCAGAAAGAAGGCTATCTACTTAAGTTCTGCACCTGAAATGCCCATGCGGCGCTCCAGATGTTGGAGTAAGATCTCATGGATGACATTCCTTGATATTCACAAGGAAGCGTGTCACATAGACTGGGATGGATAAAAATAAACGCCCCCTTGATTGGAATTAGTTTCATCTAATTGTCTTGCTTTTTCTGTTGTACTTGCCGACTGTGTCATTACTCTGCATTTGCCACTAATGAGTTATTTACCGGGAACAGTGATGCAGTGGTGGGAGGTGGTGGGAGCAACATTATCCATGTAAGTTATTTTTCAAAAACAAAAAAACAAACCATTAAGAAATGCCAATGTATTCACTAAAATGGTAAACATATGATAGGTTATTTATAATGCGGTTAATACCCAGAGGTTTCTAAGCGCGGACCTGGGAATCGAACCTGTGGTGCTCCATGTCGCATTGCTTCCAAGGCAAGCACGATGCACCCAGAGGTTTCTCAGCACGTACCTGGGGACCGAATCTGTTGTGCTCCGTGTCGTCTTGCTTTGAAGGCGAGCACGATGCCCCTGAGCTATCCTCCCAATCCGTTATCGGATTGTGATCAAGCACCACCAGTCACAGTTCATATTCCCAACTCTCACTAGTTCTTTCATTTACAGTTTCTCACAGTAAATGTCACTGCATCGTTATCTTAAGAGACAGTTCTGAGTGTTTCAGAATATGTGCAATTCAAAGGGACAGTTGAAAGACTTCAGTGAAAGGCATTACTAAGTGCCTGGGCGCTTCTGCGTCAGGAGGGCCTGGAATGCGGGCACCTGGAGCAGGGCCTTCACAGCTCTGGGAAAAGTCATAAATAAGCTCACCTTGCTTTGAACTTCCCAGACTAAAGGCTGTCTGATGTGACACCGATACTTCGTGCGTTACAAGACGTTTCACCTTTGATTCGAAGAGAACGTTACACCTGAATGGGGGCACGCTGGATGTGCAGCTTTTATCTGTCCTGACATTTGGCTTTCGTCTGCTGCTCTGTTGCAAATGGAAAGGTCTTTGATAGGCCCGCTGGATTTACATACCTGTGCGGGACGGTCCCATCAGAATTCTCGCCCCTTGTTTGGCACACACATTGCCACCTGTTGTGTAGTGTACCAGCTACTCCACCTCAAAGCCTGGTTGTATGCAGTGTCAGTGGGAGGAGCCAACCATTAATCACCTATGGAACGTTGCACAAAATAAGCAGGGGTCTCTCACTGCCAGGGCATTGCTTGATAAGGGGATGTGCGAATGTCTGTACTGCGTCCAAAGGGTCTGATGTAGACCTCAAAAGGCCTTGTGATTTGTCAGTCACTACTGGCCTCCCCACCACCCATACCTCCGAACAGACCCGCTCTGCAGGACTTTGAACCAAGCTATGGAAGTCAGAACCGCTGTATGGAATTCCTTTTGATCCTTACTGTCCACCGAATGTGTGTATCCATTACATGTGTTCAGGAAAGCGCTTGCCCGTATACAGAAGCTGACATGCGGCTTCTGTGCACATTTCAAGAAATAATAAAATAGCCTATGCAAGTGCAATAGGAGCACATTCGGTTGTAATGACCTTCTTTGGACCACAGGTGGTGTGTGGTGCTGCACATATGTCTCCAAGCTTGAGATCCAGCGAGGTCACTCTGAAGATTTACTGCTGCACAGCTGATTTGATCAGTGACAGACAGTGGTGGAAGTGGAGAAAAGGAACTAGTGGTAGTCTGGCTGCATCCAAAAATGAGGGAGTGGGATGGTCGGACCAATTGGGAGGAGGGGTGGAGTGGCACGGGTGTCAAGTGGGGGGAGGCAGGGGTGGAACAGGATCACAAACATTTGCACACATTGTTGGATTTCAAGGTCTACAGTAATATTGTCTCATAGCGTTTACTTACAAAAAACACAAATTGAACAATAAAGCCACATGGCTCCATGTACAATTCTTACAGCGACATGTTAAGCCAAAAGAATATCATTGTGGCTTTAATATTCACATCCTGAATGGTAAACTATAAGTCCCAGAATGCAAAATAATGCCGACCTGAGACATCCAGTTAACCCCACGGTACTTTCAGTGATTTAAGACACCTATTTATTTCCTGGGTATTTATAATCCACCTATACAGCAAATAGCATTTCAAGGCATAATAAAAGAAGCTGTTCAATAAACAAATATATATATGCAGATTCGGTGTCACAAACTTCCAGCTCGTTGTTATTCATGATGTTGAAAACATTTTATTAGTGACTTAAAGAAAATGTATTTGTTTGCATTTCAAGATAGAAGTAGAATTCAGAGATATAAACACATCTTTAAATGGGCGCATTGTGTTGCTCACTTTAACTATTACAGATTTGCAAGGTAACTGGTGCTTTGTGAGCTCTTTGAGTTAGAAATGTTCCATCATACATATGAAAGGTTCTGCCACTCATAAAAAGAAATGTGTTTGCAACCTGAGCACCTTAACGACCTGTAGTGCCAAGAACGCTGTGTGCATGTCTGACTAGCTGTGACTTGGGAAACTGGCAGTGCTTGAATGTCCGGCCTGAGTTGATTCTATATTTGGCTCAGGAGAAAGAAAAAGCATCAAAGATGCGTTTTTTTAGCCTTTGAACTAAAGGTATGCTCTGTAAAAAGCAAATGAACAATTAGTACGGCGTAGCAATGATTTATGTTACACTTCCATCTCTGGATACAGAAAAGGTTTTCTAGACCTTATGCTGTGAGAGCAGATCCCATAGTGGCTTCCCAGCCAAGCATAACTGCTGAACCCATATGCATGCATTAGTAATGGCCGAACCCCAAATCCTCACCCATAATGATAGGCTCACAACTTGTTTCAAGTGTTGGCAATAAAAAGGCCGTAGGATTTTATTGTACAGATATGGGTTTTGACAATAACAATATCACATATCATGATGGTATCATACTTTTGGGCACCGGGTCCTGAGGTTACCCCCTCGGACCCATGCCGCCTTCTTGTGTCCCACGACTTGTTGTGGGCACCGTACAGTGCCTTGTACTTCTTTTTGTTCTTCTCCCCTTTTGTAGGGTGGGTGGGTTCTGTGGTAAAGAAGCAAGAAGATTTGGAAGACACTGAGTAAACAGTGAACCTCCTGATTGCTTGGGTCCCCGTTCAGGGTCCACAAACAGATTGGGTTTACTCTGAGCATGCTGCTCTCATTTATAGGACCCCGGGAAGCCCTGGGTCTTTGTTGTGCATGTGGTGGGGGCCGCTGTTGTCACAGCCCCCGGCCGGATAGCCGACTGTTTGACCCCCTGGTGGGGGCAGATCTTCGAACCTGGGCCCTGCCTGATGGTTGTTTCCTTATGGCGCTTAGCATCTTGCTGTTTGGAGGAAGGGTGCGATGACTGTTCGCACCTTACCCTTCTGTGGCTTTTGTGCTGCCGAGACTGCATGTCTCCATAGCTGGGGGGGAGGAGAGAAGCAGGCGTGGGGGGTTGGGGCTGCCCCTCTCCCAGCTGCCGATGGTAACAGCAGTTACCCTGCCTCGCTTGTGGGATGCCCATGCAGCATTGCCCATAACTGCTGAGCCCATATGCATGCATTAGTAATGGCCGAACCCCAAACCCTCACCCATAATGATAGGCTCACAACTTGTTTCAAGTGTTGGCAATAAAAAGGCCGTAGGATTTTATTGTACAGATATGGGTTATAACAATAACAATATCACATATCATGATGGTATCATAATTTTGGGCACCGGGTCCTGAGGTTACCCCCTCGGACCCGTGCCGCCACACATGGGCAGGTTCCCGGCTGGCCGTGTTCCCCCAAGAGTATGCCCTAGAGACAGCCCCTGAGAGCAAGAGTTGTATTGATTGCCCGAAAGAAATGCTCGATGCCCTGGCTAGACAGATGGGTGCCGTCGTCGAGAAAACGGTCTGGGTTGCCTAGTGTAATGGCTGGGTGTTTTATGAAACCCAGTCCTCTAGTCATACAGAATCTCTCAATAGTCCTGTTCAGTTTTCTTCTGGATATGTCTATAGATTTGTAGCAGTTGGCCCCTAGCCATTTCTTTCTTGGTAAGATGGCTGAGAAATATATTTTGGTACCTCTCCAGTTGTGCGAAATGCCTGCTAGAGAGGATCACATTTTTTCGCATAGGGTGCGTCTAGCTGTGTTGACTAGGTCGTTGCCCCCTAGATGTATGATCAGGAATTCTGGTGGGTCCCTGTATGCCACCAGTTCCGCTAATGTTTTGTGGACGTCCGCCCAACGTAGGCCTCTGTATCCCCACCATGAAGTAATGGTGTTTCTGATAGGTGGTCCATCTTTAGTCTCTTCTGCCCATCTGCCTGTCCTGAAAACAAATGAGTGGCCAACTATCCATGCTGATCGGAGTGTGGTCCTCAATTCACCTGTTGTTTCTGTGGTGGTGGGAGGGAGGGAAAAGCAAGACAAATTATTAGGGCGGGTGGCTATATTGATTGCGGTCTGATATATCTTTTATAACAGTCTTTTATAACCCGTGGTGGGTAACTGTTGACTGGTGCCTTCTTTTGCCCGGGTTTCGGAAACTTGGGCAGCCCCCAAGCTTGATTTACTGGATTTAAATAATTGGTTTCGCTGTGCGATCTCCCTGCAATATTACAGAAATTATTTTAAATCTGCAGTCTTTGGGCCCGCCGAGTTTGAAAATGTGTTCGCAGCTCTGCGTTGCTGTCAAGCAAAGATGAGCTCCCAAGCTGGTTTGTGCCTCTGCCCAGTTTAAAATTGGCTTGCGTTATCCTGCCCGGTCTGCCTTATAACGCGGGGGTTCCAGCCCACTGTGATAAAATGTATTTTTTCTGGACATACATGTCTATTTTTCCTCCCTCGTAGCCCCAGCGCGGTGGCTCACCTGAAAAAGTGTTGAATCGTAAAACGTCCTTGCCGTGGTGTTCGAGTGGCGCTTCTCCTTCGTTCGCACTGGTTTTGTGGCTGATTCCGCAGCACGCGTCTTTGTTTGCTGTGGATTGGACACGTTCGCCGCTCGCTTTTGGTCTATGCTGAAAATGTTGAAGCGGACAGCATCCGCGCTGGCCGTTCGGTTGTCGTTTCTTCCTTTGTTAAAACTGCAATGCAATTGGGTTGAACAGTACAATGTTCAGGAAGGATAAAGACACTGCGATGTACAGTGAACTTCAAGAATTGCTAAAGAAGCAAGAAGATTTGGAAGACACTGAGTAAACAGTGAACCTCCTGTTTGCTTGGGTCCCCGTTCAGGGTCCACAAACAGATTGTGTTTACTCTGAGCATGCTGCTCTCATTTATAGGACCCCGGGAGGCCCTGGGTCTTTGTTGTGCACGTGGTGGGGACCGCTGTTGTCACAGACCCCGGCCGGATAGCCGACTGTCTGACCCCCTGGTGGGGGCAGATCTTTGAACCTGGGCCCTGCCTGATGGTTGTTTCCTTATGGCGCTTAGCATCTTGCTGTTTGGAGGAAGGGTGCGATGACTGTTCGCACCTTACCCTTCTGTGGCTTTTGTGCTGCAGAGACTGCGTGTCTCCATAGCTGGGGGGGAGGAGAGGAGCAGGCGTGGGCGGTTGGGGCTGCCCCTCTCCCAGCTGCCGATGGTAACAGCAGTTACCCTGCCTCGCTTGTGGGATGCCCATGCAGCATTGCCCAGAACGCAGTGCACACAAAGTTGACTGAAGCAGTACATAGCCTAACATTGTGATCAGTATGATACGATATGGCATTTGTAAAGCGCCTATACAAGTATTTCAAGGCATGACGAGGCAAGGAAGGGGTAACAGAGGGAGGACAGAGACAAGGATCGTACTAGGCCAAGTGACATTGAGATTGTGCAAGTGCAGGGGAAGGGAGTGGGGAAAAGTGCCAGGGGAAAGGGGAGGGGGCAGTGCTGTACATGGGATCAAAACAATAACAAGAAGTGCGGCCAGCAGGTGGCAGGTGCAAATGCAGACAGCAGGTGTACAAAAGTGCAGGTAGGGGGACTGTAGGGTTACAGATACATACCCAAGTGCAAGAGTTGCCAGGAGGCAGTGCAGGTGTGCAGCTAGGTGGGTGGGTACCTGGGCCTGAAATCAGAGAGTAGCCAGGTGACCAGTGCAGTATCAGACAGGAAATTAGTAGGGGAGAGGGAGAGAAAAGGCAGAAGCAAAGAGGAAGGTTTTGAGGTGCTTCCTGAACCAAGGATGGTTCTCCTTGAGTTTCAGAGAGGCAGGGAGGCTGTTCCAGCGGGAGGCCCCAGCCGAAGAAAAGATCTACCACCAACGTGTTGCTTGGAGAAGTGACTGACCCTGAGGGAGTTGGAGGTGGAGGAGCAAAGAGCTCGAGTATGAAGGTATTTACAAAGAGAGAGTTGGAGATATTGACGACCCAGGCCCCAGAAGGCCTTGTGGACACTGCATAGGGTCTTGCGCCTAATCCTTGCAGCCACTGGGAACCAATGCAGAGATTTCAGTGCTGGAGAGATACAATCCCTGGGCTTGTGGCCAAGGGCAAGTCTCGCATTCCTGTTCTGGATGAGTAGCAGGGGACAGCGATTAGAAGCAGGCAGATTTAGAAAGAGGCTGTTGCAGTAGTCCAGCCTAGAGAGAACCAGAGCTCTAGAGACAGTGAGCTTCTGGGGGAAGGAGAGGAGTAGGACCTTACCAACAGTGGATGACAATGCTGGACCACCCACAGTCGCTCCTCTGGTGGTAGAGGTTCCCTCTTTATGGGGTCAATATCTTCCAAGGGCTTCATCAGCTGTGCAATACTTATATCGATCTATGCTGCAAGAAATGTAGTGGACTAGATCAGTTGCAGGAGTGTGATCAGACAAATCAGGAATTGTCAAGTTCTGTATGAGGTTAAACCTGTTACTTATATAGACTGGCCCAAACTAGAAATGTCACAATGGAATGTAAGGTAAAGTGTGCTTTAGTACCACAACTTTTACCATGTTGTTGGAATCTTGGTGCATGGCTCTGGAAGGGACGGTGGAAGGGAAGGTTCCATGTCATTTCATTGACACCCCTTTTTACGATGGTTTTGCTGCGCAATCTTTGCCGAAAAAACATGACAACATTTTTGAAAAGTATTTTCGGTGGGGTTCTCCCATCACCCCCATCATGTACCTATTGTTTTCCCAACCCCCCCCCCCAACCGTTTATATGCCCTTTACCGGCCACCCCCCAAAAAAATGCAAAATCTTTTTTTCTCCAAACATGCTGCAGCAAAACACACGTCGTAAAAACCGTGTGTTGATGAAAGGACGCTACACCGGAAGGGACATCTTAGTGGGAGGAGCTGGAGAGGCAGTTGCTAAACCTGACACGTTGATGTGTGCAAGTTGGAAGCACTTGTGTGCCGGTACATTTGTTATGGTTCCTGTTGTTGATAACTGGGATATCTACATATGCAGAAGGCTGAGCTGCTTGATCACTGCAGGAATGGGCATACTGGGGTAGACGCTCATCTGGAAGGTGGTGAATGTGTAAGTGATTTCAATCCGGCACACACCCAAGTCAAGCCCATCATGTAGTGCGCAATTGAAACCCTTATTTATTTTTATCTAGAAGTTCAATATTCTGAACAATATACCACTCGTGTCACACCCTTCTCCTGGAACCCCCCCCCCCCGGTCACACTGAACCAGGAATCAGGCTAGTTTGCAAAGGTAAATATGTATTTATGTATTTAAAATGTAATCACAATATGTTTTAATAGGTAAACAACAATCACCAATGGGGTGACAGAACACTGAGTAATATCTTTAATGCACTTGGAATCAAGCGATGAGCACCAAGACAAATGCAGTACAGAAAATAATATTTTTAATTGGTTTAGAACAGATAGCACTATGGTTAGAGGTTCCCCCTTGCAACACCCCTCAACCCCCCAATAGATAATGTAAAGAGATGGGAGGAAAGAGCTGGTATTCAGGAATAGCACAAATCAAACAGAATATCAGTCCCACCTTCCCCCTTCAAACACAAGAGAAAACGCAATTGACTTTTCAGCTCTCAGATGGCTTTGAAATTGTCTTTGGAATTGACTGAGCAAAAACACCAACAGGGTAATTCATAGAATTCAGCGCACAAGTAGCGCACGCGGCTGGCGCACAGCGTGCGCGTGCGATAGTCTGCGCCAGCCGCGTGCGCCAAAACCGAATCCGGCGCACAGCGTATTCATGGATTTTAGCTTCCCCAGGCAGCCGTGGCGCACAGTGGCGCAGCGACTCGCTGCAGCGCCAGTTACGCCCCCAGGAACGCCCCTTGCGCTGGGAAATCTCATAAAAATCCCAAACCAGCGCAAGGGGCTGCGCTAACCCTGGACCATCACGGCAAGCGGCCCATGCGATTTTCAAGGGTGCGCGGGAAGTTTCACACGTCAAATCCCAGGCTACGTCCATTTCAGGGGTGCGCGGGAAGTTTCACACGCGAAAAGCTAGGCTACGGGAATTGCAGGGGTGCGCGGGAAGTCCCACACGCGAAAAGCCAGGGTACGTCCATTACAGGGGTGCGCGGGAAGTTTCACACGCGAAAAGCTAGGCTACGGGAATTCCAGGGGTGCGCGGGAAGTCCCACACGCGAAAAGCCAGGGTACGTCCATTACAGGGGTGCGCGTGAAGTTTCACACGCGAAAAGCTAGGCTACGGGAATTGCAGGGGTGCGCGGGAAGTCCCACACGCGAAAAGCCAGGGTACGTCCATTACAGGGGTGCGCGGGAAGTTTCACACGCGAAAAGCTAGGCTACGGGAATACCAGGGGTGCGCGGGAAGTCCCACACGCGAAAAGCCAGGGTACGTCCATTACAGGGGTTCGCGGGAAGTTTCACACGCGAAAAGCTAGGCTACGGGAATACCAGGGGTGCGCGGGAAGTCCCACACGCGAAAAGCCAGGGTACGTCCATTACAGGGGTGCGCGGGAAGTTTCACACGCGAAAAGCTAGGCTACGGGAATTCCAGGGGTGCGCGGGAAGTCCCACACGTGAAAAGCCAGGGTACGTCCATTACAGGGGTGCGCGGGGAAGTTTCACACGCGAAATCCCAGGCTACTTCCATTTCAGGGGTGCGCGGGAACGTTTCACACGCGAAATCCCAGGCTACGTCCATTGCAGGGGGGCGTGGATAGTTGAACACGCTACTCCGATCGTTGGGTCTTCACAGGTCTTCCCTGTACAGCCTCCACGTCCCCTGCATGCAGTCCACACCACAGGGGATTACCCTGCACACCTGCTCATGACTCCCACCCCCCAGCAGTCATGGGGCACCCTCCACCAGGCCCCCACCCATGTCTCCCACCACCCCCACCCCCCAGCAGTCATGGGGCACCCTCCACCAGGCCCCCACCCATGTCCCACTCATGCCTCCCACCACCCCCACCCCCCAGCACTGTGGGGCACCTGCCAGCAGGCCCCCACTTATGTCCCACTCATGCCTCCCACCACACCCACCCCCCAGCACTGTGGGGCACCTGCCAGCAGGCCCCCACTTATGTCCCACTCATGTCTCCCACCAACCCCACCCCCCAGCAGTCATGGGGCACCCTCCACCAGGCCCCCACCCATGTCCCACTCATGCCTCCCACCACCCCCACCCCCCAGCACTGTGGGGCACCTGCCAGCAGGCCCCCACTTATGTCCCACTCATGTCTCCCACCACACCCACCCCCCAGCACTGTGGGGCACCTGCCAGCAGGCCCCCACGTATGTCCCACTCATGCCTCCCACCACACCCACCCCCAGCACTGTGGGGCACCTGCCAGCAGGCCCCCACTTATGTCCCACTCATGCCTCCCACCACACCCACCCCCCAGCACTGTGGGGCACCTGCCAGCAGGCCCCCACTTATGTCCCACTCATGCCTCCCACCACACCCACCCCCCAGCACTGTGGGGCACCTGCCAGCAGGCCCCCACTTATGTCCCACTCATGCCTCCCACCACACCCACCCCCCAGCACTGTGGGGCACCTGCCAGCAGGCCCCCACTTATGTCCCACTCATGTCTCCCACCAACCCCACCCCCCAGCAGTCATGGGGCACCCTCCTCCAGGCCCCCACCCATGTCCCACTCATGCCTCCCACCACCCCCACCCCCCAGCACTGTGGGGCACCTGCCAGCAGGCCCCCACTTATGTCCCAGTCATGTCTCCCACCACACCCACCCCCCAGCACTGTGGGGCACCTGCCAGCAGGCCCCCACTTAAGTCCCACTCATGCCTCCCACCACCCCCACCCCCCAGCACTGTGGGGCACCTGCCAGCAGGCCCCCACTTATGTCCCACTCATACCTCCCACCACACCCACCCCCCAGCACTGTGGGGCACCTGCCAGCAGGCCCCCACTTATGTCCCACTCATGCCTCCCACCACACCCACCCCCCAGCACTGTGGGGCACCTGCCAGCAGGCCCCCACTTATGTCCCACTCATGTCTCCCACCAACCCCACCCCCCAGCAGTCATGGGGCACCCTCCACCAGGCCCCCACCCATGTCCCACTCATGCCTCCCACCACCCCCACCCCCCAGCACTGTGGGGCACCTGCCAGCAGGCCCCCACTTATGTCCCACTCATGCCTCCCACCACACCCACCCCCCAGCACTGTGGGGCACCTGCCAGCAGGCCCCCACTTATGTCCCACTCATGTCTCCCACCAACCCCACCCCCCAGCAGTCATGGGGCACCCTCCACCAGGCCCCCACCCATGTCCCACTCATGCCTCCCACCACCCCCACCCCCCAGCACTGTGGGGCACCTGCCAGCAGGCCCCCACTTATGTCCCAGTCATGTCTCCCACCACACCCACCCCCCAGCACTGTGGGGCACCTGCCAGCAGGCCCCCACTTATGTCCCACTCATGTCTCCCACCAACCCCACCCCCCAGCAGTCATGGGGCACCC